>NC_059438.1:48348432-48643786 GCF_021028975.2 Sphaerodactylus townsendi | reverse complement strand
GAAAGGAGCTCCAATCTTTTCTGGGTTTTGCTAATTTCTATCGTGACTTTATACCCCAATTCGCTGAACTGACTCTCCCACTCACAGACCTCTTACGCACTAAGGGTAAAGATCCATTGACTGCCAAACCCGGGGCCCCCCTTTCCTGGTCTAAAGAATGTCAGACAGCCTTTCAGCTATTAAAATCAGCTTTTACCACCGAACCTATCCTGAAGCACCCTGATCCGGATCTCCCATTTGTGGTTCACGTGGATGCCTCGGACAAAGCGCTTGGGGCAGCCCTGTTGCAGAAAAATAAAGATGGTAGGCTGGTTCCGTGTGCTTATTTATCAAAGAAATTCTCCGGTGCTGAGCTCAACTGGACTGTAGGGGATAAAGAGACTGCGGCCATCAAAGTAGCACTCTCCACTTGGCGCCACTGGCTGGAAGGGGCTAAACACCCCTTTCAAGTTTGGTCGGATCACAAGAACTTGGCCGCCCTCTCCACCCCCCTCAAGATGTCCGCGAAGCAACTTCGTTGGGCCGATTTCTTTTCTCGTTTCTCTTTCACGGTACATTTTTTCCCCGGAAACACCAATAAACTGGCTGATGCGCTCTCGCGCCTGCCCGGGGAGGGGGGTGGAGCTGCCTTACGGGACATTCCACGCACTATTCTCTCCCCCTCCCAATTGGGGCTGGCTGTCACCCGATCTCAGACGTCCACCCCTCCTCCTCCGCCCATTCCCAGCCTGGTCTCTCCTTTCCTACGGGAACTCGAGGAGGCGGGGCTGCACGAGCCACCGGCGGAGGAAGGTGACTCCCAATTGCGTTTGGAGAATGGTGTTTGGCGACGGGGGGAATGTTGGTACGTGCCTCCCCCCCTCCGTAAGCAGGTTCTCGAGGCCTGTCATGATGCCCGCTCAGCTGGACATTTTGGCTTTCTCAAAACTCTACATTTGGCCCGCCGTCAATTTTGGTGGCGCGCAATGCGCAAGGACATTGAGACATATATTAAAGGTTGCTCTGTTTGTGCGGAAGCCAAGAACGTTCCAGGAAAACCCCATGGCCTATTGAAACCTCTCCCGGTGGCCTCCCGCCCTTGGGAAGTCATCTCCATGGATTTTATTACAGATTTGCCAGAAAGTCATGGCAACACGGTCTTGTGGGTGGTGGTGGACTTATTTTCTAAACAAGCCCATTTCATCCCTTGTACTTCCATCCCCTCCGCTCCTAAGTTAGCGCGTCTATTCATTCAGCATGTTTATCGTCTACACTCTGCCCCCGTTAAGGTGGTCTCCGACCGCGGGCCCCAATTCATTTCTAAGTTCTGGAAAGCTTTTCTAGGGTTATTGGGGGCCGCCCCGGCGTTAGCCGCCCCCTACCACGTGCAAAGTGACGGTGAGTCAGAGAGAATGAACAGAACCCTGGAGCAGTATTTACGTTGTTACACCAATTACCACCAAGACAATTGGTGCGAGCTGATCCCGTTTGCAGAATACGCCTATAACAATGCGGTTCACAGCAGTACAAAAAAGACCCCCTTCGAAATTGTGTCTGGTCGCTCCTTCCCTCCGTTGCCGCAACTACCTGCGGAAGCATTGGACCCACCGGAGTTTCAGCAATGGATTTCATCTCTGGCCGAGGGGTGGAAAATGGTCCAGACAGCTTTACAGCAGGCCAAGGACTCCCAAAAGCTTCAAGCAGATAAGCACCGCTCGGATTTCCCTCTGCGTGTGGGCGCCTGGGTGTATTTGTCTACCAAGAATCTCAGAGACGTGCATAAATTTTCAAAATTGGGCAAAAGATTTGTGGGACCTTTTCAGATTACCAAAGTAATTAATGATGTCACTGCCCGATTGGACTTGCCTAATTCTCTTAGTAACATCCATCCTGTCTTCCATTCCAGTTTACTCAAAGAGGCTCCCGTTTCCGATGCCTGGCACGACCTGCCGGAGAGACCCCCACCGACAATTATTGATGGCCACAAGCATTACGAAATTGATGCCATCCTGGACTCTCGCTTTAATCGCAAACGCTTACAATATTTGGTCTCGTGGGTGGGGTATTCCTCTGGGTATAATCAATGGGTCTATTCCGAAAATATTGACGCCCCCGCCCTCATTTCTGCTTTCCATCGCGCCTTTCCGCACAAACCCGGGGGGGGGAGTCTTTTTTAAGGGAGGCAGAGTGTAAAGGATTCAGTGGTGTTGATGAGCGGGTCGGCTGCTTGGCCTTGACTACATTCCACAGCCCGGGCGACGGGCCAGCTCCTACGGCGGAGACCTTATCTCTGCGAGGGAGATGAGACCTCCGTTCCCATGGGAAGCCGGGTGGGGGATGGGATGGATAGAGTTATAACCTGTGCTTCTGGCGGGAAATGCCATTCCTGCCACTGCGTGTACGTGAGCTTTCTAAGATGTCTTAATAAACGGTCTTTTACACCCAAAAAGCCTTTTATTTCTGCTTCTATGGAATTCCTTACACAGCTCCCCCCTCCCCCTCGCTCCTTTTCCCGCGTCCTCCAAACCCCGCGCCGCGCAGACTCGCGCGCTCCCAGGACTCCGCCCCCAGCGGCCCGCCTCCCCTCCCTCGGCCACCCGGTGGCCTCCTTCCCCGCCCTCTGCTCCGCGGCTCAGCGCCTCTGAGGGCTGCAGCAGCTCAGCGCCCTCCCCCTCCACGGCCCCACACGCCTCCATCTCATATGTGGGGGGGTTCCCCCTTCTCACTCAGGGAATCCTCACTTCCGGTGTCCATCTCCTCCGTACACGCTTCAGTCTGCCCCCCCACACACACACTCAAGCATCACATGCACACTTCCCCACAGCTGCCTGCCTTCACTTCTTCCTGGCACGTCGCTTTCACACACATTCCCCCCCCCCATCCTCACACCTTTCACTCTGCCCCCCCTCACACTCCCCCTCCCCCTCTCGCACTTCAGTCTGCCCCCCCACACTCAACCATCACTGCCTCACACGCCTTCTCCACATCTCTCTGCCTTCACTCCATCATTCCCTGCACTTAACCCTTCCATCGCTGCCTCGCCCGTCTCCTCCTCGCCCACTTCACGCTGCCCCCCTCTCAGTCACCCATCACATACACCATTCCTCACCCATCTTCCCCACAGCTGCCTGCCTTCACTTACTCACTTGTCACTACCAACAACAAACGCTCCGTCCCTCACACACAACTCTCCACCAACTCAACCATCTCTTCTCTCCCACTGCAAACAACCAGCTCTGCAACTGCTCCACCACCTGCTCTCTCCCACCACGTCCACCTCGCGTGTTCACAGTCCTCTTCGTGGCTCTCAAGCGCTGTTGGCCAGCCTGCTCCACACCAGCTGCCCACATTGCAAGACAAACCTTTTCGCAACAGACCACTTGGGTGCTCCCACCTGCTCACTGACATTTGTCCTAGGAGGATTTCAACTCTACCCCAACTCTACCCTCCCTTCTCTCCACATTCACATACCTCAGCTGCACATCAAAGGTGGGACCCAGCAGGTTCTCACAGGTGCCCGAGAGGAGGTGACTCATGATTGGCGTGTGCCGAGAGGGGGTGACTCATGGGTGATTTTGCCACCTGATTTTTTGCCTTAGTGACGCCCCTCCTCTCAGCAGTAGCGCGCAGAACTTGAAGCCGTCTAGCAGGAGGTGCACCGGCGTGCGTGGCAGTCTGCGCCTGCGTGCATTCGTTTCCCGCCCAAGGACCGGCGCAGCAGCTGCGTCCTTGCCACAGCCCCGCCCAGGAATACCCCGCCCCTGGAATGCCCGGCCACGACCCCGTCATGCCCTGCCCAGCCCCATTGGTGCTACGCCACAGTTTGAATCCCACCACCATGGGAACCTGCTACTAAAATTTTTGGATCCCACCACTGGGTGGCATGCAAGGGAAGAGAGGGAGGGAGAGGAAAGGGACGGAGGGGGAGGCATGCAAGGGAAGAGAAGTGAGAGAGGGGAGACAGTGAGGGGTGGCATGCAAGGGAGGGGAGGCAGGGGGCCCAGCATCTTGATACTGACTCCACCCCACCTCTAGCTAGCGGAAAAGGGAAGGGAAGGAGGGGGCGGGGTGGCATGCAAGGGAAGAGAAGTGAGAGAGGGGAGACAGTGAGGGGTGGCATGCAAGGGAGGGGAGGCAGGGGGCCCAGCATCTTGATAGGACCCACCCACCCTAGCAGAGGGAAACAGAAGGGAGGGAGGGGGAGGGGCGGCATGCGAGGGAAGAGGAGGGAGGGAGGGAAGAGAGGGAGGGGCGACATGCAAGAGATGGGAGGGAGGGGCCAGGCACCCTAGATTCCCTGAATACTGCGGTTACAGTTAAGAAAACCAGGCACGCATTACTCAGGAGTAAGCTCGGTACAGCAACCGTGACATACTTTGAATGGCTGTGTCACGCCCCTCAGAGGGTTTCCTCAGAAGCGACACCCATTGCCAGCAACCAAACTTACTCCCAGGTAAAGGATCATGACCAGCCAGCCTAGATGTCTGGGAGGGGTGCCTTTCCATTCCCCTTCCCAAAGGAATGCGGGCACACACATCACTGTCGTCGCACAGAATCAGGCTGCGTGTTTGCATGAGCACGTACTGCTGGCCTCTGCAATTGATGCTCCTACTGTTCCTTTCCCATTTCATCACAATAAGCCACAGCAAGAGTGGCCGGGCCATGCGTGTACATTATAAATAAATAAATAAGTAAGTAACAGGACAACCTACAATCTTTCATACACAAATACCTATTAGAGTCGAGGGGGCAGTCCCTTCTTGAATTTTGCGGCCGAAGCTGGGCGAGGCGATGCCGTAGGCACAGGCGGGAAAAACACAAGAGTCCTTTGGGTGCTTGGGGCCAGGAAACGACGAGGGCACCCTTATCTGCCTGCTGGTGGGATTAGGCAGGTGGAGGCTGTTCTTCCGGGGTCTCCTTTGTCAGGCCTTCATTCATGGTTTTAGCACATGAAAGGAGACGTGCCCAGGTGGAGCAGGGGTGGACTCCTGCCTTGAGCCAGGGCGGTTCCACACAGATACAAACACAAAAAACAACTGCAATTCCTACTTTCTATCTAGTACAACGTATTCCTATCTAACTTATAAAGAAAATACAACATAATTTCATCTTTATTAGAACGTCAGATCAGAAATGGAATAAGTCATTTCTGTCTCCACTACCATTACCGCCCCCTCTCTGCCCAATGGAGCAAGTGGCTACCTCCTTCGTTGGGCAGAGGGGGTTTGCATGCCCGGTGGTGCTGGCTCGCGCAGTGGGAGAGCCGGCAGGACTAGGTAGGCTGCCACTGCCGGCATCTCTGCCCAACGGAGCAGGCGGTCACGGGGCAAAGGGGTTTTCCCGGCAGCAGCAGGCAGGCCACGGTCACCTCCTACTTTGCAGGTACAGGCTGCCTTCTCTCTCCGCACTCGGGCAGAGGGGTTTGCATGCCCACTGGCGCATAAATGTTCATCCCTGTTCGGCCCGTGACTCTAAAGTGTGTTTTTGAGTTTTGGCCCTCTGTGCGATTGAGTTTGATCCCCCCCCCCCAGCTGTAAAGGCATGAATTGAATTGCTATGTCATTGGGTATTGGGAGCCAGGGGAGTGGTGTAGTGGTTAAGAGCAGGGGCACTCTAATCTGGAGAACCGGGTTTGATTCCCTGCTCTGCCACTTGAGCTGTGGAGGCTTATCTGGTGAACCAGAGTAGCTTGTGCATTCCAATCCACACCAGCTGAGTGACCTTGGGCTAGTCACAGTTCTTTGGAGCTTTCTCAGCCCCATCCACCTCACAGTGTGTTTGTTGTGAGGGGGGAAGGACAAGAAATTATGCACGGGGTAGAAAATGTCGACAGAGAGAAATTTTTCTCTCTTTTTCACCATACTAGAACCAGGGGGCATTCATTGAAAATGCTGGGGGGAAGAATTAGGACTAATACAAGGAAACACTTCTTCATGCAACGCGTGATTGGTGTTTGGAATATGCTGCCCCAGGAGGTGGTGATGGCCACTAACCTGGGTAGCTTTAAAAGGGGCTTGGACAGATTTATGGAGAAGTCGATCTCTGGTAGGGTTTGAGCACTGGAAAGGTTGCTGCATCCAAGAGATTAAACATCATAAATAGAAAGGTAGCAATTAATCATGTCGCCTCTTTTAAGAGATCCAGGCTGCCTTTGTCACACTCTGCCAGTTCATCAAACCCAGCTCCATTATGGTTGCCTTTGCCCTCAATTGATGGCGACATTCTCATCAGAAAGGCCTTCTATGTACCAGCGCTAGCCTGTGATAAAAGAGAACAAACATATAGAGCAGGGGCCTGCAACTCGCGGCTCCGGAGCCGCATGCGGCTCTTTCAGCCTTATAATGCAGCTCTGCATGGCCTGGAGGTCTGAGGGTAGCGTAGGCGTGTACCTCCAGAGCAGCCGCCATCCCCCTAAGGAAAGGTGGGTGGAGGGGCTGGACCAGAGGCAGCTCCGTGCGGAGCCGCCTTTCCGGCTTGGTAGATCTTCGGGGCCGTGGAAAATGGGTCCCAATGGCTCTTTGGGTGGTAAAGGTCGCTGACCCCTGATATGGAGGGGATAGAGGATCCTATCAGTCTTGTATTGTGAATTACAAATGCTCCGATTGTATTTATTTGTTTCTTCATTCTCAGTTGTATATCCCGCCCATCCCCCCAAAGGGCTCTGGGCGGCGCACAACGTCATAAAATAACAAACACAAATGTCAGTGTAATGCGTCACGCGTCGCCCTCAATGTTCTACGTCGCTGGTCCAATTAATTTATTCACGTGATTTACACGCGATGGGTGCAACGTGCTGATTTTATGCCACACCTGCAGTTTCCGCATTTGCTCTGAGAAGCTCAGGCTGCTCCCAGGAGCGCGGCGCCCCTCCTCCTCCCCCTCCCCCTCCCCGCGTTCCGGCAGACACGTAACTTCCCCCCCGGCGCACTTCCTGCGCGTCCCTCCTCCGCACGGGCCTGTCTTTGGTTTCCAACAGGACGGGCCTTTTAGAATATAGAACAGGGGTGGCCAACCTATGGCGCGCCAGACGTCCGTGGACTACAATTCCCATCAGCCCCTGCCAGCATGGCCAATTGGCCCTGCTGGCAGGGGCTGCTGGGAATTGTAGTCCACGGACATCGGAAGCACCCTCAGTTGGCCGCCGCTGATATAGAAATTCCCCGCCTCCCCCCCTTCTCCGAGGCCGGCCGGGGGTCGAGAGCGGCTCCCCCTCCCCCTGCCTCCGCCCACCTTGGCTCCGCCTCCAGCGGGTGACGGGGAGGGGCGTGGCCTCTGTGGGGCATGCGCCCAGGGACTCCCGTGGCGGCGCGTCTTCCGGGGGTGGCCTGGGCCGCGGCGGGGGTCCTGGGGCGGGCCATGGGTCGCCGGCAGCGCCGCCAGCAGCAGCAGCAGCAGCAGCAGCAGAGGCGCGGGAGGGGCTCCGGGGTGAGTGGCCCGGGGGGGGGGCGCGCGTGGGGGGGGGGAGCGCGCGTGTCGGCCGGGCCGCTTCACCTCAGCGGGGCCCGTCTTCTTCGTCTTGTCCCCGCAGGGCTGGCCGGAGGGCGGCTACGCGGACATCGTGAAGGAGAACGCGCTGTTCGAGCGCTACTACCGGGCGCTGGGCCTGGTGCCGGCGGGGGAGTGGGCGCGCTTCATGGCGGCCCTGCGGGAGCCCCTCCCCGCCACCCTCCGCATCACCGGATACAAGAGGCGAGTTGGGCGCTTCCCCGAGGGGGGGGGGCGCTTCAGGGCGGAGCGCCGGCGGGCCCCGTGCAGAGCGGTCCGAGCGGACGGGCGCCTCTGCGGGCGAGGGGGAGGCCTCTGCGGGCCGGCCGCTCCTCCTCGCACGCCGGCGCTCCCGCCCCTCCCGCGGGGCCCGAAGTGCCGCGCGCGTCGTTCCCGCCTCTTATTTTATTTTCATGAGGCTCGTGACTTCGCTCTTTCCCGACTCACGTTTTAAAATACATCAATGGTCGTGAAATCCAGTCCCAAACAATTATCCTGCAAAATGAAAGTGTAGGTACAAGTATAAAAAAGACTTCAGCTGGCGACTGACTGGGTGTCTGCAGCGACCCCGACACAGCCTGAGAATTGCCCACCCTGAAGGATTGATCAGTAGCATTTGTTGAATAGGCATCGCAGCTCCACACGTGCAAAGCCAGCTCTGATGCAGCTGGAAGTCACAGTCCCCTTTATCCCCCCGTAGAGAACCCCCCTTCCGTTTTCCCAGGAGTTTGTGAGAAACAGTCTTTGGAGCTAAGACACCCCAGAATCGGTGGCAGATAGCAAGAGAAAGCCGCCTGGTTTCCTGCCCTACACAATAAAGGATGTAACACAGATCCCGTGGGACAGGAGTACCAGGGGAAGCCTAGTTGTCTTCAGGTGCATGAAGCCATAAAATAAGATCAAGGAAAGAATACACAGAGGGCAGCGGATACATCTAGCAGACCGGTTACATGTATCTATCTACTGTAGCAGCAACAGTTTGTTATTTTAAGCGGGAACGTACCTCAGTCACCTAGATAGCATCCCTCTGACACTTACACAGCAGCAGCGTATCCCATGCCTCAGACACATATTCAATTTGCGCAGATCACTGTCCATCTTGCCTATTAAAAAGTTTATGCTGATTTTCTAATAGCCTGCCTGCAAACGTAAGAACGTTCGCTAATTAAAAAGGCAGCATCAAGCTCGGATTCTACACAGGATATTCTATACTTGGCACTTAAAAGATGGCAGAGATGTGCCAAATAAACATCTCAGAGACCAATTACCCAGTGGTGGGATCAAAAAATTTTAGTAACAGGTTCCCTCGCCAGCCTCCCCTCAGCAAAGGGGGCAGAGGCAAACCTGAGCCCTGGGCAAAACCTGAGTTGGATGCCCCCCCCCATGGGCAGCCACCCCACCACGACCCCCCCCAAATTTTTTTTTTTGCAATTCAGGTCATTTCTAAATCACATTTATCAACGCATTATAGGAAATGTACCATTCCAACTCCACAAGAATCTGAAACACAGCAATGGGTGAAACACACAGGGTTCCCCTTTGATAGAGACTGGGAGATGATAAAAGGCAGGAGGAGGCTGAGGAATCAGTGGAACTGCGAGGTACTCCTGGAAAAGGGATTAACTCCCAGTTCAGGTGGTTAAGGAACATAAGAACAAAGCCAGCTGGATCAGGACCAGAGTCCATCTAGTCCAGCTCTCTGCTACTCGCAGTGGCCCACCAGGTGCCTTTGGGAGCTCACATGCAGGAGGTGAAAGCAATGGCCTTCTGCTGCTGCTGCTCCTGAGCACCTGGTCTGCTGAGGCATTTGCAATCTCAGATCAAAGAGGATCAAGATTGGTAGCCATAAATCGACTTCTCCTCCATAAATCTGTCCAAGCCCCTTTTAAAGCTATCCAGGTTAGTGGCCATCACCACCACCTGTGGCAGCATATTCCAAACACCAATCACACGTTGCGTGAAGAAGTGTTTCCTTTTATTAGTCCTAATTCTTCGCCCCCCAGCATTTTCAATGAATGCATCCTGGTTCTAGTATTGTTACGTTATTAGTCGCAATTGCTATATGGAACCTTCACGTTCAAAGGTAGGATGCCTCTCGGGGAGGCAAGGGCGTGGAGACGGAAAAGCGGACCCAATTGGTAACCCCCTCTCGGCACACACAAATAATTAGTAACCCACTCTTGGGAACTGGTGAGAACCTGCTGGATCCCACCTCTGCAATTATCCACCAGTGCTGGTGTGCTGTGTGGGACTGGAAGCGCATCAGGGCAAGAAATCTTGTCCTGACGCGCTTCCTCTTGCCCCGCGTGTTCTTGCTTTCATTTACGTGCCAGAGCAGGGCAAGGATGGGGAACAGCTGGCGGGGGGTAATCAGTCAGAAGGCTCGATGCATGAGATCTGTGTGAGTTGGCCCATGCATCTGAATGGCCAGCTGTCGCGAATATTCTGCCTGTGAAAAATGAGGTGATTCGAAACCATTGTGAATGAGGGGGGTGTTGGAAGAGATGACTGTTTCCCAAGAAGAAACGCCTGCCAGTTCTTGATCACACTTCTTCTAAACAAATGGAATGGAAAGGATTTAAATGCCTGTCGCACATCATGGCCCATGAACAGTCGATGTGCTCCTCAAACAGATCTGTCACCCGTGTGACTTCTTGCGCGCGGCTGCAATACCACCCTTTCAGTAACGTGAAGTCTTTTCGACAATGTCGCCTGGTGCTGGTGAGCGTGTTGAGAACGGGCTTCTGGGTCAGTTCCACCCGGCCGTGATGATGGCCGGGAGTCAACATAAACAGAATTTGGTTGTTGAAGAAAGAGATTTGTCTTCAGTATGTCGGGACTGAACTATTTACTGTGTTGAATAGGAACTGGTTGACAGTTGAAAAAAATAGTTCTGGTAAAACACTGTGATGCCGTTTGGGCAGATGGGATCTGATTTGTCTTTTCTTTGCTTAGCCATGCCAAAGAAATTCTGCATTGTTTGAAGAATAAGTATTTCAAAGAGCTTGAGAACCAGGTGGTCGACGGTCAAACCATTGAAATGCCACAACCATTAAGCTGGTAAGGTCACTTTGCATAGTGTGTTTAACTTGCCAGCTGTTTAATTGTAATTGTTAATGCAGGAGTTGTAGGCCATTATGTACTTGGACAGAGAGAGGTTCTCCACTGGAGGTCATTCCCATCACCCACTACCTGACCCTTTAAGCTGGAGGTGTTGGGGTGGGGACTTCTGCGTCAGGGAGCTACGGCCCCTCCTCTTCACAGCAATCCTGCTGTTATTGCACAATGGTGTTCTCAGGGAGGCTTGAAAATCCCTGCAGTAACGTGGCGTTTGAAAGGTTTACTTATATTTTCTAACTAACCCCTGCTCAAGGAGAGCCTTCACAATTGCTAGATTCAATGTTATGCCATCTGCCTTACTACATGGCAGGTTTAAGAACCTGGAAAAATCTAAAAGGTTGTGTAGCTGTAATTCTAAGGTAGTTGAAACATTGGCTCACCAGCTACTACATTGCACTAAATTTGCTAAAATCTACACCCTCTCTTCCAATCTGAGTTAACAGATTCGATTAGATTATTTCTCTTGTTGAACAATTCTGATTCTGTTTTTTGTGAAGAGGTTGCAAGCTTTGTTACGGAAATAATTCAGAGCCAGTAATAATATGTATATATCTGAGGTTATCCTTTTTGCCTTTTAACATTGTTATGTTTGCTGTGTTTTGTTGCTGTTGTTCTATGTATGCCAATAAAGGCTTTGCTTGCTTGTTTGAAAGGTTTACAGTTGAAATAAATAATTCCCCATGTACAGAAAGAGTTTTGTCAGCCCTCGTGATTGAAGGCCTGTCGCTTTATGGCTGAGCCCATAGTTGTTTGCAGGATGTATTTTGGTGCACTTCAGCGAGAGGCACCACAAGTCGTGAGGCTGAGGAAGATCTGTCAGCCAGTCTGCGGTTCTGAGCTGGATCTGTGAACGGTCTGATTTGGTGGGAGGTGGCTGCTCACATCTTTAAACTTCAGATGTGTGATTAAAAGCACTTTGGAAGAGTTTGTGGGAAATGCTGTTGCCATTCAGGATTTAAAGCATACTTGTCTCAGGATCGAGGGTCATATTGTCACTGTCATATCTTAATTTATTGCTGTTCTTAAGGATAGCATTCCCTGTTGCATGTTTATTTGGATGCACTTGGATCATTTTGATAATTTGAATTCCTGCATCCTCTATACTCAAAAAATTCATGAGCCTACTGATAACTTTGCATTGGAGTTTTTTTATTATGCCTCTTCAGACTTTGGAGAGTGTGTATTCAGAGCCTCTTATTTTTTCTTCAGGTATCCAGAAGAGTTGGCCTGGCACACAAACCTCAGCAGAAAAGTCCTGCGTAAGTCTCCCCAGCTGGAAAAATTTCATCACTTCCTTGTTAGTGAAACAGAATCTGTAAGTACGTTAGTATATTCCTCCGGTGTTTCCCCTTTTGCCTTATTGGGTGCCCCCCTCCATGCTTCAAGGAGCCTTCCCTTCCAGGATCACAGTTTTCTGCAGTTTCTTTAAAAAAGGCCGCAAGTCACTGAAATCTGATTGCAGCTGGAAAGCAGGTTTTGCATCGTTGTGAAGTGGAGGCTGTTATATGTGGATATAACACAAAGTACATTGCTGTGCTGTATGGCTCAGATTCTGCTGTGCCAAAAAACCCCTAGGACACAGGTGTCAAACTCGCGGCCCTCCAGATGTTATGGACTACAGTTCCCATCATCCCCTGCCAGCATGATGCTGGCGGGGGTTGATGGGAACTGTAGTCTATAACATCTGGAGGGCTGCGAGTTTGACACCCGTGCCCTAAGATATATACTTGCCTCAGTGTACTTTTCTTTTGTCTTTTTTTTAAAGCATATTTTCGGGTTTTTATACCTAATGATAAGGTGGAAATGAACGTGTTTGCTTTATTTTTCTGTGTTTGCTGCAGGGGAACATTAGTCGTCAAGAAGCTGTCAGTATGATCCCTCCCCTGCTGCTTGATGTTCAGCCTCATCATAAGGTTAGTCCTGACATTACTGTGCCATCTGGAAACATTATTTGGAAAAACAAAACAGATCACGCACCAGTATTGGTTGCATAGTATTGGTTTGTATTGCTCCTTCTATTCAGTTGATTAGCCATGAGTCCAGTAGAGGAGTGCTAGAAACCTAGATTATGCTGCTTTATGTTTCCCAAGTGTGAAGTGTTATTTGCTACATCTAGCTTATATTCAGTGACCATCTCTTTTCATTTAGTTGCTTGACTAAAATTTTCACTGTTCTGTCCCAATATTGCCTCCTGTGTACATGAGCTGTGTACAGGCATTGCATTCTCTTCCCCACCTGATCTTGGAGTGTTTAAAGGTATTGATTGTCTGTTAGGTAACTTAGAATATAATAACTGTAAACAAATGTTATGTTACTGCTTTAAAATAATATCAGGTGTGTTTGATTTTTGTGTGTGTGAATTTTCTCTTGACAGATTCTAGATATGTGTGCTGCACCTGGGTCGAAGACCGCCCAGCTTATTGAAATGTTGCATGCAGACATGAGTGTTCCTTTCCCAGGTACATGAGCAATAGAGCTGAATTAGATTTTAAGAATAGGTTATTTGAGAAACTAAAACAGAGTGGCTTATAGTCATGCTCTTGGATTAACTGACATTAAAAAAAAATTTTTTTGCTCCTAGAGGGATTTATAATTGCAAACGACGTTGACAACAAGCGCTGCTATTTGCTAGTTCACCAGGCCAAGAGGTTGAGCAGCCCTTGCATCATGGTCGTCAATCATGACGCCTCCAGCATCCCCAATCTGCAGATAACCATGAGTGGAAGAAAGGAAATCCTTTTTTATGATAGGATACTATGTGATGTCCCATGCAGGTATTTTATGTGGTTTTTTTAATATTAAAAAGTTTTGTTCCATCTTCAGCCTTTTTATATTTTGTATATTTTTTGTATATTTTGTGTATTTTGTAAATTTTGTGTTGTATTTTGTATATTTTTGTATATTTTAAGAACATAAGAACTAGCCTGCTGGATCAGACCAGAGTCCATCTAGTCCAGCACTCTGCTACTCGCAGTGGCCCACCAGGTGCCTTTGGGAGCTCACATGCAGGATGTGAAAGCAATGGCCTCCTGCTTCTGCTGCTCCTGAGCACCTGGTCTGCTAAGGCATTTGCAATCTCAGATCAAGGAGGATCAAGATTGGTAGCCATAGATCAACTTCTCCTCCATAAACCTGTCCAAGCCCTTTTTAAAGCTATCCAGGTTAGGTATTTTGTATATTTTGTGTTCCATGAGGAGAACTAATTTTGTATATTTTGTGTTGCATGAGGAGAACTAATGGTGTGTAAAAGAAAAGAAGACTGGGATTTATACTCGAGCCCTGGGTTCAGTCAGGTTTCTGTCATGAAGGTCGTTGGGTGACTTTGACCAGTTATGGCAGGGGTGGCCAACCTACGGCGCTCCAGATGTTCATGGACTACAATTCCCATCAACCCCTGCCAGCATGGCCAATCAGCCCCTGCCAGCATGGGAATTGTAGTCTACGAACATCTGAAACGCCATAGGTTGGCCATCCCTGAGTCTTCAGCCTAATGGAACTCATCCCCTTAGTTCTAGTATACCCAGAGGAAAAGTGCATTGTTTTAGATACTTCAGAATTTATTTGCTTTTCTTTCTGAGCCTCCATGCGGATTGCATGCATGCATAAATCAATACAGTTAACAGTGTGGGACATCCAATAAACAAGCTGAAAGCGAAGTGTAGGCACTAATGTGATACGTCAATGCAGAAATTACATGGCAGGGTCATACTTACCACAATAATAGGTGCCGAATATGTATTAAATGCACATGAAATGTACTAAATGCACATGTATGTAGCCAGCTCGTATGGCAGAGCAATGTGATATCTGACCTGGAACTGAACTTTCAGGCATCACTGGAATAACATACAAAAACTTCTTTTGCAGTGGAGATGGAACTATGAGAAAAAACATTGATGTGTGGAAAAAGTGGACTACGCAAAATAGCTTGCAGCTGCATGGGTAAGGAAGGATTTCTCTTTTCCCTCACGCCTGTTTTGTTGCATGAGCTAAGCTGTCTTCATGACCTTGATTGTTGCTTGTGCAAGAATGGGGAAGGGCTGGTGACAGTGGCATACCACTCATGGGGACACGGGATATCCCATGTTCCTGGGCGCATACCATTTGGCCACGTGGGGGGGGGGGTGCCCGGTGGCTCCCTCTGCTGCTTGGGTGGGCCCTGGCTACTGCACTCCCTGGCCTCCCTGCTGTTGGACCGCAGGCTGGCTCCTGGCCTAGAGCCAGCCTCCCTGTCAGGCGGTGGCTGTGGTTCAACAGCAAGTGGCTTAAGGAAGAGGGGTGAGGGGCCAGGCCGGTGGGGCCAGGCCGAGAGGCCGTCTGTGGCAGGCTCCTGGCCCAGCTGCTCCGACAGCTATAAAGAACTCCGGAACTATAAAGAAAAAAATCAAGAAAAATCCTTGAAGGAATCTTTGTCCTCCGTTTTCTCTGCCCGGCTGCATCAGGAATCAAAAGGAGGAGGAGGAGGCATTAAGGGACAGATCTCCTCACTTGGAAGACCTAGGTCAGAGAGAGAATCCCTCAAGGACCATCTCCTCAGGCTTGGAGAGGATCTCAGGACTATCAGCCTTCTTCTGTGACTGAAACACCTGCTGCCGTGGGGTCAGGGGCCGGTACAAGCTCCTCTGACCCCATAGAGCCCATTAACTCAGGTGTGCCCCGGGAGAACACAGCTAGCCAGCCTGCCTGCAGCTTTGAAGGCTGTTTCAGTGGAGGAGGGAGGTTGTGCCAATTCTCTTGGCTTGAATGTGCCACCTCCATTGGGTATAATCTTCTGCCACTTGCAGACAGACTCCTGCGCAGGTTCCTCCAACTTGATTGCAGGCACCTCCTGGCAGTTTCCCGCAGCTGGTAAGCCCAGTAAAGGTAGCGACATTTCCCTTATTTCATCATCATCATCAACAGGGATTGTTGCGGGCATTGCTGTTATTAGTCGTTCTTAACTGCTGCATTTTAACTTAACTTATTTACAGTCTATTATGTAACTGTTATTTTATGTTGTACACCGCCCAGAGCCCTTCGGGGGTTGGGCAGTCTATAAGACTGAGAAATAAATAAATAAATAAATAAACAACCTTTATTGGCACTGACAGATAATAAATTTTATGTTTTAATGATGTTCTGGCTCAATGAGCCTATATTATCTATTTATTGCTATTGTTGTTTATGTAGCACTATTTTGTTCACCGCCCAGAGCCCTCAGGGGATGGGACGGTATATAAATATGATAATAAATAAATAAATAGTAATAAATAAATAATAAAACAGGATAAAAAGCAAAAAGCTATGCAAATAAAGGGAATAGTTAAACATTCAGATAAGAGCAGGCATGCTGGGCTAGCACCAAGAATTATGCCACGTCCTCAAACCTGTGGGGATTTCAATCACACAGCAAAACACACATTTTCACCTTGTCAGAGGCAAATCGGCAGTTTCTATGAGAGTCGATGAGGGAACTTCTAAGCGAGAAATAGAATTCGCGAGATAATAGGATGTGTTTGACCATGCCCGTGACCGTAAGAATCTGCCTTGCAGTAGTGCGGATGGTAAAATATTCAGGTGGGCTTGCACGCAGGTGTGACTTAACTGAGGCAAAGTCAGGCAGGAAAAGTATGTGGGGAGGGCTCTATTGGGTGGTGAAAAAGTTGGGCCAATATGTTGGGTGACTCTGATATGAGGATGTTAGGTGTTGGGATTCTGTGTCAGTTAGCCTTTGGGACAGAAGTCTAGAGATAGAGTTTTCTTCCATACTAGCCAGAAAGTCCAGGGAAAAGCCCAGTGACTGGATTTTGCCAATGATATGGGAACTGAGAGCATCAGATGATATGGATCTGAGAGCATCAGATGGATTAGGGTGCCTAGCTTTGATTGAAAATGTAGACACACCCAATATTTTATGTGAGTGTCCAAATCTGAGTCTTGAGCAAGTTCGAGGCTGTCTCAGAACAAAGTAAGAGACGCAATTAGGGACTCCCAATAAGCTCCAGAGGAATCTTGACTGGATCCTTTGATATGGGGCCGTCTATCCAGATGGGGGCACCATAAAAGGCCTGAGATAGCAGTCTTGATCTAAAAGCTGTCAGGGCTGTGGGGACATATTGGTGTGAAAGAACTGTCTGATTGCCGCTGCACTTTGGTTTGCGGCTGAAAAAAAAGTGTTTATGATGTGCTGTCCATTTCAAATTAAATTGAAAATGGATTCCCAGATAATTAAAGCTCTTGTTTGATGCTGTTTCCTTTGATGTGCCAAGACTGAGGCTTCCAGGACTTGTTGAAAACCATAATTTTGGTTTTCTTGTAGTTAATGAAGAAGTGATTATGGTTGCAGTAAGTGATGAAGGCTCCTAGTAGGCGGGTCAGCCCCACTTTAGTGCGAGAGAGTAGCACTGTATTGTTCGTGTAGAGTAATACTGCTAAAAGTCACCTGCCAACGCTAGGGCAATTTGCTTCCATGGACGGAAGGGAATTTACAAGGTCATTCAGGAATAAATTAAATAGAAGAGGAGCAAGAACGCAACCCTGTTTAATGCTTTTGTTAGAGGTGATTTTGTTGGAGTATTGACCGGAAGAGGTGCAGCGAATTCTGCAAGTCGATGAGGAGTAAAGTTTCTGGATTAAATGTAGAAGGCGTGGGTCGATACCCAACGTCTTCCAACTTGTTCCATAAGAGCTGTCTGGGAACAGAGTCGAAGGCACTCTCTAGGTTCAAGAAGGCAACGAATAAGCTGTTCTCCTGTATTTCTCTGCAAGATGTCTCAGGACTACGCAGTGGTCGTAGGCTGAGTGACCTGATCCAACAGGGCTCTTGTTATGTTACTGCGTAGATCTTCCAGTTGTCCCTTTACGTATGCTTTATGTTGCTGGTCTATGATTGTATTAACTGTTCTGCATTTGGCTGTCTGATAGTAGTCCTGCACCTGCCAGTTAACCGTGGACAGTTCTAGATGTGTTAACTGAGTATATTCTACTCATACCTGGGGCAGGGATGGCTGTTTCTGGGGAGTGTTGGGCAGGTACATTCAAGTCTAATCTTGGCCAAAGCTGCTTTGGATAGCGGACGTGGGGGGGGGGGGGGCACTGTCTACTGGAGGATGGGAAGCTCACCTAATTCTCTGGACCACTGTCAAGCAAGTCAGTAGAAGGAGAATTCAGCTGCAAGAAAATTCCCCATTCTGTAAACACAGTGCCCACTGAGAAGGCTTTATAAATAAATGGGTGTTGTCCATGCAGAGAAAATTGAGTTGTCTTTCCACCCTGCGTCCTCTACTGCAGAAAGCTTAGTTTAGATTCACTTGCTTTGGAATCCTGTGGCAGTCTGTCTCACATGGACGTGCAAACTAGTGCATTAAAAGCGTTTCCTTGTGCAGGCTGCAGTTAAGAATTGCAACGCGTGGAGTGGAACAGCTGGCAGAAGGAGGTCGAATGGTGTACTCCACGTGTTCCTTGAATCCAGTTGAAAATGAAGCTGTCATTGCCTCTCTGCTGGAAAAAAGTGAAGGTAAGGACAGCTCACTATCATAGTGAGAACAGAACTGACCAATAAAATCATTCTGATAAGGCAGTTTCCCCCTGCAGGTCTGCACCTGCAGAATGGCTGCATGTGTGATTGTAGAAATGCTGGGTTGGTTTCATCTGTCTCATTGTTAGGTCTCGGACCCTTAAGCCAGTGAGACTCTGAAGTGCTCTTTAACCTATTCATAAATGACCTGGTAGAGTGAAGGGTGGGTGAGCGGTGCAGTGGCTATGTTTTGCAAGATGATGATACTCAAATTAAGGTAGTGGGAATTTGAGAACACGCGAAAGCGATTGGGCTGTAGTAAGAGCTCCAAGCAGACCTTGATAAATTAGGTGAGTGGGCTAAGAAATGGCAAATGCAGTTCAATGTAGCAAAATGTAAAGTGATGCACATAGGGGCAAAAAATCCAAACCTCACATAACATCAGCTTACAGGGGTCCAGTGCTTACTCAGTCAGCAGACCAGGAAAGTTGGATTTTGGGCGTCCTTTAGTTGTGAGAATCTAGTTCCATATTGGGAATGTCAACTCCAAATGCAATGTATAGCAGCTGTAAGAAAGGCAAACTCTATGCTGGGGATCATTAGGAAAGGAATTGATAATAAAGAGCTGCAAGCATTGTCATGCCCTTATATACAAAGCTAGAGTGCACTGCGGTGACCGCACTTGGAGTCCGTATGTTCAGCCCTCTGGCCTAAGCACATCTCAAAAAAAAGGATACTTGAAGAGATAGAAAAGTGCAGAGAAGGGCAACGTAGGGTGATTGAGGGACTGGAGCACAGCCTTCCTTAAGTGAGGAGAGGCTGCAGCGCTTTGGGACTCTTTTTAGTTTGGAGGAGGAGACGCCTGAGGGGGGATAATGATTGAAGCTCTATAAAATTGTATGCCATGCATGGGTGGAAAATGTTGACAGAGAGAAATTTTTCTCTCTTTCTCACCATACTAGAACCAGGGGGCATTCATTGAAAATGTTGGGGGGAAGAATTAGGACTAATAATTGGGAAACATCTCCCCTTCACGAACGCAGGATTGGTGTGTTTGGAATATAGCTGCCACTATGGAGGGTGGTGATGGCCAACTTCAACCTGGATGAAGCAGTTTTAAAAGGGGCTTGGACAGATATTATGGAGGAGAAGTTGAACTTTATGGCTACCAATCTCTGATCCTCTTTGATCTGGAGAAGTTGCAAAATGCCTGTAACAGTCCAGGGTGCCTTTCGGGAGCAACAGCCGCCTTCGATGGCCATTGCTTTCCACTGGTCCTGTATGTGAGCTCCTCAATGGCACTCTTGAGTGGAGCCCACCAAGCAGTAGCAAGAAGAGCTGAGACTAAGATGGACTCTGGTCTGATCCAGCTGGCTTGTTCTTAAGTATTTCATTATCATCTTCAACCTTTATTGGCACTGACAGATAATAAATAGTAATAAATAAATAATAAAACAGGATAAAAAGCAAACAGCTATGTATTGATCAGTAGCGTTTATTGAATAGGCAACAAAGCACGATTCCAGGAATGTATCTCAATCCCCTAGATAGCATCTCGCTGTCACTCATTCCTCTCCTTATTGCAGCCCCCACCTCACTTAACAGGTCCATGCAGGTCCCGTGATTCAAAGCATCACCATTTTGCTTTTTCAGAAGAAAAGCTGGTTGGATTCAGTCCTATGAATCCTTAATGCTGTTGGTTTGTGGCTGTGCTGTTGAGCCTGCCTTCAAGGGCGAAAGCCTCCTTCCATTTTTGTGACGGAGAAAAACTTTTTCTGTTGTGGAAAAGTCTTTGTTCTAGGAAAGCGGCTCTGCTGGAAGATGACTGGCTGGAAAGGGAGTCTTGGGATCCACCCCTCAGTAATATGTAATACTCTGTAACGATCCTCTGAAGATGCCCGCCACAGATGCAGGTGAAACGTCAAGAGAATATGCTACTGGAACATGGCCGTACAGCCCGGAAACCACACAATGACCCACTGTGTAATACCTTTTGGGTCAGAATTCCAGTTCCAGAAATGCTGATATTTCTTTCTCAATGAAGATTAGAGAATTGTTAAACACAGTCCACCTCGTTCATCTCTGCGAGTTACAAAACCGAAAGGAATCACCTGTTGTCTGAGGATATATCATAGAACCAGGTTTTAAAAAGCAAAACCGTGACAGGTGTCATCTGAGGTGCTTTTCCTCCCGCTACAATAGGCATGTAGGGTGCTGTGTGGTTTCCGGGCTGTATGGCCGTGTTCTAGCAGCATCCTCTCCTGATGTTTCGCTTGCATCTGTGGCTGGCATCTTCAGAGGATGCCAGCCACAGATGCAGGCGAAACGTCAGGAGAGAATGCTGCTAGAACACGGCCATACAGCCCGGAAACCACACAGCACCCCAGTGATTCCGGCCATGAAAGCCTTCGGCAATACAATAGGCATGTAGTTCGCCACAGTTCACAGTAGTTACCTAAGCTTTGTGCTTGTAGCTCACTGGGAATTCAGCAGGGCCTGACCTGAAGTGTTTGGTAACCAGATGCTGTGCCGCGTCCCACAGTGTGGCTGAGGCTCAGTACTGAGAACTGTCCCCTCTCAGCAGGAGGCTGAGGCACAAAGAGAGCAAAGGCAGGATTGATCTGGGCCAGGTAGAAACCGCAAATTACTTGTTGGGAAGGGCGTGATGACCATTTTCATTAAACACGGGAGAATTGTTACAGTTCCAGAAAGTTTCGGGAAAAATGGCTGTTTTTAACAAACATCAACATCCCAATTTAATGGAAATGATTATCATGTCTTATTTTAACTTACCAATAGAAATGAAAATAATAATTTTGAAAGTGCCTCCTCTCCCTTTGCTGAAAGGGGACCGGGGTGGGTGGGGGGACCATGCAACTCAGCCCTTAGTTAGAAGAAGAAGAAGAGTTTGGATTTATATCCCCCCTTTCTCTCCTGCAGGAGACTCAAAGGGGTTTAAATCTCCTTGCCGTTCCCCCCCTCACAACAAACACCCTGTGAGGTAGGTGGGGCTGAGAGAGCTCAAAAGAACTGTGACTAGCCCAAGGTCACCCAGCTGGCGTGTGTGGGAGTGCACAGGCTAATCTGAATTCCCCAGATAAGCCTCCACAGCTCAGGCGGCAGAGCGGGGAATCAAACCCAGTTCCTCCAGATTAGATACACGAGCTCTTAACCTCCAGATTAGATACACGGTTCCACCAGATTAGATACACGAGCTCTTAACCTCCTACGCCACTGCTGCTCCTTGGGAGGTGTGAGCAGTGACGCAAGGGGTAACTACTTTGAGCAAAGGGACTCCCCTGCCCTCCAGGATCTGTCAGCTGTAGTAAGAGACTTTAATCTGGAGAACCAGGTTTGTTTCCCCACTCCTCCACAGTCACAGTTCTCTTGGAACTCTCAGCCCCACCTACCTCACCAGGTGTCTGTTGTGGGGAAAGGAAGGGAAGGCTCCTGAAAGGTTTAGAAAAGTGGGGGGGGTATGAAACCCAACTCCTCCTCCTCTTCTTCCTCCTCCTCCTCCTCCTCCTTGATGATCACTGAAAGTATTTTATATAAAGCGTGGGTTGTATTTACCGTGAATGCAGAAAGCAGCCTTTGGCCAACCACACTGTGTCTTAGCCCTCAAACTCTTTTATCTGCAATGCAGAGATTTGTAGCATTATCCTTCAAATGGTTCTATAAGTCTGGAAGCATGTTAAGTTATGCAGAGTTCAGAATGTTCAAAGTGCTTTATAAATCTTGGTTGTTAATAATTCCCGACTCTCTTTGCTTGCAGATTTCATCTGCACATGCTAAAGAACTCAGTAACTTCAAAATGTATGGCTTGAATGTATTTCTTGGCAACTTAGATGTTTCCTCAGAATTTCAAAGTTAGCCCTTCCATATGCCTTTCCTTGGTGCTTTTTTGACAGTAGTTTTATTCTTACTGTTCAAAGGTGCCTTAGAACTTGCTGATGTCTCTTCTGAACTGCCAGGTCTAAAGAGGATGTCGGGGGTTATGCAGTGGAAGGTAACTTTATATTCAAAAGCATATGATGTAGTACAGCAAGCAGGGGATCCTCAAGGACTTGCGGGGGGGGGGCATTTTCACCTCCCTGCTTTTTCTTTCCCTTTCCTGAAAGCCCCCCTAGTTCCCCCCGTTTCCCTGCTTCCTTCTGTCCTTCCCACATGCATTTATTTGCCCCTTTGGTTTCATCTGTACCGTTTTCCTTCCCCTTGCAGCATCTATTCTAAAAACATAGGGCCCACTTCCACGCCACTTCCCACACTATTCCTTCTTTCACTTTTTCTCGCAAGCCTCACCTTTCCTTCCTTCCTTCCTTCCTTCCTTCCTTCCTTCCTTCCTTCCTTCCTTCCTTCCTTCCTTCCTTCCTTCCTTCCTTCCTTCCTTCCTTCCTTCCTTCCTTCCTTCCTTCCTTCCTTCCTTCCTTCCTTCCTTCCTTCCTTCCTTCCTTCCTTCCTTGCTTCCTTCCTTCCTTCCTTGCTTCCCTCCTTCCCTCCTTCCCTCCTTCCCTCCTTCCTTCCCCCCCCCACCCACCCACAATCCTATCCCCTCATCTTCTGCTATACTTGTTGTTTCATGTATCTCCTGCCTTTCTCCACAATGGAGGCTCCAAGCAGCTGGAATCATTTGCCTCCTCCACTTTATCACCACAACAACCCTGTGAGATGAGCTAGGCCAGGGATGGGGAACCTTTTCGAGGCCGAATACAGCCCAAATTGCAACCCTAAACCCACTTACTTATCACAAAGTGCCAACGCGGCCATTTAACCTGGACAATCCCCTCGAGCAGGGGCCAGCCTGCTGTAGCCTCCAGCAAGTCCCACATGCACCGCTCTGGGCCTCTCTAGCATCTCTGCTGTCTGCCCCCCTCCCCCCCCCCCGGGCAGCAGCCACCTGGAGCACAGGCACCAGGCCCACCAGCCGAGTCCTCCCTGCTTGCCGAGGTGCACGCACATCAAATCCAGCAGCCCAAGATTGGCCAAAGCGGTGAAGAACTCTGTCTTGGCGTGCCCCGCAGAGAGGGCTCACAGAGTGCCACCTCTAGCTTCCGATGCCATGGGATTACGCCATCCCTTGCGCTAGACTGATAATGTGTGGTTGACCCAGGAAGCTTCCACAGTGTCGCAGATCCTAGTCTAGAGCTCTAACCACTATACCACAATGACTTTTATGTGGTGTCTGCTGTTGAATAGCAGTGAGCAGCCAGGCCTGCTAGCGTTGCTGCCAGACCTGTTCCCATGTGGCTCCTCTCAAGGGCCAAAAAGATCCTGACAGGGCCCTGCCCCCTCCCTTGGCCTTAATTGACAGAAACCAAGGATTGAGCGCTGTATACTTAAAACGTGCTAAAGCAAGCACCGTGTACTGGATTAAAACATCTTCTTGACAAGATGGCTGAATATCAGTTTACTGAAATGCCATCTGGTGCCACTTTTATCTAGATGGGCAGTGCCAGTTTAAGATGCACTTGCATTTTCCAATCCAGGTAATGACGAAAGACGGGCAGTGGTTTGAAGACTGGAAAGCGGTTCCTTCCAGCAGACACACCCAAATACGGCCCACAATGTTCCCCTTAAAAGATGAAGAAAAACTGAAAGCCTTGAATTTGGAACGCTGGTACGTATTCGTTCTGTATTGGGGAACTGAAGTACTTGACATACTTTTCTGGTATCAAGTTGGAGGTCTTTTGCAGTTTCTTTTTTCCGCCATGCTGCCCTTTGGACAGTTCCCATAACCTTCTTCCTTCTTTCAGGATGTCGGTTCTTTTCAAGATGAGGTTAATGTAAAAGTACTCTGTATGAATATTTTTTTGGTAGAAGGCTACAAAAACAGTTTACAAGTATTTCTGGGATATTCGGATGAACCATAATTGTAAGGGTACTTAGGAGTCAGAAGAAACCACCTCCGAAAGAGACGATTAGCTGCTGAAGAAGAAGAAGAAGAAGAAGAGTTTGGATTTATATCCCCCCTTTCTCTCTTGCTGGAGACTCAAAGGGGCTTACAATCTCCTTGCCCTTCCCCCCTCCACAACAAACACCCTGTGAGGTAGGTTGGGCTGAGAGAGCTCCGAGAAGCTGTGACTAGCCCAAGGTCACCCAGCTGGCGTGTGTGGGAGTGCACAGGCTAATCTGAATTCCCCAGATGAGCCTCCACAGCTCAGGCGGCAGAGCGGGGAATCAAACCCGGTTCCTCCAGATTAGATACACGAGCTCTTAACCTCCTACGCCACTGCTGCTCCTCCTCCATTAAGTGGATGTATATGAAGTCAGATTTTTATTTTTAAAAAACAGTTGGATAGAAAAGGACCCCGTGCTACAGGGGTTAGTTTTGGACACAGATAATTAGACAAATATGTGCATATTGTAGTCACATATCCCTCCTATCTTAGTCATTATGGATTATTTGGGGGGCGGGGGGAGTCTGAAGTGATTTGCTTCCCCTCTCTCTGGTGCACGGAGAGATTGAAGCAGGCGAGGGGCTTCATGCTGATTGGAAGAGTGCAAGAAGCTTTTGTGACCAGTCTGCTCGTGCAGAATAGGTGAGAATGGACAGAGATCTATTCAAATGCAAGTCACATAGAAAAGCAGCCTTGCATTCAAAACACAAAACAAGAGTTTGCAGAGGTATATGGTTGGGGACTTAAAACCAAACCCATTATAAGCAGTTATTTAAAAACTGGGGTGCTGTGTGGTTTCCGGGCTGTCTGGCCGTGTTCTAGCAGCATTCTCCTCCTGACGTTTCACCTGCATCTGTGGCTGGCATCTTCAGAGGATCTGATAGTTGGAAAGGAAAGCAAGTGAGTAAAGGCCAATAGGTGAGGGCTTCTGAATAGGAGTGGCCTGGCAAGGGAGTAACAATGAAGTGTAGCATTTGAGTAACAAAAGAGATGGCAAGGTCAATAGGTGAGGCATCTGAATAGAAGTAGTCTGGCCTTTGTTCCCTTTGATTATCTGTAGTCATCCTGTGCCTGTGTGGAGCTGATTAGTTACTGTCTTGACTCTAGTGTTTTTCAAAACTGGCAGCCAAATTCTGTTCATTTTCATGGTTTCTTCCTTTCTATTGAAATTGTCCATGTGCTTGTGAATTTCAATGGCTTTTCTGTGTAGTCTGACGTAGTGGTTGTCAGAGTGGTCCAGAATTTCTGTGTTTTCAAATAATATTCTGTGTCCAGGTTGGTTTATCATGTGTTCTGCTATTGCTGATTTTTCTGGCTGAAATAGTCTGCAGTGCCTTTCGGTAGACTCCTGCAGTAGCTAGAGGATCCCTCTTATCCTTTGCTGAACGTAGCATTTGTTGAATTTTCTTAGTGGGTCTGTAGATTGTTTGTAGGTTGTGCTTCTTCATCAGTTTTCCTATGCGGCCAGTGGTTCCCTTGATGGTAAGGTAAGAACACTTTCCCTCTAGATGGCTCTTTATCTTTGTTCATGTGGCTTGTTCTTGGTCTTGCAGCTCTTCTGACATCAATCCGAGTGAGGTTTTTTGCAAACGCTGGCTTCCATTTGGTGCCCTGCGAACGGCACCGGGTGGAAGCTGGGGCTTCTCCCCCGGCCCTCCCAAATGCTGCTTTCCTCCGGTCACCTTCTGTCGCGTTGTGCAGGCCAGGAGACACGCCCCCCTGGCCTCATTCTCCAGGATCGTCGTTCTGGCTGGCGGAGGTCATGTTCCCTGGCTCCCACAACACAACAGAAGACGACGGGAGGTAAGCAGCGTTTGGGAGCAGCACAGCCTGTGCAAAGGCTGCGCTCCTGGCGCCGCTTCCAGCAGGACCATCCATGCGAACGGTCCCGCGGGGGTGCGCCGGCATAAACTATGCCGACGCACTCCCCCTCAGCGCCTGTGTGGATAGGGCCTTAATATAAATGCTGTATAAACATTCCAAGTGGGTTTGTTCTAGACTTGCCATACATTTTAAACCACCTGAGAAAATGCAAAAGCCTCCAAGAGTAGTGCTGAATTCTTGGTTTAGTGTACTAAAATTCAGATAATACCATTTTTGATTTTTTTGTATATCAGATTTTGATATATGTGTGTGTGTGTGTGTATATGTGTGTGTATGTGTGTATATATGTGTGTGTATATATACATATATATGAAATATATGTGTGTGTGTGTGTATATGAAATTTTGTTTAGCTGGTATTATTCTGGTAGACAATAACACTTTTTGGGTGCCTGGCAATACTGATACAGCCCTTGTTTATCTAGCCTTAGAATTTTGCCGCATCACCAAAATACTGGAGGATTCTTTGTAGCTGTGCTAATTAAAAAATCTGCTATGCCATGGAACAGACGTCCACCCAAGGTAATATTTCCTTTCTGTAAAAAAAAAGAATGGTGGTGGTGGTGGTGATCATAGATAAGAACTAATACCATGATTTGTATTTACTTTTTATTGACTAGGCCAGTGATGGCGAACCTTTTTGAGACCGAGTGCCCAAACTGCAACCCAAAACCCACTTATTTATCGCAAAGTGCCAACGCGGCAATTTAACCTGAATGCTGATGTTTTAGTTTAGAAAAAATGCTTGGCTCTGAGGCGTGCGTTACTCGGGAGTAAGCTTGGTGGTAGTTGTTGGCTTTGCTTTGAAGCAACCATGCAACTCTTCGAACGGGTGAATCACGACCCTAGGAGGGTTTACTCAGAAGCAAGCCACACTGCCAGCAACTGAGCTTACTCCCAGGTAAAGGATCGTGCTTTAGTTCTTCGCATGAAAATCAGTGGGGTTTAACAGCACTTAACAGGGTTACCTACACTGCTCCCCCAAAACTAGGTCTTAGGTTTAATGCTAATAATCGAGCCCAGCGGCACAGGCCAGCCTAGATGTGTGGGTGGGGGGCAATTTCCCCCCACCATGATGAACTCTGTGCGTGCCCACAGAGAGGGCTCTGAGTGCCACCTCTGGCACCCGTGCCTTAGGTTCGCCATCACTGGACTAGGAAGTGTAACACTAAAATCAACATGATGTTTGTTTTTAAATTAGTTTAAAGTGTATTGTTGAACAAGTGGTTCCTGCTTTAATTTATTAGCTCCCTTCGTGGCTGCACAAGGGCAGAAATGTGGAGTAATTAAAAAAAAAAGTAAATGTGATGGAATAGGGATAAGGGTTCAAAGTGCCGTAGAATTCGCAGTTGTGCGCTAAGCTCTGTGGAATCTGGCCGTTTTACCTACATGTAAGTGGTTTGTTCGTTTTCTGGGTCTGCAGTGGTTGTACTTGGCTGCCCCCCAAGTAACTTTAGCATTTTTCAACTTTGTGTGCCTCCCCCCATTTCATTGCGCAGTTTTTAGAGTTCCTATAGAAAATAAATTGAAGTGGTTGATACTGTAATGACTTCCAAGGAGATGTTTCGTCTGATGCCACCAATCGGCCGTGGTGGCAGGGGCTGATGGGATTTGTAGTCCATGAACATCTGGAGAGCCACAGGTTGCAGACCTCTGGTCTAATGTGCATGCACTGTCTATTTTGAATATTTTAACTGGAGCAGAGTTTCAAAAGCTGTATGCCGGAAACGGTGCATTTTGGAATGACTCGATGCCTTTTCTTCTCCCTTGAACCCTGGGCCTCCTGTTTTGGGACAGCTCCCACTGGCGCTGAAGGTGAAACCTGAACCGCAGCCTTCTGTGGCTGTATCTTCAGAAACAGGGGAAGGCGATGTGGTCACAGAAGCAAAAGGGGAAGATTCCTTGGCAAAGGAGAGCGCTGAGAGCAAGAAGGATGGTGTTTGTGGGTAAGGACCTGAACACTTCAGCCAGTCCTCTGGGTGACAGCGTTGCTGGGGCTTGGTAGCTTCCTTGGTGGCATCTGTAGCTGGGGGCCCCCTTGCACAGGAAATTCTCAGTGTGTTTTGCTTTCAGATCCAGTCTTGCGATAAAAGACAAAACCCTTTCCTGTAATTATGTTCTTATGTTCTTATGTTCTTAATTTGGCACCTGTAACTTCGCAGCAGAGCAGAGGCTTGGCACTGAAATATTGAATTTTGTGCACAGAAAGCCCGTGCTGTTGGAACTGAAGTGACGAGTTAGTTAAACGTAATGTGGATGCTTTAGTTTGCTTGCTTGTAAAAATTATCAACCTTGTCCTGCAATGACCTAAGACTATGGCTTAGATTCAGTGGGGGAGATTTAGTATTCCCCTGGTGGGGCAGGGGGGCATCTTGCATGGGTCATTCCCATCCCTTTCTTTTGCTTCCTGTCTCTTAGGGTTCCTGTCCCTTCCGCACACGCAAAATAATGCGTTTTCAAACCACTTTCACAACTGTTTGCAAGTGGATTTTGCCATTCCGCACAGCTTCAAAGAGCACTGAAAGCAGTTTGAAAGTGCATTATTCTGCATGTGCGGAATGAGCCTTATTGTGGAAGTCATCCATCTTCCGTCATTTTCCTGCTTCAAACAGGGAGAGCAGGGTTGGACGTAGAGTCCTTAGCTCTACTTTTTTCCTGCTTGAATTCGGTTCCCTTTCTATAGTTGCTTTCTATATACTTATATTTCTTCTGCCTCCATTATCTCCTTCATACTTCTCCTTTCCTCTTCACGTCCTTACTTCTCCTTGAGCTGTTGGTGGCTAGTTTGGCTAGCTTGTGCCAGGGAAGCACCTTTTCCCGCCAAACCCCAGCATGGAGAGGAAAAACTCAGAAGAAGTTTTTTCTTTGGAGCAGGAGGTGGAAGCCCCGACAGTGGCCACTTGACTCTCCACTCTGTGCACTGTAAGGCCATCATGGCCCCGTATCCCTTTCGGGATATATTGTTGTTAAAGAGGCCTTGGACCAGGGGTCTTCAAACTATGGCCCCCCAGATGTTCAGGAACTACAATTCCCATCAGCCCTGCCACTTGGCCATGCTGGCAGGGGCTGATGGGAATTGTAGTCCATGAACATCTGGAGGGCCATAGTTTGAAGATCCCTGCCTTGGACAAACACCTTGATGAACTCGAGACAACAAGAAAGCCATGCCCAAGTTCATCAGACAGGACAGAAGATCCTCAGACCCATCCTTCGTTCAGGTCCCACGGGATCTTACACATTTCAACTGGAAGTCTTTTAACTATTCCTTTTGAAGACAACAGAATGTCAAGTCGTTCTTTGCAAAGCCCAACAAAGCTGCTAGAGACAACAAGCAGCCAAAACAAGGAGTTCTCTGCGATTCTGGTGTGGGGGCTGTCTACTTTCATTCCATACCTCAGACAAGCGGGCTCAGAAATGTGAATGGAAAAACAATGGATTTGCAGGGATACACGAGTTTCAAATGTAGGACTGCAACTATGGTTCATCTGCCCATGCACAAGTTCTCGCTGGACACTGCAGTGAAATAAGCCAGTCCCAAATTACCATATTTTTAAAGGACTAAGATGCCAAGCCCTTATATCTTCGACATTAAGAACATAAGAACAAGCCAGCTGGATCAGACCAGAGTCCATCTAGTCCAGCTCTCTGCTACTCGCAGTGGCCCACCAGGTGCCTTTGGGAGCTCACCTGCAGGATGTGAAAGCAATGGCCTTCTGCGGCTGTTGCTCCCGAGCACCTGGTCTGTTAAGGCATTTGCAATCTCAGATCAAAGAGGATCAAGATTGGTAGCCTTGTAACTTTGTTGTAGACTGCCAATTGGCCAACACATATAGAGATGCTCGGAAGTAGTGTGAAGGTAGAAGTTAGCAGTCTCTCTTATGGTGATGTTGACGGCCTTTATCAGATTGGTACGCCATATAAAATGTGGGCTCTCATCTTGACTTGGTAGATTCCAAGCATGGCAGCAACTGGCTGTTTACTTTTCAGGAAGAAAAAAGATTTTAAACGGGCAAGTAGACATTTGTAAGCAGGAACAGGCCTGGTTCGATGGGCGATCCGTTTGGTGTTGACATGAGGTCCTCGGTATTTCAACTGTTTAACTTGATCAATGGGGTAGATTCCAGTCTCCCATTTATATTTGTGCCAGGCTTCAGCAAAAGCCACGAGGGCCACCTGGCTGTGACATTTGTGTTTGGAATATGGTGTTTGGAATATGCTGCCACAGGAGGTGGTGATGGCCACTAACCTGGATAGCTTTAAAAGGGGCTTGGGCAGATTTATGGAGGAGAAGTCGATTTATGGCTACCAATCTTGATCCTCTTTGATTTGAGATTGCAAATGCCTTAACAGACCAGGTGCTTGGGAGCAACAGCCGCAGAAGGCCATTGATTTCACCTCCTGCATGTGAGCTCCCAAAGGCACCTAGGCCACTGTAGGGTAGCAGAGAGCTCAATTAGGATGGACTCTGCAACTGATCCAAGTCGGCTTGTTCTTATGCTCCCTTCCATGTCTCTATGTCACCTAGTGATTGCTGGGGCTGTTTTGTTTTGTTTGTTTTGTTTTTCACCTTCTGTATTGCTGAAAAGCCCTTCTGGAGACAGTGGGCCAGCACCCATCCTGCCACCGGGGTCTCTGGATTGGGTGGTTAAAGTCTTTTGAATTATTGAATGTCTTGACCTCCAATACTCTTTATCTTTTTTAGAAGTCCACCATAAATGGTAAAATGACCCTTCTTGGTGTTCACATTTCCAACCCATGTTAGAGATGTTTTTATATATTTTAACTGATTTGGTGTCATGTTCCAACAACACATCATTTTATAAAAGTTCTCTTTTGATGAGAGTTCAGTGTAAATTTAAGCCTTGATCCCATATTCTCCCGTTGTTCTATTATACCCAAAATGAATGGCCCATTTTATGATACACTCTGGTTCTGCTGCCATTTAATATCTCAACAATAGTCTGTACATTTTAGAAATAACGTGTTCATCATTTGTACTTAATTCTATTTCAAATTCAGTCTTGGTGTTTTCAAAACCGTACAGTCTTTTTTATCTAACTTAAATCTCTCAGATAATTGTAAAAAAGGGAACCAGTCACAAGAAATGCTTTCTGACAGTAATTCTCTTGGGCTCATTCCGCACATGCAGAATAATGCACTTTAAGAACATAAGAACATAAGAACAAGCCAGCTGGATCAGACCAAAGTCCATCTAGTCCAGCTCTCTGCTACTCGCAGTGGCCCACCAGGTGCCTTTGGGAGCTCACCTTCAAACTGCTTTCAGTGCTCTTTGAAGCTGTGTGGAACAGCAATATCCACTTTCAAACAGTTGTGAAGGTGCTTTGAAAACGCATTATTTTGTGTGTGCGGAAGGGGCCTTGGTTTCATTTTATCTTCCTTTTGTGATGTGTCAAGAATATCACCATCTAACATCCATTTCTTTTCAAAAGTCGTTTCACGTCTAAAAACCTGATCTGATTCTATGTTGTGCATCCTGTGGTTTAGTTTTGTTGAAGGAATGGATCACAATAAGAAATAAAAGGCTGCTGAATCTAGAAAGACGTTGGAAATTTGGATGGCACGCCTGTTTATGGTATGATAAGGTGAAAATAAATAAAGATTTTTTAAATCCCATTTTTATTAGGGCGTGCTATACTGAGAGAACGTGGGCCTTAAGCATTTCTTAAAACCCCTAGATTTCATGTCCAAGAGTACCTCGGAGGTGGTTAAGCGCTACAAGGAGCACTATTTCGATATTTCGGTGCTCTTTTTCAGGGGATCAGTGGATGCAGAATTCAGAAAGTGTTGTTGAGGCATTCTTTTTAAAATAATTTCTACTCTAAGGTGTATATAAACGTCAGTTACAGTGTTGATTGAGTTCAATATATCTGCACTTTTCCTCCAGGCCGCCACCAACTAAAAAAATGAAGCTTTTTGGTTTTAAAGAAGATCCATTTGTATTTCTTTCTGAAGAGGACCCGTTATTTTCGCCTATTCAGTAAGATGTGCTGTTTCCATGTATCTTTCTAATGGAATCCATTTGAATTCCTGGTACTTTGTATGTGAATTAGTCCCGTTCCAGTTGTTTTACACTTGTTAAAAATGAAAAGTTAAAGTACACATGAACAGCTTTTGTATTTCATAACAGTCAAGTTTAAAACGACATGTGAGCAAATGCTCACTGTTGTCCGTGGAGACACTTGTAGCAGTAGAATTAAACATAGATATGTCTATTAAAACCATGGGGGGTGAAGAGTAAGAAAACTGATTAAAAAATAAAAATGTACGTTCTCTAAAGACTGTACTATCTGAGACTTTTAAGGAAACAACAACTGAATGGAAAACTCCTGGTGTCCTTTTACCACTGTGCTATAGGGAGTGTCTTAGCCTACTGCATCTGTGTATGGTTCTCCAGTTGCACAGTGGCAGATAGGAAGGCGCTCCAAAGGGTGATCACTACTGCACAGAGGATTATCGGCTACCCTCTCCCCTCCTTGGAAGAACTCTATAATTCCCGGTTTCCAAAGAAAGCCCAAAAATATCTTGAGAGACTCCATTCTCATCCGGCACACTCTCTTTTTGAACTGTTACCATCCTGCAGACGAGCAGGTCTATCAAAACTAGGGACAAAAGAGGCTTAGAGACAGCTTCTACTCTAGAGCTGTGGCGATGCTGAACTCTGCGGTTTCGTGTTGATGTGTTTGGGGCTGTGTAGGGATGGGTGGAGGAAGGGGAAAGTGAGGATGGGGTATGAGTCTGGAATTGTGTGCATCAAGGAATGCTGCTGCAAATTTCGTTGTGTGTGCACAATGACAATAAAATGCTTATGCTTATGCTTAATATTAAATTTTACATATTTGCTTCCTAAGTAACACTTGCAAAGATCCTGTTTAAAGTCATAAGACCTTGAATGCCTTATACCTGCCTCTTTCCAGAACCTTTTATGCATTGGATCCTTCGTTCCCAAGGATAAATTTGTTAACTCGCACTCAGGAAGGAAAGAAGAAGCAGCTGTACATGGTTTCCAAGGAGATAAGGGACGTACTACTGAACAACAGTGAGCGGCTGAAGGTTTGGCTTGCATTTCTGCTTTCAGCATGGAAACCCATCTATGCTACTGTACTGCCGGGGTTACTTTTCCGTCCATGGCCTTAAGAAGCATCTTCTCTCTGTTAAGAGGATGTACGTTTCAGTTCCAGCGAGTAGCGTATGACCGGCTTCTTTCAAAACGAGACCTGTAGCATTGGCGTAGTAGAAGAAAACAATGTTTTGAAAGTGCAGGTTGTGCCTCCGATTTCTGTGGTCTGATCCCTGATGCTGTTCTAGCTGGAGGGAGAGGGGATGGATTCTTTCCAGCTTTAACACCAGGAAGGGCTCCAAGCAGAGCCTCCCCATTGGCTATTCCTAAATGATCAAGACGCTTCTTTTTCACCTCGGTTGGTTAAAAAAAAAATCAACTTAAAAAAAAATATAGGCAAGATTTCATAAGAACATAAGAACAAGCCAGCTGGATCAGACCAGAGTCCATCTAGTCCAGCTCTGCTACTCTCAGTGGCCCACCAGGTGCCCTTGGGAGCTCACGTGCAGGAGGTGAAAGCAATGGCCTTCTGCTGCTGCTGCTCCTGAGCACCTGGTCTGCTAAGGCATTTGCAACCTCATATCAAGGAGGATCAAGATTGGTAGCCATAAATCGACTTCTCCTCCATAAATCTGTCCAAGCCCCTTTTAAAGCTATCCAGGTGAGTGGCCATCACCACCTCCTGTGGCAGCATATTCCAAACACCAATCACACGTTGCGTGAAGAAGTGTTTCCTTTTATTAGTCCTAATTCTTCCCCCCAGCATTTTCAATGAATGCCCCCTGGTTCTAGTATTGTGAGAAAGAGAGAACAATTTCTCTCTGTCAACATTTTCAACCCCATGCATTTCCAAATTAAAATTAGATTTTTGAAACCTTATCAAAGGATTTTTTCCCCCTAAAGAAATATTGATTTACAATGCAGTGTGAACTAAATACAAGAAAAAGAAGAGTTTGGATTTATACCTCTGTCCTGTAAGGAGAATCAAAGGGGCTTACAAACTCCTTTCCCTTCCTCTCCCCACAACAGGCACCTTGGGAGGTAGGTGGGTAATATCTTAAGAACATAAGAAAGAACCTGCTGGATCAGACCAGAGTCCATCTAGTCCAGCTCTCTGCTACTCTCAGTGGCCCACCAGGTGCCCTTGGGAGCTCACGTGCAGGATGACCAGCAGAGAAGAGGAGCAGTGGAGAACAGCAGTGGGCCAGAAAGGGCTGAGGAGCTCTGATTTTTCTTTTCAGAGGGCTTTTCTCAAAGCCACATCTTTTAAACAGTGTATTTTAAACAGGGGGTTTCTCTTTTTTTCTCCTTGTCCTAGAGCTGCTGATTGGTGGAGGCTTCTGAAAGGGTGGGGCTTCTCACATTTGTAAATCTTTTCAGTTAGGCTGAAGGGGTGGGGCTTCTCACATTTGTAAATCTTTTCAGTTAGTGCTGAAGGGGTGGGGCTTCTCACATTTGTAAATCTTTTCAGTTAGTGCTGAAGGGGTGGGGCTTCTCACATTTTTAAATCTTTTCAGTTAGTCTCTGGAACCAGCGGCGCGTGCCTAACGGCGCGCGCAGGTGTTTTACTAAATAAAAACATATTTTAAGGGATAGTAGAAGGTATAGAAACCTTAAGAGGGAGGCACTAATTAAAATTAGTATTTGAATATCTAAACAAAATTAGATATGAAGACAGGAAGCCAGCAGGGGGATGGGGGCTTTCCAGTGAGTTTTGCACCTCGAGTGTCGCGATAAGCTGCATGACTTATCTGCCACTAGGGCAGAAGTCGCGGTGTGCCCTCGCCAGTAATGAGTTCCTGGCACTCAAGGAACATGTGCGTGCTCTTCCAGCCAAGGCGGCAGACCTTGGAGAAGCTGAGAGAGGCAGAGAGGGCAACAAATCCAGGCTTTCGGGGACCTAGCAGCCGGGTCCCACTCCCTGGGTGACATCTCTTCAGATGTCGCGGGAGAATGAGAGTCTGGGCAGGACGGAGGGTGCCAGTTCGAGGTGGTGGAAGGTGCTCCCTTAGATGGGACCCCTCTCCTTAGCTGGCGGTCAGATATCCTCAAGAGACTGGAGGATACCCCTCGGGGAGGTGGGGGGCTCCTTGTAGTGGGTGATTCGGATCATTAGGAATATAGAGAGTTGGGTTTGTGACAGGCGCGTGATGACCGCATGGTACGACCCTGGGTTCGCCTGGCGCGAAAGCGGTTCGCGGATGTCCACACTGGCCTAGATAGAGCTAGGATGAACAGTGCTGGGGTGGAGCCAGCAGTTGCGGGTCCACATTGGCACCAAACCACATTTGGGAAGCCATGTAGCCGGGAGGTTCTAAAGCCAAATTTAGGCTGGGCTGAGGGAAAAAAGGTTAAAATCCAGGACCCCCAAGGTGGCATTCTCCGAAATGCTGCACCTGTTCCATCGGCAGGGCGAAGCTAGTGCTGCCGAGATACAGGGTCCTGTACCGCGCGGGATGAGAAGTGTGAGGTGTAAGGCAGAGGGTTTCAGCTTTTTGTCAGGAACTGGGGAACCTTTTGGGATAAAGGCAGGCCTGTACAAAGGGGCCCAACGGCTTCATCTTTAACCAAAGAGGAACCAGGAATATTACTTTCAACACAAGTGGTGGTGAACGAAAGCTTTTAAACTGATCCCGTTGGGGAGAAAGCCGACAGGAGCTAGAGGTAATTTCGGTTCGGAATACAGAGAGTCCATGGGATGCAAAGACACAGAGAGAGGTTTTTCTAAATCAAATCACATACAAGCCGGTAGGGAGCATAGCAATGTGATAAGTGATAGTGTCTCCAATAAAAGAAGGAGGGCAAAACACATAAATCCCAGGTTAGGGACAGAGACAGAGTATACAAGTGTACTCTATGCTAATGAGTAGAGGCGTGGAGCCTTTTGGGGAGCTGGAGTACAGAGTTTTGAAGGAGGACATTGATATAAAGGGCATCAAGCAGAGACATGGTGGAATGAGGAGAACCAGTGGGATGCTGTTATCCCAGGTTACAGGCTCTACAGGAAAGGATAGGACAGGGGCGTATTGGGGGTGGGAGTGGCCCTCTTACATCAAAGAGAAGGCATAAGTGTCACATAAAATAGACAATGTAGAAGGGAGCTGATTCCTCTACAGAAGCACTGTGGATATCAAATAATACCAGGGGTGGAAGCATAGTTTAACATTAGGAATATATTATCGCCCCCCCTGACCAATGAGGAGTGCACAAGAGGATTCTTGAGATGGAAAAAATAAAAAAAAAAAAAAAATTCGAGAGGCCACCAAAAGAAGCAAAATGTCGGTAATGGGCGATTTTTAACTATCCCCACATAAACTGGAAAAATGCATGTTCAGGTCATAGTAAGGTGAGAACATTCCTGGATATGCTAAATGACTGTGGTTTAGAGAGCAGATGGTTGCTTCAGAACCAACCAGGAGGAGATGTGGGATCCCAGATCTAATTCTATAAACAGGACCCAGGACCTGAGTGTGGGAGAGTCAGTGTTGTTGGAGTCGAGTTAGGGAACAGCCACCTCACCGCTGTCAGATTCAGTATCTCTTGCATGCTTGAACAAGTGACAACTACTAATGTAGTTACATCTCACTTCAGAAAGCGGTAGAAAATTTCTCAAAGATAGAGGGGAGATAGTGCAAAGAGAAGCCGAAAGGGAAAAATCAAGAGAGTCAAAAATGTCCAAAGGTGCTTGGAGGAGTTCATTTAAAAACACAGTCTTAAAAAGCTCCAGCTGGAATGTGTCTGCGAGGTTTAGAAAAGGCAGCGCCCAGTCCAAAAGAAAGCCACCATGGTTAACAATAAGGGAGGTTGGAGGGAAATTATTAGGGGAAAAAAAAGATGTCTTTTTAGAAATGGAAGTCCAAATTAACCGATGAAGAAGATACCCTTAGAAGAGAAACACAAATGGTGGCAAAGAGAAGCAAGTTAGCTGCTGTAGGCGGGAGGCAAAAAGGATTATGAGGAACGCATGGTCATCAGTAACATCAAGACTATGCAACAAACAGTTCATTCAAGTACACTTCAAAAGCCAGCTAAGGGCTGCAGTAGGCCCATTGAATGGAAGTGATGAAGGAAACAAAAGGTGTGCTGCAAGATGACAGGGAGATTGGTAGAGAAGCTGAGATGAATTCTTTGCATCTGTCTTCACTCCAAGAGGAGAGGAGTGAGGAAAATTCCTGCACACCTGGAAAACCAAGCTTCTCTTAGGAGGTGAATCTTGGAGGAACTAGCTAAGATAGTGGTGAACAAGGAAGAAGTTCAACTGGCAGCCATTGATAAACTAAATGCTACCAAATCCCCCCTGGCCCAGATTGCATTCACCCAAGAGTTCTTAAAGAGCTCAAGCATGAAATTGCTTGGATGTTCTCACCTCTTTAATACTGCAACCTATCCCTGAGAATCAGGCTCCATCCCTGAGAAAGACTGGGAAGATGGCCCAATGTCACACCAATCTTTAAGAAAGGGTCTAGGGGGGGACCTGAAATTACAGGCCAGTCAGTTTGACATCTGTTCCTGGTAAATTAGTAGAATTCATCATTAAAGATAAAATTATTAAACATGTAAACAGAAAGCAAGACCTGCTGAGGGAAAAGTCAAGCATGTATTTTGTAGAGAGCAAGTCCTGTCTTACAAACTTACTAGAGTTCTTTGAGGGGTGTAAAGCATTACATGTGGATAATGGGGAACCAGTGGACATTGTCTACCTTGGATTTCCAAAAGGCTTTTGACAAAGTTCCCTCCACCCAAGACACCAGTTGAGAGAAAAACTCAGCAATGAAGGAATAAGAGGGGAAGTCCCTCCCATGGATGGCTAAAAACCGGTTGAGGAACAAAGGAAACAAAGGGTGGGTATAAAATGGAAGTTCTCACAATGGAGAGATGTAAGTGAGTGGTGTCCCCAAGGATCCGCTGGGACCAGTGCTCTTTAACTTATTCATAAATGACCTGGAAGTAGAGAGGTGGAGTAGTGTGGTGGCCAAGTTTGCAGATGATACCAAATTATGTAGGGTGAGTGAGAACCACAAAGGATTGCTAAGAGCTCCCTGCCGGACCTTGATAAATTAGGTGAGTGGAGAGCTCCAGAAATGGCAAAATGCAGTTCAAATGTAGCTAACAAGTGATGCACATAGGGGCAAAAATCCAAACTTCACATACTGCATCACTACAGGGGTCAGTGCTATCAGTCACAAGACCAGGAGAGAAAGGGATTTACGCCTAGTTGAAATAGTCCCATGGGAATGTCAACTCAATGCATGGCAGCTGTGAAAAGGCAAACTCTATGCTGTGGGACTACTAGGAAAGGAGTTGATAATAAAACTGCAAGGATTGTCATGCCCTTATATAAAGCAGTAAGCAGCACCGCACTTGGAGTAATCAGGGAACCAGTCTCTGAGTCGCCACATCTCCAGAAAAGGATATCCAGAAGAGATAGAAAAAAGTGCAGAAGAAGGGCAACGAGGATGATTGAAGGATTGGGGCACCTTCACTTATGAGGAGAGGCTGCAGCGTTTTAGGACCCTTACTGGTTTGGAGAGGAGAGCGATCCTGAGGGGATATGATTGAAGTCTATAAAATCATGCATGGGTAGAAAATGTTGACAGAGAGAAATTCTTTTTTCTCTTTCTCACAATACTACCAGAACCAGGGGCATCCATTGAAAATGTTGAGGGGCAAAGAATTCAAGGACTAATAAAAAGGGAAACACCCTTCACGCAACGTGTGACTGGCGTTTGGAATATTAACGCCGCCACAGGAGGGGTGGTGATGGCCACTAACGCGGGATTGCTTTAAAAAGGGCTTGGACTTAGATTTATGGAGGGAGAGAGCTTCAATTCATGGCTACCAATCTTGATCCTCCCTTGATCTCAGATTGCAAATGCCTTAGCAGCATCTGTGGTGCTCGCTGAGCAGCAGCAGCAGCAGAAGGCCATTGCTTTCACATCCTGCATGTGAGCTCCCAAAGGCACCTGGTGGGCCACTGCGAGTAGCAGAATGCTGGACTAGATGGACTCTGGTCTGATCCAGCAGGCTAGTTCTTATGTTCTTATGTGAAAGCAATGGCCTTCTGCTCTTGAGCACCTGGTCCTGAGTACCTGAGCATCTTCCTTTGTCACCACGAAGCAGAATAGTTCCTATATTATGGCTCGGTACAGGAGGCTCTGGACTGACAAGTTGCCATGGATACGTTCACTGATCTACCAGATGACTTTTGACCCGTTTTATCACTATTAACTACTTGGTCTCTGCAACTGGCTTTTGTATTCTAGTTACATTCACTGAATCTGTCCACCTAGCAGAGAGAGTGGAGGGAGGGGTGGCATGCAAGGGGAGGGAAGGGGGCCCGGCATCTGGACATGGCCCACCCACCCTAGTGAAGGGAGGGGGAGGGTGGCTTGCAAGGGAAGGGGAGGTTGGGAGGGAGGGAATAAGGGGTGGCATGCAAGGGAGACGTACACTTTCCTTCTTGCCCTTCCCTTCTGGTTGAGATGTTATGGAGTGGGCAGTGTGAGTACCTAACAAGGAAGTAGCACATCAAAGCAACTCAATGCATGGCAGCTGTGAAAAAGGCAAACTCTATGCTGGGGATCATTAGGAAAGGAGTTGATAATAAAACTGCAAGGATTGTCATGCCCTTATATAATTACTGGCCTTCTGCTCTTGAGCACCTGAAGTCCCTGAGTACTGGAGCATCTTCATGCAGAATAGTTCCTGTTACCAATACCGGTACAGGAGGCTCTGGACTGACAAGTTGCCATGGATACGTTCACTGATCTACAGATGACTTTTGACCCGTGCATACTATTAACTAGGTCTCTGCAACTGGCTTTTGTATTCTAGTTACAGTCCTAGATCTGTCCTACCCTAGCAGAGAGAGTGGAGGAGGGCAGCATGCAAAGGGGGGGAGGAAGGGGCCCGGCATCTGGACAGCCCCACCCTAAAATGAAGAATTAGCTTAGGGAAGGGGAGGTGGGAGGGAGGGCTGAGGTATGCAAGGCACCTTCTTGCCCTTCCCTTCTGGTTGAGATGTTATGGAGTGGGCAGTGTGAGTACCTACCAAGGAAGTAGCACATCAAAGCAACTCAATGAATGGCAGCTGTCAAAACAGGCACAATCCACGCTGGGGATCACTAGGAAAGGGACACGATAATAAAACTGCAAAGGATTGTCATGCCCCATATATAAAGCATTAGAGCACGCTTGGAGTCCTGTGTTCAGTTCCTGAAATTACAGCCCACATCTCAAAAGGATATCAGAAAAAGAGATAGAAAAAAAGTGCAAGAGAAAGGCAACGAGGATGCCATTGAGGGACTGGAGCACCTTCTTCATATGAGGAGAGGCACACTGCAGCGTTTGGGACCTTTTTCTGCTAGTTTGGAGAGAGGAGACGTCTGAGGGGGGGGGGATATGGGATTGAAGTCTATAAAATTATGCATAGGGTAGAAAATGTTGACAGGCAAAGGAAGAGAGATTTTTCTCTCTCATCTATACTAGAAACAAAGGGCATCAAGTGAAAATGCTGGGGGGAAGAATTAGGACTAATAAAAGGAAACACTTCTTCATGGAACGTGTGATTGGTGTTTGGAATATGCTGCCACAGGAGGTGGTGATGGCCACTAACCTGGATAGCTGTAAAAAGGGCTTGGACAGATTTATGGAGAGAATCCCGCATCTATGTCTCCCAATCTTGGAGTCCTCCATGGTCACCAAGGGGTTTGCAAGTAGCAGCCTTAAGCCGAGTCACACTCCGGTGCTTGGGAGCAACAGCCACAGAAGGCCATTGCTTTCACATCCTGCATGTGAGCTCCCAAAGGCACCTGGTGGGCCACTGCGAGTAGCAGAGAGCTGGACTAGATGGACTCTGGTCTGATCCAGCTGGCCTGTTCTTAGTGGGACCCCAGAAGGAAGGCTTCCTGCCTTGTGATGGTCTGCAGCAAGAAAAAGCCTGACATGGTTGTAGATTGGAAAAGAGACTCTTTTTAGAAGTTGTGTGCATTATGTCATCTGAAATAAGAATTTCCATATAGAAAAATACCACCAACCCTAAGCTATATTTTAAAGAAATGAGCAGTGCTGACTCAGAAGATGCGTAAAGGTTCTAGTCATTTTTCAACTAATATGTTCTGATCGTTTTTGCAACTAGCTGGCGTACACTTTTATTTGGAACTGACTTTAAGAGTAATGTTTTGATTTAAATTGGCCTTTTAGTTGGCGATTGACAGCCAACGTGCCTTCGTTTTCCCCTCTTTGGATCTCTTTCAGCAATTCTCACGAGGAGTGAACACAGTTTTGCTCATTTCCCTCCAAGGCCGTTGTGTTTTTCTTCAGGGTCTTTAAACTCGAATTGAGTAGCTAGTCCTGCTTGCTTACGTGAAGCCGAGAAATGAGTTTACCTGAGGTTTCCTCTGAGCCCCTTACCTGTGTGAACGTCTGGGTGTTGATTATAAAATGTCTTTCAGGGTAAACAGGCTGTGCCTTCCTGCCAATTTAATCCATGATAAAATGTATTTTATCTCTGTGCAAGTGGTCTTTAGGAATAAAAGTGTAAGTGCAATAACAGTGATGGCTGACAGATTCGACTTTAGTGCCCTTCGATTGAAGCACAAGAGGTAACAGTGATATAACTCTTTAGTGGGTAGATGTGCCCTGAAATTCCAGTGCTGATTCTGTGATTGACATAGCTCTTTCCTGTGGTCAGAGAAAGCTAGTGTTATATAAAGGTCAGAGTGTTGAATTAGGGCCTGGGAGACTGGGCATCCAGCTATGAAATTCTCAGAGTGACTTGGGCCATTACTGTGTCTTCCTAATCTTACCTCATGGGGGAGGTTTATAATTTTGAGGGCGGGGCAAGAGGACCACAGATGGGAACTGTGTAAGGAGAGAACCACGAGGACACCTGGGTAAAAACTAGAAGCACAGTAATACAGTTACAAAGGCGTTAATTGGAAACAATTGGAAGGCAAGGATAGAAATTTAAAACTTGCTCTGTTTCACTTCTAGGGAATATATACGTTGTACCCTTTTATTAATGCAAGGATTGTTACCATCAACTTGGGAGATGTGAAAGTGCTGCTAACGGAAGAAAACCCATTCTTACATAAACTCAGTAATGAGGTTTACGGTCAAGTCAAAGAAATGGGTGAGTATTTGGCTGATGTCACCTGAGGCTTAGAGCAGGCCATGCCTTTTGATGTAGCTGAGGCTTTACCTGTAGTTTTCCCTTCCGCATGTCTCATAGCCAACAAGGTGAAAATTGCCTCACCTGTAAGAGAGGTTAGCACTGGAAACTGTAGAGGTCTCATGCTGATTCCACAGCGGCGTGTTTTACTTTGTTTCTCATTTCAAACAGGCTATTAGTTTTCTCACAAAGCCCTCTCCCCTGAGGGCCCGTGATTCTATCTACAACAAGGTTAAAACATACATTAAAACATAAGTTAAATATTAATTACATGAAACAGAGACCATTTTTTTAAAATGTGGATGGCGTCTCTGACTACCGCCTCCCCTCCTTATTGCTTACAGGAGGCCCGATGAAAGCAGTAGATATTAATTTTAACCAGGCTGTGGCAAACGCCTGGCAGAACAGAGGTTCTGTCTTGCAGGCCCTGCGGAAGCTCTTGTAAAGTCACATGAGGTCCCAGATCCCCCCCCTCAAGGGAGCCTGTTCCCACCAGAGGTAAAGGGACAAAGAGCTGGGAAGGCCCTACCCTCGTCGAGGAGCCAACCCTGATCATTTTTGGGCCAGGGATCATGAGTAGGTCCTCCTCCAAGTAGCATTCCTGTAGTCAGAAAAAGCGTTCCTGTAGTCAGAAAAAGAACTTAATGTTTCAATTTAGTGAGAACTCTGCTGCTGCTTACAGCTTTCCATTTTGTTTCTATAGTCAAATTAGATATTTCTTGTTTTCCCCCCATGGCCGAGCATAGCGTTCCTGAACTTTCAGTGCTATTCAGCTATAACGTCGTAGGAAGAAAACTTGAGCCACTTGAGGGAGCTTAATTATGAGGGGCACTTTTAAAATCGCATTTAAGCCATTGTGGGAGAGCTGCACTTTTACTGCCACTCCACTACCATAACTTCTAGGAGTCAGAATTTCATGTACAAGGATGATGACTAAAGAGACACTAGAATCCCATCTTATAGGAACTAGGAAGGCTTTTAGAACTTTGCTGAAAATGAAGTGCTAGTTGGAATTATTCAAAATGTCACGATCATAACGAGATCAATGCAAACTTGTTGGTTCAAAAAATGGGCCAAAATGGCATTTCAGATTTGCACGTTAGACTGTGTCATGGCTGTGCTTCTTTTCCTTTGCAGCTATGGGGAGCATAGTACTGAAATATGAACCAGATCCCAAGTAAGTCGTTTCAGTATATTATTATTATTATTATTTATTAAACTTGCTATACCGCCCTATCCCCGGAGGGCCCAGGGCGGTGTGAATTATATATGAATTCTGTGTGTGTATTTCGTATTTAAAACTTTTAAACAGCTCTTCTCTTTAGAAAGGGAGTGGTAGAAAGGATCGATCTGTTTCTCCCTAAATGGCCGATGAAGCACCAAAATGCATGCCTTATTTTAACCCCAACACTTTCGCTTTACATTCCTGAATTGCTTCTGTAGGAGAAAAAAAATTAAAGCTTCCCAATGGCATTAGGAGGTTAAGAGCTGGAATTATTATCTCCAAATCTGGAGGAACCGGGTTTGATTCCCAGCTCTGCCGCCTGAGCTGTGGAGGCTTCTCTGGGGAATTCAGATTAGCCTGGGCACTCCCACACACGCCAGCTGGGTGACCTTGGGCTAGTCACAGCTTCTTGGAGCTCTCTCAGCCCCACCCACCTCACAGGGTGTTTGTTGTGAGGGGGGAAGGGCAAGGAGATTGTCAGCCCCTTTGAGTCTCCTGCAGGAGAGAAAGGGGGGATATGAATCCAAACTCCTCCTCCTCCTCCTCCTCTTCTTCGTCTTCTTCTTCTTCAATCCTCTCCTATTAAAATTAATAGGAATTCAGTTTTGGAGGATAGTGATCTTAGCTTTTTAATCACCAGATAACTCTTAGGCTTCCAGCCCCTTCCTCTGTGCATCCTGGGGTTTCTTGCCCACTTTCCCCCAACCATTTGTGTAATGGATAATGGCCACATAGCGAAAGCCCACTATGTCTTCCAGACATAGGGAAAGGGGAGGAGGTAGCAATCAACCTTCATTTCTGGTTTCTTCAGAGGACTTGAAGTCGTTGTGCCGTATCTGGTTCAGCCAGCATGGCGTAATGGTTAAGAGCACGTGGATTCTAATCTGGAGAACCCGGTTTGATTCCCCACTCCTCCACCTGAGCAGCAGACTCTAATCTGATGAACTGGATTTGTTTCCCTGTTTGTGCACATGAAGCCTGCTGGGGTGACTTTGGACCAGTCACAGTTCTTCAGAACTCTCTCAGCCCCAACTACCTCACAGGGTACCTGTTGTGAGGAGGGGAAGGGAAAGGAGCTTGCAAGCCACCTTGAGTCTCCTTACAGGAGAGAAAGGTGGGTATAAATCCAAACTCCTCCTCTTCCTCCTCCTCCTCCTCCTCTTCTTCTTCTTCTTCTTCTTCTTCTTCTTACTACAGTTTTGAAAAAAAACCCACAAATTCAAATGTGAAACATTCCTCTCCTAGAGAGCTGTAAATTGTTCTTGGTTTTCCTTGAAGATGAGGTTACTGAGCACTCTTTCTGGGAGACGGGTCATCTGGAACCCAGGAGGGTTTGACTTCCATGTAAACATGCTGAGAAACGTGCTAAGAGCAGAACCGAAAACTGTGCTGTGGAACCGCAGTGTGTTTGATATGCTTCTCCTTGACCGGACATGCGCAGCATGACCCCATCAGCCACGAGTGGCAGGGATGTGTCAGCTGTTTCTTCCTGACCTAGGATATTAAAATGGCAGCGGAAGAAGATTGTTCAGTACATCGCAGGCTGCAGTGCACGGTGTTCAGCTCAGTGGGTTGTCGGCTGCGTAGGCCTACTTGAGGGGAGGGAGGTTTTTTCCTTCTCCAGACGGCAAGATGGAAAACACTGGCGATCATTTCAGAATGTCACACAACGTTGTGGCCATTCATTGTATCACAGCTGCATTCCTGTGGGAGTAGATAGTAATGGCTCTCTATCTGCTTACCATATGTGTGCATTGAGGGGGCTTGTGAAATCCAGTTTGGTTTGTAGGCCAAACCCAGTGTAAGCTGCTACTTACTATTCTTCTGTCAGGGGCTCATTCCGCACATGCAGAATAATGCACTTTCAAACTGCTTTCAGTGCTCTTTGAAGCTGTGCGGAATGGCAAAATCCACTTGCAAACAGTTGTGAAAGTGGTTTGAAAACACATTATTTTGCGTGTGCGGAAGGGGCCAGGGTTGTGCTTTTTGGGTCCTCCGCAGTGTGAGAGTTCGATAGAATTACCTAGTCAAAAAAGGTTATGTCTCAGTTCAGTTTTGCTTCATTCGTTCCATGTATTCCGGTCCAAGATCGTCCAACAGTTTTGTTTCTTAGCATCTTTTTTTTCAACTTGAGCTGAGAATTTAATCTGGAACCTTCTCCATGCCAGTTTTTTTTAAAAGCCAGCAGCGATGCATGAAATCACTAGTGCAGAAGCAGAATTGGTGCTCAATTGAGAAAGTAATAGCGTGCGAAAACTGTGTGTATCATTGAATAGATTTTCAAGTTTGTTTATTGTTTGAAATGCTGTCTGTTTGCAGACAGCCAGAAACCCTCCAGTGTTCAGTGGTGCTGTGTGGCTGGCTGGGCAAGACGTCCATCCGTGCCTTTGTGCCCAAGAATGAGAGGCTGCACTACCTGAGAATGATGGGGGTGGAGGTGTTCAAAGCAAAGCGGAAAGAAGACGCTCGTTGATAAGGCGGAAGCTTGGGGAACATACGTGCAAGGTGAAGGTGGAAAGACTCGGAGTCACGCGACCGCAAAGAAAGGGAGGCAGCCGATAAGGAAGAAGAGGACTTGAATGGTCATCCTGTACAAGAACTCACCAGAACCAGTTCAGAGTTGGGAGAAAAAAAAAAAAAAATAATGTGGAGCGTACTGCACCTTTCACGCCGGAGGATAAAGTGAGAACTTCAGAAGTCTAAAAAGTTAAAGCAACCGTACTTTGCGCCCTGGGTGATGCACAAATCTAAAAAAGAGATTCTGTCATCGTTGTCAGAAAATGTGTGTCAGTTTGGGATATTTACGCCTATGCTAAGAACCTAGAAGCAAATTTTATTAAAAGGCTTTTCTGTTTCTTTGGGAAATATGTTCTACTTTTATCCATCTTTACTCTGCTTTGTTTTAACATGTAAACTCCATGAGGATGATTATGTTTAGTCTGTTGCTGGCAATGGACTCCAACCAATCTCGAGGATGACACCTATAATCAAGGTTACGGGATTAAATAATTAATTCATAATAATGGATACAGATTTTGTAAAATTGGGTTTGTGAATCATCCTTTGAGCTGATTCCATATGCTCGCGTCTTCTTTCTTGAGTTTGCATTGCGTTTACTGCTTTTGAACTATGTCACAGAAGCATATTGGCAGGGAGTTTTCTACATTTCGCGGGTTTCTGCATATTTTAAATTTTTGCAGTCTCTGGTTAAAACCGTTCCTCACTCTGGAGTTCTCATGGTGTTCTGAGAGGGTTCACGACAAACATGTATCGGGGCACCGCATGGCAATACTCACCGCCCCTCCCCCCTCATTTTGTACGGTGTCTCCCACTTGCGCCAGCAAGGACATGGAGCTGGCCCATGGGGCAGGGCCTGCCACAAGGTCAGCAGCCATCCCCCCCCTCCTCCTCCGGTAGCTGCCCCACCCTGGGAGGGGAAGGTGGGGTGTCTCAATCATGGGGCACAGGCTGGAGAAGGTAGGAGGGCGGCATGGCAGTGCACCGTGAGATCTGAGGAAGTGAGGCCGATGGGTACCCTGAAGCACCCGAAAAGGTTGGGAAGCTCCGCTCCTATTTGCGTCGGAATCAGTGTTCTTGTAGGAGCAGTAACAATTCCTAGATGGTCCGCTAGATGGAATCATTCTGAGGAACAGTTAAATTATATTTCTATCACGTTAGTAAAAGAGGCTGGACCGCGTTTGGATTTTTAGCAAAATTTTCTTTCTGCAAATCCACTAATTGCAGTTATAGATGCACTTTTGTGAGGACCTGGATAAGATCAGGAAACGACGTTATCTATTTTTGTCTCAGAGCTAAAAGAACAAATCCCTGAGGTTATATTGATTTCTGCTGTGTGTGTATCTGTTTTTCGGAGGGGCAGTGGACTGGCGGAGCGCGTATTTTGTACGCAGAATGGTCAGTCACTGAACTCTCCAGTGAAAAGGCACAGGAAAAGGTTTTCCTCTAAGGCTGTGGAGACAAGGTGCAGGGCAGTGAGCGGTACATTCATCTTTGCATTTGTTCTTTTTCCATCCTCAGCACTTTATCTCCCGCCAAGGATTTGGACTCATAGGGCAGCCACCAGTGCAAAAATACACTGTTGCTCACCATGTAAGTACATAAATTAATTAAAAACCCATTGGCACTCCAGTTATTTTGATTTTCGTTCCCAGGATGACCAACCCAGAAAAAGAGTTAAAAAGCATAGAAAGAAAACCCAGTTGTAGGCAAAATGGTAAGGAATCCACCTATGCAGCACTGAAGGGCCGGGGATGAGAGGGTCACAAATACCATGATCTGGCTGTTGCTGGCCACCAAACCTCCCAGGCGGTAGAACATCTCGGTTGGAATTCAAGCCCTGATCCTGCAAGGGCTTCGGGATCTCCATCCAGTTCAGAGAATTCCATTCCCTTTACAAGTACCACAAGTCATGCAGTTGCCATGCAGTGTGGGGCTGTTCCTGCACTGCTAGTCAAACAGTACACAGAGGTTTTTACATGGTTTCCAGCTGCAAGCTAACTTGAGTAACTGGCTGTGCCACATGGTCAATGCTTTGGGCCAGGCCAGAGAAGATCCATGAAAGCTTATGAGATCCCTTTACAGCTGCAAGAAATGGGCTGCCACCATCCAGTTTTTTGTTCCTGCTGGCTAAGAAGGTGGTGGCTCTGGAGTCGAGTTCCTAGGATCTCCATCAAATTGCTTCAGAGATTACAGTGGCTTCACAATATTCCTGTGGTTTAGAGATGAAACATGGCACCTGACAGAGTAGGCCACACACTTTGGCGCCTGCCCCTGCACCCCCCCCCCCCCCCACAGCTATGGTTACTCCCTCCTCTCTGCCCGCCAGGGTTTCTCCTCACCCCGTGCAGAACTACACCGCCCAGGGAGATCCTATGCAGAGCCCCAAGCTCCTGCAGGAGGGGTAGAGGTATACTTATCCTAATAAGTAATCCAATAAACTGCCCTCCCAAATTTGCTTTAATCAGTGAGTCTGGGTGGCACTGCCGTGTAGCTCCGGGAATCTTGCAAGCAGTGGCAGCAGATTCTGAGGAGGTACTTTTTAATTCAGTTCCCAATTTGGTTTGCTTTCTAACAAGCCTGCCTCGCACAAAACAGAGATAATAAGAGAACTATGAAGTCTGGACTGCAGCAGACCGGACCAAGAAAAAGGAAAATTCACAGGTAAGATTTTCCCCCCTGTTGCTTAAAAATGCTAATGGGAGCTATGTGAACAACTGTTCATGTGCTTGGTTTCTACTTTCTATAGGGCTCTCTGCTTTTTGACAAAATTCCAAATTATTTAGGACTTTCAAGTACACTCAATGGAAAAAAATTAAATGCATGCAGTTTTACTTATTTGATACTTTATTTAGAGTAAAGAATATGGTTTCCACTGTTGCAGTAGGTACTATGTTTGTATAGCCAGCCACACCCCACACCCCCTTTGTGTGGCTACCTTCTCTGCTTCCATTATTAGCATGATTGATACTCACCACCGGAAGGTAACTATTATGAGTAGCTTTGTTCTGTTAACAGTTTTAGAATGGGCAAAGCAGCTCCACATAGCTGAATTGGCTCAAATGGAGTATAGATGTTTACAGTGCATGAGCATTAAAATGTTTGGTGGAGAACATGGAGGGCCAACCCCGTGAGAAGACGATGGCATCAGTGTTAGTTTTGGATGTAGGTGTTCTGAGGGGCCCTGCAGCACACAATGGGAAGCGGCAGCGCTGCAGTCAAAGCTGTGCTGAGTTGGATCCTGACAGAAGTCGGCTCGAGGTTGACTCAGCAATCCGTCTTTCTGAGATCGGTAAAATGAGTACCCAGCTTGCTGGGGGTAAAGTGTAGGCAACTAGGAAAGGGAACAGCAAACCACCCTGTAAACAGTGTCAGGATGTGGTGAGTGTGCGGTCTGTCCTTGGAGGTGGCTGCCGGCTGCTTCTGGCTTTCTGCCTGGGATGGGGATTTTTGCTTGTAGGTTATCTCTATTTGCCTGTGGGAAACTATGCTTCGTTTATTCTGTGCTAGCATGCCCGGCCACGCGTTGCTGTGGCTGAGTCTGGTGAAGTGGAAAAGAAAGAAAAGGGGAAGCGAACGGCTCGAACATGTGTCATTGCACAGTGATTGCAAGGGAGGGGAGGGGCCCCCACTCCCCTCCCTCTCTCCCATTTCCTTGCATGGCACCCTGCCCCGTCCCTCCCTAACGTTCCCCTTCCTCCGCTAGGATGGGTGGGCCATGTGCAGATAGCCCGCCACATCCCTTTCACTCCATAAGGCAGTGGTTTTCAAGGAAGGCGTGGTTGGTTCCCTTGTATCAGAGGGTGTTGCTTTAACGAGATTACCTGTCAGCAGAAAAACAAACTGACAGATTTTTATATATATAGATTGGCCTGCACAATAAACAACTGAGAACGGTTACTTTGGCCTGGACTTTGCTAGTTCGTTACATTATGCGAGGTCTGCCTAGTAAATGTGGTGCAATGGATCAGTAACCACCAGGTGCTTTGGCAAGGGACTTTCAGGGGCCCTCTATGAACACTACCTGCCCCCACATGCCTGTGCATCTTTCTTGCACATCCTTCCCCTGCAAACTCACAAGCTCTCTCACTACTTGCAGTCACAGCAGCTGCCCACACCATCAATGTGCCCTTCCCTTGATAGTTCTGAATGGCGGATGCAGCTGGGAGCTCAGGCAAGAAAGCATTTGCAGGCAAGCGGGTGGGGGGGGGAGTAAGCACAGGTGTCAGAGGAAAGGTGTGGCTGGGAAGTTGGCATGGGTGGGCCCCAGCTGCTGCCCCATGTCCGCGTGTGCTGATGCTGGCCTTGAATGGTAGGCACACTTCTGGGAAGGGTCGCATGGGCACTGGCAACCAGCCTAAGCATTCTGCAGCTGGGGAATAGTTTCAGGTTCAGTCCCCACAAAGCAGCAAGGGTGGCCCGCAGATGTGCAGTGTGCCCCGGAAACAGACAGTTCTCGATCTCAGCTTGCAGAGATTTCTTGGTAGAAAAGGATCCCTTCAAAGCAGTGTCTGAATGCAACTCTTCTTACGTCTTGTAGTAAATAAAAATAGGCTTTGGAGCTCATAACCCAGTGAATTTTAGAGCAGTATATCTGAAATGCGCTGAAATGATATATAATGTGCTATTTAAAATTTTTGTGGCTTGGTAAGTGGCTAAGGAGCAGCAGTGGCGTAGGAGGTTAAGAGCTCATGTATCTAATCTGGAGGAACCGGGTTTGATTCCCAGCTCTGCCGCCTGAGCTGTGGAGGCTCATCTGGGGAATTCAGATTAGCCTGTGCACTCCCACACACGCCAGCTGGGTGACCTTGGGCTAGTCACAGCTTCTCGGAGCTCTCTCAGCCCCACCTACCTCACAGGGTGTTTGTTGTGAGGGAGCAAGGGCAAGGAGGTTGTCAGCCCCTTTGAGTCTCCTGCAGGAGAGAAAGGGGGGATATAAATCCAAACTCCTCCTCCTCCTCCTCCTCCTCTTCTTCTTCTTCTTCTTTTTCTTCTTCTTCTTCTTCTTCAAGTCGCACGTGAATGAGGCATGTCTTGGCACATGTCTCAGAATTCTCTGCCGCGTGCTGGGTTTCTTTACCAGAGTCAGCAGGGCAAGGTTTCCACGGAGGGTTTTTTTTTTTAAAAAAAAGGCTTCTGGTATGAACAGTATTTCGGAAACCTTTGCCACTCATGGTGCTGTCCACACTTTGAAATGCTTGTTTGAAAGATGAGTTTCTGTAATGTTCCCAATGGCTAGTCTCAGGCTCTTTTAAAAAAATGGGGGGAGGGGCTGTCCTGTGGGTCCCCACAGAGAGGGGGCCACGTCCACATTGTTGGATTGTACTATGTTTTGGTGACTGTAATTATTAGATGCTGCTCCTGCCAAGGTGATAATGCCATTCGGTACAAATGAAACAATAGAAGAACCACAAATAAATTCCGTACTTTCAGAGTGCCATTGGGAGACCCATTTTTTCTTGTTCTGTTATACCTGAAAATTTAATCAACATATATCTTGTTAGTGTTTTTCTCTCTCCCCTCCCTCAAGCCCCCCCAGGGAGACTAATAGTTCAGCTCATAGACTGGCAGATGCTGGCGTCTCAGCTAGTAGTGTACGGCCCATGTGCTCTCTGAGGTCGAGCGATGGACAGCATTGTTTATCTTTTATTTCAGAATCCGACTACTACTCCAAACTGTACTTTGAGCAGCAGTGGCGCAGTGGTTAAGAGCAGGTGTACTCTAAACTGGAGGAACCGGGTTTGATTCCCCGCTCTGCTGCCTGAGCTGTGGATGCTTCTCTGGGGAATTCAGATTAGCCTGTGCACTCCCACACACGCCAGCTGGGTGACCTTGGGCTAGTCACAGCTTCTCGGAGCTCTCTCAGCCCCACCTACCTCACAGGGTGTTTGTTGTGAGGGGGGAAGGGCAAGGAGATTGTCAGCCCCTTTGAGTCTCCTTACAGGAGAGAGAGGGGGGATGTAAATCCAACTCTTCTTCTTCGAACCATACCAGGTGTTTCCCTGGTATGTTAGAATTCAAGATGGCCCAGCAGGGGGCAGCATAACATCAGGTAGGAAGGCATTGTTTGGAAACGTGTTCTAGCATATGGTGAGTTATTTCGGGAGGTGTGTGGGTTCAGAAAGCCTCAGTGGGAATCGTTGCCATGAAGGTCAGTGCCAGTTCAAGACGTTTTGCCACAGCGAGCAAGGAATGCCCGTCCCTTTTGCAGTGTGGACCCAGCCCCCAGTGCTACGGTCCCATGAGGTAATGCTAGTTCCCCACATGCTGCTGACGGCTAGAAGTGAGCAGACCCTGATTAAAGTTCTGCTTGAGTTCTGGTCTGCTTTTGGCCCCACTGGGGAGGCAGGCAGGCTGGCTATAAAGGAAATCAATAAATGGCCCAAAACTAGCTTGAGTAGTTTGCGCTTTCTGCCAAATACTTTACCTATTGTGAACTTAGAAAGTTGTCCAGGTTGCTTGGGTGTTTTCTAAGTCATCAGTGTATGTGGTATTTTACAGTTTCATAAGCAAAACTTAAAATGCGCTTGGCAAATAAATCTTGTTCACCAACAAATATGTCAGTTCCTTTCACGCAGGGATACCCAGCCTGTTATATTACAGCGCTCACAAATCCCATACACAGGAGAGCCTATATGCTGGCTAGATTTAACATCATGCCATCTCCGCTACATAGAGGAAGACTTAAAGGTCTTCCAAGCGATAAGAGGTTCTGTCCCTGTAGCACAGGACAGCTGGATTCCATCCCACACATTCTCCTGAACTGCTTATTATACCAAGAACTCCGATCCAGCCTGTTATCCCAAGCTATAGACTCTATGATTGATTATACTGAATCAGATAAAGTAGTTATGCTTTTAAATTGTCAGGATTTTCATTGTTGCGTTATAGTGGCAAAGTTTTTGTCAGAAGTTTGTAAACTGAATGTATGACAAACGCGAAGTTTTTTACTATTCACTTTTTAACTGGAACTGTATTTTTATACTATCGTGTATATATTTTTATACTATCGTATATGCCAATAAAGGCTTATTGAATTGAAAAACTTAAAATGCCCTGTTTCCAAGGATGTTACTGTTTGGCAAAGGTCAGAATCTTTGGCTGAAATTCCCCGGGAGTTGGCTCAAGAGATCTGGGGGCAGCCAGAAGGCCAGACATTGAGGTGTGTTTTCAAGCATCTTGGGGGCAGTGTCAAAGCCATCATTGTCTGTTGGGATCGCCCAGCTTGCTTTCCCTCCCACCACGACAGGAAGAACTGCAGATTTGGTGGGATTTGGAAGCACCGATTCTGACTTCCCCTCAATGGCTGCGGAGTGCTTGCCTCCAAAAGAGAGGAGACGCATTCCGAAGGCAAAGGATTTCCCCCGCACTGCTGTTACACACACTCTCCAGTCAACTGAGCTCAATTTTCTAATCTGTCATTAATGTAATGCTACATCCTGGGGTTTGATGATGTTTCCCGCCAGGAACAGAGGCTGTCCGAGACCCCCCTTTTCCCCTGCCTTTATTTAGCAATTTCTAAATGAAGAAAGGTCACAACAGTATTTGATTCGCACCCCTCCCAGAGTAACAGAGCATCTATTTATAAATAACGATCAAGTGAAAGATCCCCTTAGCTAGGTGTAATGCCCTGCCTTCTTCCTTTAGCCTTGGACGCCACCTTGGAATTCCACATAAAGAAAGGAAATGCCCGTGTGGCATGGGTTCTGTGGAAACAGTATCTCATATGCTGTTGGATTGTCCTTTTTATGAGATAGATAGGAAGAAGCACATAATCTCCTTCCTGCATGGAAGGGAAGGCATTACAGATACACAGAAGGTTATATATCTTCTAAACAGCCACAACTACAAGCTGTTGGAAGCAGTGGCTAAATTTTTAAATGGTGTTATTTTAGCTCGTCAGAAGTTGTAAAGGCTGTTATTATCTTGCAATGTTAATGTTAAACTGTTTATATGCCATGAAAAGTATTCGAAATCGAAATCGATTAAGTGAAAGCGTTTGTGGGGCAGAAGACGGGGGGCGGAGGGGGAATTAACTGTCTGTTGTGACTATACAGCAGTGAGAATTCCTGGTAAGGCTCTGAGGTGGTGGTAAATAGGAGTTGAGGGGCAGAAAACAGTGAGGATGAGAAAGATGGAGAGAGATGGGGGGGGGTTCTTTCCATCTCTTTTGGTCTTTTCCGCTCAAGTGGGTCTGTTGGAAGTTGGAGTTAAAGATGTGGAAAGACAGAAGACTACAGGCGTAGACAAACTAGATTGCTCCAGGGCATAGCAGCCAGCAAGTTCGTGCCCAAAAGTGCTTGCTGAGTTGAATGGCTCAGTAGAACAAGCAAGGGTGTGTGTGTGTGTGTGTGGCATTTCCCCCGGGGCCAAATCACTGTTGTATTTTATTAAAACATTTACACCCTGACTTTCTTCTTAGTTCAAGGTGGCTAACACTAGCATCTTATTCTGTTTGTAGCACTTCATGGCACCCGCCAGAGGATAGAAATTGGTTCCCGAACGGTATTTCACATGTAAATTTGCCAGATGCACTGGACTTTAAAAGGAGATTAATCCTTCGAGCAGCTTTCCCCATTAACAAAATGCAGGGGATGTTTCTTTGCCAACAAACTGCCACTGTTCTTCACATTACAGTTAAACTTTAAATGTCACCATACTAGTGTGTAGGGATTCGATGTGTCATCACATCATGGACAGTTATATATAGACACAACAGGCTGGTTTATTTGTGTGGTTCAGTGAAATACTTGCCCTGCCTTTTCAATTCGCTCCTAGCAACTCATGCGCTGTTCCTAAAGCCGGGAGATGCGCCCTACTGGATGCGAAATAATATTTTGTCCATATTTTACTTTTTTCCTGATTTCATTTGATCAACATTAGCCTGAGTTTGAAAGAAGCCAGCTTCGTGCCTCGTCTTTTTTAATTCATGGAGAAAGTGGGAATCTGGAACCGACTTTCCAAAAAGCTTGATTACATCAATTGTATTGAAATATAGAAAAGTTGAGAGGGAAAAGAATTCTGAAGAATATGTGGAGGGATATGTGGTCAGATCTGGACACCAGTTGCCCCTCTTACTGCAATAGAAGAATAATTGGATTTATATTCCCCCTTTCTCTCCTATAGGAGACTCAAAAGGGGCTTACAAACTCCTTTCCCTCCCCCCCCTCACAACAACACCCTGTGAGGTAGGTGGGGCTGAGAGAACTCCGAAGAACTGTGACTAGCCCAAGGTCACCCAGCTGGCATGTGTTGGAGTGCACAAACTAATCTGAATTCCCCAGATAAGCCTCCACAGTTCAGGCGGCAGAGTGGGGAATTAAACCTGGTTCCTCCAGATTACAGTACACCTGCTCTTAACCACTATGCCACTGCTGCTCCTAGCGCAGTGATAGCAAACCTTTTCAAGACCGAGTGCCCAAATTGCAACCCAAAACCCACTTATTTATTGCAAAGTGCCGACACAGCAATTTAACATGAATACTGAGGTTTTTAGAAAAAGGCGTGCATTACTCAAGAGTAAGCTTGGTGGTAGTCGGTGGCTTTGCTTTGAAGCAACCGTGCAACTCTTCCAATGGGTGAATCACAACCCTAGGAGGGTTTACTCAGAAGCAAGCCCCATTGCCAGCAACCTTACTCCCAGGTAAAGGATCACGATTTAGTTCTTCGCATGAAAACCAGTGGGGTTTAATAGCGCTTAACAGGGTTACCTACACTGCTTCCCCAAAACTAGGCTTAATGCTAATAATCGAGCCCAGCGGCCCAGGCCAGCCTAGATGGGGGGGGGGGGGACTCTGTGTGTGCCCACAGAGAGGGCTCTGAGTGCCACCTCTGGCAGCCGTGCCATAGGTTCGCCACCACTGTCCTAGAGGTGTGTATGACGTGGTCATTGTGCGGACGGCTGGTTTTAGCTGACGGTCATTGACTTGGCTCTGTCCCCTTTGAAGTGACCTTCCAATAGTATTAGTGGTGAACCGCCACCGTGGGACGGAAAACCTTTGCTTCCCAGCGTTTCAAAAGCGATTATGGCTCAAGAGGAAATCTGGGCCTGTGGATTTAATATTGGCTCCTGTGAGGGGGGAGCGTCTCTATTGTCCTTGTTTTTCTTGCTGAGTATCTGTAAGGAAAGAGAGCAGCAAACGGCTCTTCCCTGACCTTGACAGAAAAGCTTCATGGGCCTCTAATAATAACTGTTCTTAATTAGGCAGCCTCTGTGCTTCGGGAGAAGCAGCGGAGCTCAGTGCGAAGAGGCTCTGTGATGCAGAACCGGCTGTCTGGATTGTGCTGGAGGGATGAAAGCGCCTTTCTGGCAGTCGGGAACGTGCTCGGGACACGCTCCCCCCGCCCCGACACGAGCCTGCCAGGGTGATTGACAGGCCCCCAAATCTTCCCATATTTGCAGCCGGAAGGCAAGAGAAAACAGAAAGGGCTTTCTTAACAGGTGTGTGTGTGATGTGGATCTTAGCATAAAGGAGCCATCAAGCATCAATGGGAGATGGGTGACATCTGCTTTTCTGTTGGATGTCCTTGCAGATTCCGTGTATCACCTGAGGCAAACATCTGGGGGCTCCGCGGCTGCTTCCCGCGCATGCTGATTAGCATACAGATAGAGCCTCGTGTTAAAAGAACAAACATCAAAATTCTGGACTGAAATGCACTGGATTCTGTGATGAGCACATAATGGAAAGCAAAGGGGATACGGCTTTTATTGTTTTGTAGAATTTGTATTCCCAGCTTCTAGTGAAGGTTGTATCCTTATTCAGCCGCAGTGGCGAAGGAGGTTAAGAGCTCGTGTATCTAATCTGGAGGAACCGGGTTTGATTCCCCGCTCTGCCGCCTGAGCTGTGGAGGCTTCTCTGGGGAATTCAGATTAGCCTGTGCACTCCCACACACGCCAGCTGGGTGACCTTGGGCTAGTCACAGCTTCTCGGAGCTCTCTCAGCCCCACCTACCTCACAGGGTGTTTGTTGTGAGGGGGGAAGGGCAAGGAGATTGTAAGCCACTTTGAGTCTCCTGCAGGAGAGAAAGGGGGATATAAATCCAAACTCCTCCTCTTCTTCTTCTCTTGCCTTCTTCTTCTTCTCTTGCCTCTTGCCTTATTACGGCCTTTAGGCCAGCCAATAGTTTAAGATCAGAATACATGTGAGTACATAGCATTCCATTTATACAAAAATATAATATAAATTGTAAAATCCATTATAAAATCTATTGATAAATAACATTAACTTCAGGCATTATTAGAGTCCTCGTCACACAGTACAACTCTTTGTCTTAATAAGGAACTATGCTTGTTGTGTACCAGTATACAAAATTTAGCTACCTTCTGTGAAATGGCGGAAACACGATCTTCTAATAGTATTATTACAGAATTTGTATCTGAATTATCTATGAATGGATATACATGACGAGTTAACAATGGTTGGATCAACAGCTCCCTTTCACCTCCGTGTAACTTGCAATGCAGTAAGATATGTGACGCTGAGTCTACTTCCCCTGAGCCGCACACACAGGTTCTCCTGTGCCTTGGAATATTTTGGAATCGTCCCATCAGATTAGCTGACAGGAAGGCATCAAAGCGAGCCCTAGAAAAAACCCATCGGCTTCTTGCTGACGTTATATCGGAGCCAAAGGGGATAAAAACTTGTGAATTATGTGTTGTCGAGTCACTGCTGACTTGTGGCAACCCTACGAATCAATGCCTGCTAAAGCATCCTCCTGGTAACAGCATTGCTCAGGTATTGCAGACTGAAGCCAACGGCTTCCTTCGTTGGGACTTCCACTTGTCCTACTTTGAGAAAGCAGGAAAATTGTTTCCATGAAGTCTTGTCTTGTCATGATGTGATTAATGCCTGATAGCCTCAGTTGAGTCAACAACAACAAGGAACCTTTTGGGGCATAACAATATTATACACACAAGTCCACTTAACCAAATAGAGGGAAACTAAAATAAATGTACAGGAGGAGGAGGAGGAGGAGGAGGAGGAGGAGAAGAGGAGGAGGAGGAGGAGGAGTTTGGATTTATATCCCCCCTTTCTCTCCTGCAGGAGACTCAAAGGGGCTTACAATCTCCTTGCCCTTCCCCCCTCACAACACACCCTGTGAGGTGGGTGGGGCTGAGAGAGCTCCGAGAAGCTGTGACTAGCCCAAGGTCACCCAGCTGGCATGTGGAATTCCCCAGATAAGCCTCCACAGCTCAGGCGGCAGAGCTGGGAATCAAACCCGGTTCCTCCAGATTAGATACACGAGCTCTTAACCTCTTATGCCACTGCTGCTCCCTGATGTTCAGGATTTGCTCCTAGAGCGCTGTTTCATATACAAATCCAAAAACTTGGCGACTGCATCGTTTGGGCTGTCCAACAGAAAGGTATTCTTTTGCAAGTCAGATGCATACTCTTTTTTTAGTAGCAAGGATGACAGGTATTTGACTCTGAGTACAGCGTAAAGTGGACAATAAAGTAAAATATGATCTATAGAGTCTACACAGTCCCCATTGCATATGCATAGCCTTTGGTGGAAAGGGGTTTCAGTGAATCTCCCTGTTGATACGGGTGATGGAAGGGCATTGCAACGGGCCAACATCGTTGCTCTACAGAGACTGGGCACGGTTATCTGGTGCAGGTATTGAGCCCCCTGGTTACCAACGGAAGTGAAACCCAGAGCTAAAGGACAGCAAGTCCTGGAAGCCTTTTCAAGTAGGATCTGATGTTCCTAGTCAAACAGCCTACTCTTCAGAAGTTGAAAAATCTCTTTAGATGGCAGCGTGGCCAGATAGTCCAAAGAATAACCTAGTTTGTTAATTTTTGTTTCTATAGTGCCCCACCATTCCGAATGACAAGAAGTCTTGAGGGCTTTATATGACAAGGAGGCGGCATCATAAATGATTTCATAAATGACCTGGAAGTAGGGGTGGGTAGCGTGGTGGCCAAGTTTGCAGATGATACCAAATTATGTAGGGTGGTGAGAACCACAAAGGATTGCGAAGAGCTCCAAGCGGACCTTGATAAATTAGGTGAGTGGGCTAAGAAATGGCAAATGCAGTTCAATGTAGCAAAATGTAAAGTGATGCACATAGGGGCAAAAAATCCAAGCTTCACATACACGCTACAAGGGTCAGTGCTATCAGTCACAGACCAGGAAAGGGATTTGGGCGTCTTAGTTGATAGTTCCATGGGAATGTCAACTCAATGCATGGCAGCTGTGAAAAAGGCAAACTCTATGCTGGGGATAATTAAGAAAGGAGTTGATGATAAAACTGCAAAGATTGTCATGCCCTTATATAAAGCCGTGGTGCGACCGCACTTGGAGTCCTGTGTTCAGCTCTGGTCGCCACATCTCAAAAAGGATATCGAAGAGATAGAAAAAGTGCAGAGAAGGGCAATGAGGATGATTGAAGGATTGGAGCATCTTCCTTATGAGGAGAGGCTGCAGCATTTGGGACTTTAGTTTGGAGAGGAGACGTCTAAGGGGGGAATAGGTTGAAGTCTATAAAATTATGCATGGGGTAGAAAATGTTGACAGAGAGAAATTTTCCTCTCTTTCTCACAATACTAGAACCAGGGGGCATTCGTTGAAAATGCTGGGGGGAAGAATTCGGACTATTAAAAGGAAACACTTCTTCACGCAACGTGTGATTGGTGTTTGGAATATGCTGCCACAGGAGGTGGTGATGGCCACTAACCTGGATAGCTTTAAAAAGGGCTTGGACAGATTTATGGAGGAGAAGTCGATCTATGGCTACCAATCTTGATCCTCCTTGATCTCAGATTGCAAATGCCTTAGCAGACCAGGTGCTCAGGAGCAGCAGCAGCAGAAGGCCATTGCTTTCACATCCTGCACGTGAGCTCCCAAAGGCACCTGGTGGGCCACTGCGAGTAGCAGAGTGCTGGACTAGATGGACTCTGGTCTGATCCAGCAGGCTAGTTCTTATGTTCTTATCGTGGTTGAAACAAATGTGCAGCCAAAACTTGAGCGTGGCAAGGCATGCTCTTGTCTCTAAGAGATGTTGCCCAGTTTTGAGGCACGCAGTGAGGCATGCCCAAAAGTTTAAACAGTTGAGTCATTTTAGCTTCCAGGGAGAATTCAGGCTTGGCTCAATCTATATTGTTGTAAACCGCACTGGGCCTTGTACTGATGTGGCTAAGAACAAATAATGAATAATGAATGAATGAATGAATAAACCCACTAATTTGTCTTTGGGTGGCCTGTGATCTCCGTAAAACTCTCCATTTCCAATGAATGAATGGACCTTCTTCCTGTCAGCTTCCTTAGTTTAAAGATTGGGAAGGGAGATTGATTTCAACTCTGTAAGACCAACTCTGCACATTGCCATGAATAACCACCCAGCCTGCCTGGGTGTGGATCAGGGGTGGAGCGAGGGGAAACTGCACCCCTGCTGCGGCATCACCTGGCCCAGCCCAGCCCCGTCCCCGCCATGCCTTCGACGGCCCAGCCATGCCTCTGCCACTGCTCCCCCCAGGGCGTCCCCCATCCCCATTGGCGCTACGCCACTGGTGTGGATATAACGAAGGATGGCCAGTGCTCTTTCCAGCAGAGATTGGATCCTCTATCCAATAACCCATCTTTGGTAAGTGGCACATAAGGAGCTGGAAAGGAAGAGTGCCATCTGCCGTGGGATTTGGGGAGCGGGAGTGGATTTGCAGTGAAACCCAGAGGTCTCTGTTGATTGCCTTCCTCCGAGTAGGAGTCGCTTCTTCCCTTGGCTGACCTCAGGAGAGTGATGAGAAAGGAGGACAGTGGTTAATCTGTGTCCAATCCCTTGGGGTGTTTTAGGTCCCCAAATGTGCCAAGAACAGCCAAGTCTCAGGAAGATCTGAGCTTTTGGAGGCCAACTCAAGAGTCTCTGCAGTTCTCCTTCATTGGGACTCATCATTCGCTGATGGTTTACAGTCTAGGCTGGGCTATGGAGATTTGTACTTCTCTCCCAGAACGTCAGGGGGCTGTCTTTCCCCTTCCCTCCAGTTTCAATAGGATACTAGGTCCACCAGAGGATGTGATTAGGATCATCCTTCAAGGCAGATATGACTCTACCAAAAGAATTTATCATTCCACATAGTTAACCTTTACAAGAAGAGCTTATGCCCACAAAGCCAATCTTCTTTTGCCATCCCACAGGGACATACTTATTTCCTATTTGATGGATGGAAAATAGATCTTCTCCCCAATACTCTAAAAAGACATCAGTGTTGTGGACAGAGGTCTTAAACATCTGGCAAAGAATGAACTCATTAAAAATTTCTGAAGGACACTTTGCAGATGGCACCTCCAGTGGTGCACAGATTCCCATCTTGACCTCTGGGCAGGATATTGAAGGCCTTATCCAAACGTCCCTTTGAGCCACTGAGGGAGGTAGATATTAGTCACAATTTGGAAGGTGGCCTTCCTTATCGCAGTCACTTCTGCAAGAAGGGTCTATGAATTGGGGACCCTGTCTATCAGAAAAATGTTGCGCACCTTTACTGAGGACACTGTTACGGCCCTGATCACCCCCCATATTATTATTGCCATAATATTTTCTTCAAAAATCATATTGGCAGAAGCTAAGTTTTCACAGAACCTCTCAGTGTAGGTAGCGGCATGTTCCAAAGGTCACAAGTTAACATGATCTAATTAGAATGAGTAACTCCTAAATGACTTGGAGGTCTCATCCTGTGTAAGGGCATGCTTGATTACCACACCTTGCAAAGATACTGTTAAGACAAAGAATATGGAAAGCCACTTTACTATCAGATACTGCCTTTCCCCTCTCTCTTCCGGAAACCAGGTCAGCAACAGATGGTTGCTTCTTTGCATCTCCCCTCCACCTTTGTTATGACTCTCCTAAACCACTCACCTTATCCCGATCTAAATGTCTCAGCCAAATCTGAATATCCTGGGCAGTGTTTCTACAGAGTTACTCTGCATAAAGCCATTCTGTGCTTCCTGATTTAATCTAAGAGCAATTGACCCCCATTGTTCCGGGTACTTAGAACAATAGATAGAGCTGATTAATTAGCTCAGCCCTGCAAGCCCAGCATGGGAAGTTCCAGAGAATTTAGGAAAATGAGACTTAAAACTCACTTGTTCCCGCCCCTACCTGGGCAAAAGGGTATAAAAGTACTGTGCACCCCAACTCCAGTGCTCATTGCTAACTTGAACCTCCCTTGGTCTTGTTGGTGTGAGACACGAATTCGTCCTTCGCCTGGATTCAGATGCTGGTCATCTGAATTCTTGCCTTCTACAAGATCTTCTTCAGCTGAATTTAGGTAACGTATAGTCCCTGCTTCCCCAACTCCCTGTGCTATCCTCCCACCTATCTTCTCCTCCCTGTTTATATCCTAGGAACTGTGTGTATGTGCCTTGACTTCTTACTGTGTGATTGTTTGCAACCAAAATTTATGTAAAAATATTTAAACTGCAATTTGGTCTTTTGTGAATTCTTTGCAGATACGTTTCAAGCCATTTCTGGTGTACAAAGTCTTTAAAAGATCCCTACCCAGCCTGCCTCTCGCATTGCTAAGCCAAGTTATTTTCCCCATTGCTACTTAAATAGTTGTGTGCTGTTACGCTCTTAGCAGCTGGTGGAGATTCCTTAAAAATAAGTTCACAACCTGTGAAAGCTGGGTAACAACACTGTTACTTTGAGACTAGACCCTTCCTTTGCTCCAAATGTAAATTTGGGGTTTGATTTAAGCCAGCCGGTGGTGTCACCTTCCAAAGCTGATTCACCAACAGAAGGGGAATGACATCCCTTCGACATTAATCGAGTCTTAAAGTTTTATTTGGCACAAACTCTTTCTTTCAGACATTCAGATGCTCTGTCCTTTATGGAAGAAAAAACAAAGGGGGGGGGGGAAAGCATCCAAGTCCTTGATTGCCCAGTGGGTCACCTTACGTATAAAGTTAGAATATGAGGCTCATGGGCTACAGTCTCCAGGCTCCATCCCTACGCATGTGACCAGAGCAGCAGCAACATCAGCAGTCTTGGCTGCCAGAGTCCCTGTCGATGAAACTTGCCAGGTTGCAACTTGGTCATCCTTCCCAACCTGTGTGCGTCACTCCAGACTAGATGTTCAGTCTTCAGCTGAATCAGCTTTTGGCCGTAGAGTTCTTCAGCAGGACCTCGAAGGTGAGAACAGATTGCAGCATGATTGGATTCATAATGTTTTTCTATCATTTACAGTGGGGTTTTTGCAAAGGTTTATTGCTTGTGGTAGAACATGGGCCGCTGTTTTAGGACAGCACTCTACCTATAAAAGTGCCGTGGATAGTACAGGCTGGGATGGATGACAGATCCTGGGCCTGGGCTTTGGTGCCAACAGGAAGGATCTGCCTGGACAAGTCCCTCACTGGAATGCATAGCAGCTAGCTACATTCGCCCTAATGCTAGTTGGAGAACAGTAGCCAGGTTCTAAGAGCAGTGGCGTAGGAGGCTAAGAGCTCGTGTATCTAATCTGGAGGAACCGGGTTTGATTCCCAGCTCTGCCGCCTGAGCTGTGGAGGCTTCTCTGGGGAATTCAGATTAGCCTGGGCACTCCCACAAACGCCAGCTGGGTGACCTTGGGCTAGTCACAGCTTCTTGGAGCTCTCTCAGCCCCACCTACCTCACAGGGTGTTTGTTGTGAGGGGGGAAGGGCAAGGAGATTGTAAGCCCCTTTGAGTCTCCTGCAGGAGAGAAAGGGGGGGATATAAATCCAAACTCTTCTTCTTCTTCTACCTTTGGACTCAGCACACCTGCTCTCTTGCTCACAAAAAACATGCTAAACGTCTGCTAACTTGTTACAATCAAAGTTTCTTGTCAGCTATTCTTCCCTCACTAATCCTATCACTCCTTTCCTGCTTTATTCCTGAGAACCACCACCTCACTTTGAATTGGAACAACCCCAGAATTGTGATCTAATCAATACCCCTCTAGATCTAATCAACTGCTGGAAGCTCCCAGGCTTTCAGCTGTCAAGCCATCTTCTACCACATTTTGTCCTCTCCCAGAAGATGAGAACTTTCTTTGTTTAGGAAGATAAAGAACATAAGAACTAGCTTGCTGGATCAGACCAGAGTCCATCTAGTCCAGCACTCTGCTACTCGCAGTGGCCCACCAGGTGCCTTTGGGAGCTCACAGGCAGGATGTGAAAGCAATGGCCTTCTGCAGCTGCTGCTCCTGAGCACCTGGTCTGCTAAGGCATTTGCAATCTGAGATCAAGGAGGATCAAGATTGGTAGCCATAAATCGACTTCTCCTCCATAAATCTGTCCAAGCCCCTTTTAAAGCTATCCAGGTGAGTGGCCATCACCACCTCCTGTGGCAGCATATTCCAAACACCAATCACACGTTGCGTGAAGAAGTGTTTCCTTTTATTAGTCCGAATTCTTCCCCCCAGCATTTTCAACGAATGCCCCCTGGTTCTAGTATTGTGAGAAAGAGAGGAAAATTTCTCTCTGTCAACATTTTCTACCCATGCATAATTTTATAGACTTCAATCATATCCCCCCTCAGACGTCTCCTCTCCAAACTAAAGAGTCCCAAACGCTGCAGCCTCTCCTCATAAGGAAGGTGCTCCAGTCCCTCAATCATCCTCGTTGCCCTTCTCTGCACTTTTTCTATCTCTTCAATATCCTTTTTGAGATGTGGCGACCAGAACTGAACACAGTACTCCAAGTGCGGTCGCACCACTGCTTTATATAAGGGCATGACAATCTTTGCAGTTTTATTAACAATTCCTTTCCTAATTATCCCCAGCATAGAGTTTGCCTTTTTCACAGCTGCCATGCATTGAGTTGACCTTCCCATGGAACTATCAACTAAGACGCCCAAATCCCTTTCCTGGTCTGTGACTGATAGCACTGACCCCTGTAGTGTGTATGTGAAGTTTGGATTTTTTGCCCCTATGTGCATCACTTTACATTTTGCTACATTGAACTGCATTTGCCATTTCTTAGCCCACTCACCTAATTTATCAAGGTCTGCTTGGAGCTCTTCGCAATCCTTTGTGGTCCTCACCACCCTACATAAGATTAGCTCTCCTAAGATTAGCTCTCTTAACATTACTAAAAGGCTAAATTTTCCTATAAGTAGGCTGCCCACACTGCAGTCTTGGCCCAGTGTGTCCGGATCACCTTTTGGTCTGGTTGCAGTAATTGCCAGCTGCTCTACACCTTTGGAATATAATGCTGCCATTGGACGCTGCCCTTTTGGACCTTTCCTCTTCATGACAGGTAATTATTACCCTTCCCTCAATGACCTCATCTTTTCCAAATCTATCCCTCGCCTGTTTCTAAATCCTAGGAATCTCCTGCATTCTCTGTGTGATTGTGTTTTTACCATTTGTGCATGTGTAAATTTATTATTTTATTTTCTCAATAACATTGTTAAACTTTGCTTTCTGGCCACCTGTGGCTTCCTGACAGAGAACAACCTCTGCAAACTTAAGTGGCAAAGATCTGGGGTTACCCACTCTCAGAATGCAAGGTCTGTCCCTGTTAATTCCCCATCCTAAAAGAGAGAAACCCTATCATTTCGGATAACAGTTGGGCATGTAACCATCTGTGAATGATGAGCCCCACTGAAGGAAAACGGCGTCTTAGAACTTACCATGAAGGTGAAGGAGCAGCAGTGGCGTAGGAGGTTAAGAGCTCGTGTATCCATTCTGGAGGAACCGGGTTTGATTCCCAGCTCTGTCGCCTGAGCTGTGGAGGCTTATCTGGGGAATTCAGATTAGCCTGTGCATTCCCACACACGCCAGCTGGGTGACCTTGGGCTAGTCACAGCTTCTCGGAGCTCTCTCAGCCCCGCCTACCTCACAGGGTGTTTGTTGTGAGGGGGGAAGGGCAAGGAGATTGTAAGCCCCTTTGAGTCTCCTGCAGGAGAGAAAGGGGGGATATAAATCCAAACTCATTCACATTCTTCCCCCGCCCTGATGTTATTGGGGAAGAAAGGGACTGTATTTGTAGGTGGAGATGAGCTTGTTACTCCTGGAGGGAAGAGGAAGGACAGCCCCCTGACGTTTCAGCAGAGAAATAGAAATTCCCATACCCCTGCCTGGACAGTAGAGGGTGTGATCTAAATGTTGGTGAATGACTTCATCCCACTGAAAAAAAGACACCTTCACTGTAAGTTCCAATCTGTTGTTCCCCCTCAAACTCCCATATCTTCCAGTTGTGATCTGCTTAAAGTAATTGCAAAACGCACCAAAGAAAACTGTTCCTCTGCTTACTTCTCACCCATAAACCTTGCAAAAGAAGGACTTCATGAGCCAGAAAAACAACAAAGGAGAATAGACTGTGCATTCCTTTCAAGAAGAGTGTCCAGGAAAATTCACTTAAGAGGTTTTTTGAGTCCCCGAACTAATAATCGGCTATCATTAACTTCTCTTGTGAGATTTCAGCCATCTCTTGCAAGTGACATGCTTTATTGCAAACAGGAATTATGCAAAAGCTCTGGAAGGCGACAATGAATTGCAGTGTCTCAACATGGTAACACTAGAAAAATACCAGCCACTTTTGGGCAGAGTAATTAAAGATGCATATTAATGAATAAATCATTGCTTGGGATCTACTCCATTGGAAGATCATTTGCAGTAGTATTTTATTAAGCTACAACAAATAGTGCATAGATAATTATATCTGCACCATCGGTCTACTATGTTGTGCTTGAGAATTTCTCTTCCAGTGATCCAGGATGGGGCAGCCATAACCAATGGAAAGAAGCTCCACCCCGGAAGCAGACAGAGTCATCAATCTTTTGCTGACTCCTCCTGGGAAGGGCATCTCCCTCATTCTCCCCACAACCTGTGGCTTGCAGGAAGGGAAAGAAGTTTGTAAGCTGCTTTGAAACTCCTTACAGGAGAGAAAGGCAGGGTTTAAATCCAAACCCATCCTCTTCTTCTAATGCCTTCCAAATTCCTGTATAAACCTCTGTTTTCTTTTTGCCTTGAAGTAAAAAACTGTAATTGTGGATCACACAAGTTCCCAGTGAGGCAAGCCAGGAAGCAGACGTTCTTTTATTGCCAATTACATTTTCCCCTTGTTGAACTTTTCTGTAAATGCAAAGTAGCTATCTCTCTATATAAAAAGCTAACAGTGTTTTTGTTAGTGGTAGTATAACTCAGTAACTGCTGGGCCAATTCCTCTGAAAATTCCCAGCCACTATAGTCAGCCAGGCGAGAGTGTTTTTAGATGTTCACATACCTGAAATTTCACACCTGGCCCAGGTAAAATGCCTTTTTACTGGGGCTCCCTGGTGAAGGACATGCAGCTGTCTGTGTGTAACTGTCACCCTTAGAATGTTCGTGCTGCTTAGAATGTTCGCTCAGATGGCCAAATATGAGCAGTGGGGAAACGAGATGCATAGGCAGTAACTCAAGTGGAAGTGAAACACATACACACAACATACACAACGAGGGAGGGGAGGAAGGGGGAGGGTGGCATGCAAGGGAAGAGAGGGAGGGAGAGGAAAGGGACGGAGGGGGAGGCATGCAAGGGAAGAGAAGTGAGAGAGGGGAGATAGTGAGGGGTGGCATGCACGGGAGGGGAGGCAGGGGACCCAGCATCTTGATATGACCCACCCACCCTAGCGGAGGGAAAGGGAAGGAGGGGGAGGGGTGGCATGCAAGGGAAGAGAAGTGAGGGAGGGAAGAGCATGAGGGGCAACATGCAAGGGATGGGAGGGAGGGGCCAGGCACCCTAGATTCCCTGAATACTTCAGTTACAGTTCAGAAAACCAGGCACGCATTACTCAGGAGTAAGCTCGGTATAGCAACCGTGACATACTTTGAATGGCTGCGTCGCGCCCCTCAGAGGGTTTCCTCAGAAGCGACACCCATTGCCACCAACCAAACTTACTCCCAGGTAAAGGATCATGACCAGCCAGCCTAGATGTGTGGGAGGGGTGCCTTTCCATTCCCCCCGCCCAAGGAATGCGGGCACACACATCAATGACATCGCACTGTATCAGGCTGTGTGTTTGCATGAGCATGTACTGCTGGCCTCTGCAATTGATTTGCTGCTACTGTTCCTTTCCCATTTGACCACAATAAGCCACAGCAACGCGTGGCCGGGCCCCGCTAGTTTTTACTATGTCTGTTTCTTTATATTTCTTCATATCCTGTTGTGATTGGGGGGCTAATGTTAACCCAAACAGCTAGGGAGATTGGGGGAAGAGGGCAGGAGATCAAAAACTGGAGAAAATATGGCTGAGTGCTGGACTCAAATCCTCCACTCGCTCCCTTAGTTTATTGATAAGTTACCACTTAAAGCTGCAGTTTGCAGTGGTCCCTTTTCACTACACCATGGAGCTTTTGGGAAAGAAAAAAAAGTCTTTATGAGCCGGGCTACTACGGAAGAGATAAAACCAGGAATGGGTTGGGGGTGGGTGGTCTTCAGGCAGCCCCCCCCCCCAAAAAAAACCCCTGAGCAATACATGGGCTGAGAGGCCACCTGCTCCTGAATTTTTAATTCCATATGTATGAGATGAAGGAAAATGCACATATTCTTGGGCTGAGGAAATGCATTCTGTGCATACTCAAGTACACTCTAATGCAGATTCCCATGCAAACTGTATCACAAACAGACTACTTGGCTGAGCTCTGAGTCTTTGGACCACTCTGTGTGTATATTTTGAAGGGGTGAGGGTACAAAGAGCTTGCCCATGGTCGAATCCCACTTGAAAATTGCACGCAGATCAAAGCCTGTTTATTGTGAAACTGTGTCCTCTTCATCAGAGTTTCTCCCTCCCCACCGCAGCGAGCACACAGCACACATACCCGTTGCAGAACTCTTAGCAATCCCCACTACCAGGCAATCTTGCTTTGCCGGTCTCTCCTGATTGGCTGGCGTGCCTTGATGGGGCGGGACCTCCCCCCCCCCCCCCCGCGGAAACATACCTTGTAGGGGCGTGATCAAAAAAACCAACGTGTAAAAGTTTAACATTTATTTTTACGAGCGTTTGTGCTATTTAAAGGGTTACCAGTTAATTGTTTACCTGTGTGAACTGTTAACAATTCAAAGTTACACGTTTGACTGTTTAACGTCTATCTGCGTCCCCTTCTGCTGGCCGATCGCAAAAGCAAAAACGAAACCAAGGAAAGGCTGGGCGCGCATCGCATCAGTGCCGGCAGTGCTGATTGGTCACCCGAATTCCGCATTACGCTCCGCGGTGGTAAACGAGTCAGGGTTTCAACCCTTGTCCCTCCCCTCGGATCAGCTCTGAACCATGTCGGTGGGGGCGATGCCACTTGCAACCAGGTTCTGCCGGAACGCGGGTGAGAACGAGTGTCAGAAACGGAATCTGCCACAGAAGCAATGGGGAGGTCGTCCCTAAAACCTGGTTAGTTTGCGTTCTGAAACCTGGGTAAGAAGGTAGTGGGGATTCGACCCATGATGAAGGTAAAGGGGCAGTTGTGGGGAAAACCTGCATGATGAAGTCGTGAAGAGAAATACGTGTACCACTCGCTGGAATGGAGACCTGTGTTCTCTTTCGTTTCCTGGAGACATAATTTTTATTTATGTATTATTTTATTTATATTTAAACCTCTCCCTTCCCAGCTGAAAGTGGGCTCAAGGCAGCTTTCATAAGAAATGGGTTATTGCTTAATTTCTCTCTAAAGAGAAAGTCATATAGCTCAACTCTGTAAGTCATGCTAAATTTGAGAACCAGCGTGGAGCAGCGGTTTGGGTGCCAGGCTAGGATTGTTGGTAGACCCGGTTCACCTCCCCGCTCTGTCATGACGAGACTTGCTGAGTAGCTCCGGGCCTGTCAGACACTCTCAGTCTAACCTACCTCACAGGATTGTTGTGAGGACATAAAGGAGGACAACGTTGTAAGTGTCTTTGTTTCTCCACTGCGCAGAAAAGCAGGGTGTAAGGAAATATCAGCTATCAGCTGCCACCCACTCATGCAAAGAAGTGTCCCTGTTTTCATCTATGAAATGATGGAAAGTGCATTGTTTAGAAAATAAAGGAACATAGATCAAGATGAGGACCAAATATACACCTTTCTTAATCTGTAGAAATCAGATAAAAGAAGGAAGCATATACTGCATTGGGAACCTAAATTGTACTTCAGGCAGTATAAGATGTATTCAGGATCAGACTTCTGTCTCTGAAGCCAGGCTAGTTGGATTATTTTGGGCCCTGAGGATAAAAGGGGCGCTTTTCAGAAAAAATTGCAACACAGGATAAAGGCAGATTGGAATAATTACGTATTGGGAAAAGACCACAGAATTGCAAGCGTTCATACTGAATCAGCGAGAAAGGAACTTTTGGAATTATAATTCAGAATTTAAAAATCAGAGATGCGGAGTTTGGTCATATATTTGGCAGGAACAGGGTGAAGATTTGAATCGGAGACTGCAGGTTGTCATGGCACAAGTCCTCATTGTGTGAATGGTCAGTGATTATATACTAGGGGTGGTCAACCTATGATGCTCCAGATGTTCATGGACTACAATTCCCATCAGCCAATTGGCCATGCTGGTAGGGGCTGATGGGAATTAAAGTCCATGAACATCTGGAGCACCATAGGTTGGCCACCCCTGTTATATACCATGTAAAAGACAATATGGGAAGAGGCATCTTTGTCTTCTAGCCTGGTAAGAACATAAGAACAAGCCAGCTGGATCAGACCAGAGTCCATCTAGTCCAGCTCTCTGCTACTCGCAGTGGCCCACCAGGTGCCTTTGGGAGCTCACATGCAGGAGGTGAAAGCAATGGCCTTCTGCTGCTGCTGCTCCCGAGCACCTGGTCTGTTAAGGCATTTGCAATCTCAGATCAAGGAGGATCAAGATTGGGAGCCATAGATCGACTTCTCCTCCATAAATCTATCCAAGCCCTTTTTAAAGCCATCCAGGTGAGTGGCCATCACCACCTCCTGTGGCAGCATATTCCAAACACCAATCACACGTTGTGTGAAGAAGTGTTTCCTTTGATTAGTCCTAATTCTTCCCCCCAGCATTTTCAATGGATGCCCCCTGGTTCTAGTATTGTGAGAAAGAGAGGAAAATTTCTCTCTGTCAACATTTTCTACCCATGCATAATTTTATAGACTTCAATCATATCCCCCCTCAGCCGTCTTCTCTCCAAACTAAAGAGTCCCAAACGCTGCAGCCTCTCCTCATAAGGAAGGTGCTCCAGTCCCTCAATCATCCTCGTTGCCCTTCTCTGCACTTTTTCTATCTCTTCGATATCCTTTTTGAGATGCGGCGACCAGAACTGGACACAAGACTCCAAGTGCGGTCGCACCACGGCTTTATATAAGGGCATGATTTACTTGCTTTCATCCTGTCATGCACTCCATCTTGAGGAGCAAAACAATCGCTCCCCATGTTCAGTGCTGGGGGCTGGGACTCAACCACCGTGTTCACATGCAGCACATATGTTCAAGCTGGGAGTCAGGAGTGGGGGAGGGGCTGCCAACACAAGCAGTGATGTTTGGCTTCTGCAGTACCAATCTGTCCTAGTTGAACATTGCAGTGTAGCGGCTCGTGTGGATGTCACTGCATTGACAACAGTCCTCAGTGCCAGATGTGGTTCATTATGCAACTTGCACGCTCTGAGACGCTACCTCAGACACATAGTGCCAAGGGGGGGCACGATGAACCGGGTGCACGCCGGTGCGGGGGCAAGGTGAGGGCATTCCAGGGCGAGGTGGATGGGGAAGTGACAGGGGTGCGGGACGCGGGCGTGCCCTGGGCACAGTCCCCCCTCGCTCTGGCCCTGCACTGCCTTATACTGATCTCTTGCACTCCACCTTCCTAGGGTTTTTGGATAGCAGCATTCCTTCATTTCATTTCTGGAGGAATGTATTTTTAATCGTTTTCTTGTTATCAATAAGTCTTTAAAAACTGGGAGAACAGGAAGTTTCTGAATTGGAATTTAGAATTGGTTTCATTATGTTGTCCTCTCCCACACCCCGCCCTCACTCCACCCAGTGGAGTAACAGGTTCCCATGGGGGTGGGATTCAAACTGTGGTGTAGCGCCAATGGGGCTGGGCAGGGCCCGACAGGGGCATGACCGGGTATTCCAGGGGCGGGGCATTCCTGGGCGGGGCTGCGGCAAGGACGCAGCTGCTGCACCGGTCCTTGGGCAGGAAATGAATGCATGCAGGCGCAGGCTGCCACGCACGCCGATGCACCTCCTGCTAGACTGCTTCAAGTTCTGGGCGCTACTGCTGAGAGGAGGGGCGTAACTAAAGCAAAAATCACGTGGCAAAATCACCCATTAGTAACCCCCTCTCGGCACACACAAATAATTAGTAACCTACTCTCGGGAACCTGTGAGAACCTGCTGGATCCCACCTCTGACTCCACATCATAATATGCTTTGAAGGCCCTCACAGCAGGAATAGTTCTAAAGCACCGTAATCATAGGAATAACACCTATGATAACTTTGCAATAACTGCCAAGTGAATGCTGAATGGACTCCCAGGCAGTTCTAGAAGACCAAGATTGTCGTTTTCCTAGAACTGCTGGTACAATTTGAAAAGTGCTCATGCTGAAATTCACCGCCCTGTCCCATTGGAGTTTTTACTTCCATTTTGCATTCCGTCAGGGACTTTATATTGTTGTTACAAAGGTGTTAACATGTCCTGATTATACTAGTCTTCCTAGTCTTTCCCTTATGTAGTACAATCAGGTGGTAACACTTTTCCTGGACTACCTCATCAGATTGTGTGTGTGATGCATTTCAAACCTAAAACTTTCTGCATATATTAAAGTGTTCGACTGAGAGCCAGCGCGGTGCAGTGGTGAAGAGCAGGTGCACGCTAATCTGGAGAACCGGGTTTGATTTCCGGCTCTGCCACTTGAGCTGTGGAGGCTTATCTGGGGAACTAGATTAGCTTGTGCACTCCAACACACACCAGCTGGGTGACCTTGGGCTAGTCGCAGTTCTTTGGAGCTCTCTCAGCCCCACCTACCTCACAGGGTGTTTGTTGTGAGAAGGGAAGGGAAAGGAGTTTGTCAGCCCCTTTGAGTCTCCTTACAGGAGAGAAAGGGGGGATAGGTGGTATAAAAAACTCTACCCCCTTTGAGGGTAGGGCGGTATAATAAACTCAATAAATAAATAAATCCAACTCCAACTCCAACTCCTCCTCCTCCTCCTCCTCTTCTTCTTCTTCCTCTTCTTCTTCAACCTTTCCCTGACATGCTGTTTTTCTAAGTGCGGGGAATGCCCCCCCCCCCCCCCCGAGCATTCTAGCATTCATTTCCTTACCCCCTGTCTAAAGTGGTGGACTCCAGGAATATGTCAACCACATGCTTCTGCTGAATGAATTCACGTGTCTGGGAAAGGCAAAGTGTGCTTGCAGTGAAAGGCTGGAGAACATAGGAAATAGACATAGGAAATAGATCCTTGCTGTGATTTTCTCTACTCCATCATGGAATGTGAGCCGATAACTCTGAATGTGCTGCTGCTTCAATTTTGAAAAGCTACCAGGAGACAAAGTCAACTGTTTGTAACCACTGACAGACCTCTGATCTGGTCTTAAGAGAGCCAGCGTGGAGTAGTGGTTAAGAGCAGGTGCACTCTAATCTGGAGAACCGGGTTTGATTCCCAGCTCTGCCAGTTGAGCTGTGGAGGCTTATCTGGGCAACTGGATTAGCCTATGCACTCCAACACACGCCAGCTGGGCGACCTTGGGCTAATCACAGTTCTTCGGAACGCTCTCAGCCCCACTCACCTCACAAGGTGTTTGTTGGGGGGGGGCGGGAAGTGAAAGGAGCAGCAGTGGCGTAGGAGGTTAAGAGCTCGTGTATCTAATTTGGAGGAACCGGGTTTGATTCCCAGCTCTGCCGCCTGAGCTGTGGAGGCTTCTCTGGGGAATTCAGGTTAGCCTGTGCACTCCCACACACGCCAGCTGGGTGACCTTGGGCGAGTCACAGCTTCTCGGAGCTCTCTCAGCCCCACCCACCTCCTAGGGTGTTTGTTGTGAGGGGGGAAGGGCAAGGAGATTGTCAGCCCCTTTGAGTCTCCTGCAGGAAAGAAAGGGGGGATATAAATCCAAAACTCTTATTCTTCTCTTCTTTCAGGAGAGGAGGGGATATAAATCCAAACTTCTCCTCCTCCTCTTTAATCACTTGCTAAAACTTTGGGATGCAAGAGTTAACTGGGATATTCATCAACTAATTTAATGTAAAGCCTTGGGCACGGCCAGACGCGTGAGCCCAAGTGATCTGGACACATTGGTGCAGAGACCACATTTCCCCATCCCCCGCCCCCCATCGGTCTGCCCTGCCCCTCTCTCCCTTCTTCCTTTTCTGTACTCCATACTTCTCTTAATCGTCAAGATGCTGGCCATACTGTGGGCGTGACTCGCCCTTCGTGTGGCATAGCCCCTCCCTTGTATGATCTGCTCAGCGAGGAGTGGAAGAAGAAGAAGAAGAGTTTGGATTTATATCCCCCCTTTCTCTCCTGCAGGAAACTCAAAGGGGCTGACAATCTCCTTTCCCTTCCCCCCTCACAACAAACACCCTGTGAGGTGGGTGGGGCTGAGAGAGCTCCGAGAAGCTGTGACTTCTTCTTCTTCTTCTTCTTCTTCTTCTTCTTCTTCTTCTTCTTCTTCTTCTTCTTCTTCTTCTTCTTCTTCTTCTTCTTCTTCTTCTTCTAACATTTGGGAGGGAAAAGGCTGGGCCTTGAGTAGGAAACATAGAGGAAAGGGTGAGATCTTGTCCTGTCTCAACTCCCAAGCCTTTTAATTGGGATTTTGAGGCTCCACTGGGCCCCTTCCACAGAGGCAGGAGATGGATGCAGTTTCATTTTTTTTTTTTTTTTAACTTAGAAGAAGCAGCCTATTAGAGAGGGGAAAAACTGGTGGGGAAGTCTGTGGTTTAAGGTTCCAGGAGGCATCCTGATCCTAACCTCATTATAATTTCTTTTGCATCCGTTGCAGGTAGAAGCCCAAATTAGGGGCCCAGCCGATCAAACATTTGTCTCAGGTTATTTTGGCTCCCTCCCTTCACGCTGGTACTTTGCTGGCGTGTGCAACTGGGGAGGGGAGGCTGTTTGGAAGCCTTTTACTGTCGCCTTTGAATGGGAAAAAAAAGCAGCTTCCAAGAGTCTGGAGGGGAAGGAGACGAGTTGGCGGCAAGCAGGCGGCCTTGGTCCCTGCTCGAGCGGGGTGTCTTGCAGCCGGCCCTCTGCCGAGGGCAGCCGGGCCGGCCCTCGGGCTGTTGCCCCTTTGGCAAGCTGGATGCAAACAGCCCAGCTGGGACCAGGGCCGGATGAAGCCGGGGAGGTGGAGCGAGCAGCCGCTGCATCCACGACGGGTTTTAGAGGGGTGGGGGAGAGGCTGTTTCCAGACAGCAGCAAACAGCAGCAAAGGCAAGCCTGAGAGTCCATCAGCAGCCCGGAAGTTCCCTGCCCCGTTTGAAGGGCGAGCGGACGAAGCAGATCTGCCAGGTTCCCTGGCTACCAGCAGGGGCTGCCAACCACGGGGAGAGCAGGGACCTCTGTGGGGCACGCGGCCATCCTGGGGCCCTCCTCTGCAGGCCCGGGGATGGGCCCGGATTCCAGGGAACCCCAGCCCCATCTAGAGGCCGAGGACGACCAGGGAAAACTCCTTGCTCAAGGGAGCTGTTGATTATATCCAACAGGTGGAAACAAATCTCCTCCCTGCTGGCTTTCCTCCAACCAGGAAGGACACGGGTCAAAAGGACAAGTGGTAGATCATTACAGCATCCAGGGTCCTGTCCACATTAGTTAGATTAGAGTAAGCTGAAGTGGTCCAAGAAAGGACCCAAAAGAGCGGTAGGGGTCTCTAGTTCACATACTGTATCAACTGTGGCTGGAAGTGATTGGTGGAGGGACAAGACTTTGTGCGTGAAGTAGTCCGCAAATGCCTCACAGCCTAATGCCAATTTATTATCTTTGGGACCTATCGAAGAGGTCGTCAATGTCCGGATAACTCGGAACAGTTGAGCCGGGCGCGAACTAGCCTTTTCAATAGCGGACGCAAAGAATGCCCGCTTTGTCTCCTTCACAGCACTCTCGTAGGACCTCATAAACGATCGATACGAGTGTCTTGACCCCTCGTCAAATGCCCGCCGCCACACCCGCTCAAGCCGTCTCAGTTCCCGTTTCATCTCCCTCAGCTCCGCGGTACCCAAGGAGCCGGGTTCCAGTGCTTGAGTCGAGGAAGCCATGAAGCGATACATTCGATGGCTTCAGAGAGCCTGGCATCCCAGCTCTCTACCAGCTCATCTAGCGTATCACCAGTGGGAAGGGTCTCCCGTAGAGCATCCTGGAATCGTTCTGGTTCCATTAGTCTCCGCGGGCGGGCTAAAATCTGCCCGTCGCCTAGACGGGGGGGGGCATGGGAGCTTCAGTCCGAGCCTTCAGGACGTAGTGGTCAGACCACGGCACTCTTTCTACAGAGGATAAGGCCACATGCACACCTGCCGCGAAGATTAGGTCCAGAGTGTGGCCTCCTTGATGGGTAGGAAAACAGGTGTTTACAAGAGAGAGGCCTAGTGTCGCCATGGATGACACTAGATCAACGGCTACCGAGGAGGAGGCTGAATCCACATGGACGTTGAAGTCACCCAACACAATCAAGCGCGGGTGCTCCAGCGCCCACTCAGAAACGACCTCCAAGAGCCGGTGGGCTGTCTGCCCGGTGCGCTTGGCGTCGGTACACAAACAGAACCCAGCCAGCCTACTCTGGAGGTGAGATACAGTGGAGGCCTAAACACTCCATGCCAACAATCACCAGGACAGGGGACGTCCTGAAAGGAATGGAATCTCGGACGAGCATCGCCATGCCAACCCCCCCCCCCAGCCCTGTGTCCGAGGCTGCTGGACTGCCACGGAACCATCTGGGACGAGGTTATTGAGAGCGACTGTCTCGCCCTCCCTCACCCAAGTTTCCGTGACACACACAAGGTCGGCAGCTTGCCCTCTGAGATACTCCCGGAGAGTAGCATATTTGTTATTAATCGACCTTGCGTTCATCAACAGCAGCCTAGGAGTAGAGTAGTTAGCCCTTTCCCCACAACCAGCATCTCTTGGGATAGGCCGTAGATCAGACAGAGAGCGAGCTTCACCATATCTCGTCCTATGGTGGTGTCAGGCAGTCTCAGGCCTGGTGGTGCCTGCAGGCCCTTGTCTGATCGGGATCCCTGCCCCATCCAGGGCCTCCATGTGGGTACTACCAGAAGGGGGTATTCCTACCTGGAACAATACAATATCCCTCCGGGAGCCACAATTAACATAGAATATGTTTAAACCTAGCTGACTAATACAGTACAATGGTCTAGTCCAACAGTTAATCTAGCTTAAAATCTAATCCTACAAAAACTATTGCTAACTATACCTAAGCCCCCACAGCTAAGCAAACTAATTTATTTAATTTATTCTATAAGCCCCAGCTAACCTAACTAATACTACCCTAGCTCCTTTAATTTTATCCACTATACAAACACTTGCAGGGTTGTCAATAGGAAGACTACACTCTAGTTCTACAAAATCTCTGACCCTCTGCTGCCACCTAGAGGACCAACAGTCAATAGCCGCAGCAGCGCCAATTTCTAATGTTAATAGAGATTGCCATGGCTCTCTCACTGCCATGAAAATCTAATTGGCGGCCAGCTTTCCTTCCTTTCGTCTTCCTATATCGCCACTGCCGTCTCAACCAATAGCCAGAGGTCTGTTGATGTAATTCAGGCACAGTCTGCAAATGTTTTTGTACACTGTCCAAGGCTATAATCCGTTGTTTTCCCAATTCCACAGTTCTTATCCAATGGTTAGTTGTTATACGAAGTCTCTGCCACAGACTCCTCCTCCGACTTAACTCAGGATCATACCATTTCTCCAACCGGCAAAGTCCAACACTGCGGCAAAGTCCAACACTGAGGCTATGGCTTTGGAGTACCAAGTGCTTAAGATTGAACTCTTTGGATTTCAAGAATACATGACTATTTCTGAAGATTTAGTCACACATTACATTTGCTCAGCATAAGTCCGGGAGCACCAGTGGTGTAGTGGTTAAGAGCAGGTGTACTCTAATCTGGGGGAACCGGGTTTGATTCCCCGCTCTGCCGTTAAAGCTGTGGAAACTTATCTGGGGAATTCAGATCAGCTTGTACACTCACACACCAGCTGGGTGATGTTGGGCTAGTCACAGTTCTTCTGAGCTCTCTCAGCCTTGCCCACCTCACAGGGTGCTTTTTGTGAGCGGGGAAGGGAAAGGAGTTTGTAGCCCCCTCTGAGTCTCCTACAGGAGAGAAATGGGGGATATAAATCCTCCTCCTGGGGAGACATGGCCACAGAGTCTCCAACCGTTTCACCTGGGGAGGGGTCCAAAGGAAACTCAGAACTAGTATCCAAGGGACACACTTCTTAGCCATCCAAAACTCACATCAGTTAACCCAACGGATCCTGGAGCGAAAGGGCAGATGAAACAGGGTGAGCTCAAGATGGAACCAAAGCAATCTGTGGAACAGACTGTGAACAGACGCCACTCCCCGAACCAGAACCATGTATAGGAGGCAGCCTGTAAGGATAGGGTTGCCACGAAACTGGTGGGAACATAGCCGGTCAGAGAATGTTGTAGGCTGAAGGCTGGGATGAAAGCAGCTAGGATTTCTTCAGCGCCTTCTGAGGCTGGAGCTGTGGAAGTCTGCCCTCAGAGAAAGACTGCTCTGTATCCTGCAGGTGAGCAGATGACAAGTGAGCAAGCACTAGGAACCACAGATCCTTGTCTAGAACAATCAATTTTGAGGGAGTAGGTTCTAGAGCCGATGGCACACACTCTGTATCCTTTGCAAAACGTGGAACAAAAGCCTTGTTCAAATGCTTGGATTTAGATTTGGGCTTTGAAGTGGTGGTTCCGAAGCGCTGCGACGCAATGGGACCGAGACCAGTACTGAGCTGGACCCAGTGCAGGGATTGGTCGATGAGAGGAAGCCAATTCCGGGCACGAAGAGCACCCAAATGGGGCAGGTGCTGTGGAACACAAGCAGGATAAGGCTACTGCGGTCATCTTGTTTGTGGCCACTGTGAACTACAGCATCTGCTGGACCTTATGGGCCTTGGTCTGATTCAGCATGACTTTTCTTCTGTTCTTATGTTCAGATTAGCAATAAAGCCTATTGTACGAACAAATACAATGGGCTCTAGAAAACTGTTGGTGGGTAAACAGCGCCCACTGAAGGGGCCAACCCCTCCTGCCTTTCCTCCCTGCGGGGCCCCATGTCACCAGCTCCCTCTCCTCCTCCTGTTCCCAGATGCCTGCTCCTCTTCCTGGACGTCTGTATCACCAGGCAACAGTTAACGGCACAAGGGTCATGCCTGCGCCGGCTCCTCCGGCAGCTGCAGATGGTATCATTGGCTGAAATTACTTAGCAACAGAGAAGAGAAAGAAAGAAAGTGCTGCATTCCACTGTTTTGTTCCTGTTTTTTTACCATGCTGTGTGTGCAAAGTGTTTCACTGGAAATGAGTCAGGCATGGTGATTGGCTGGAAGTGAGTTGTCACCACCAAGGCTAGGCTTTTATATAATAGGACTGCTTAGCTGCTGGGGATTCTGAGCTAGAGAGGGCTCTTTCTCAAAGGGCTGACTTAAGCTAGGAAATCCTATCCTCACCTCGAGAATGAGCTGTTGGCAATAACAGCACACCTCGACATTGTGTAAATCACCCAAGCAAAGAAGACATAAATAATATTTACTGGTGTGAGTCATCTTAGAACCACTGAAGGCACATTTTAAAAAGAGGGCTTTTAAAACCATCACAACAATCAAAGCAGGGAAAAAGACATTAACTGAGAGGAAAGAACAGGAGCATTAGGGTGTTGTGGGTTTTCCGGGTTGTGTGGCCGTGTTCCAGTAGCATTTTCTCCTGACGTTTCACCTGAATCTGTGGCTGGCATCTTCAGAAACAAAAATTCGACAAATGCCAAAAGCATCAGTTGAAACCCTCTCTAGACACATCCAGGACCATCATTAATCTGACTGAGAGGCAACTTTCTGCTGATGAAACATCCATCTTATCAAAAGGAGGCAGTTTTGCTGTTACCACCACCAGAATCCCATTATAAGGCATCATTGCTAATGTTGAATCAGCGATTTGTTATCTCCCAGAGGAAGAAGCAGAGGAAGTAAGAGGGGAAACAGCAAGGATTCTGGGAAAGGCAAAACTTTCCTCCAGTAACACAACAAGGAAAGCAAGAAAAGACATCAAGGATCTCAATTCTGATTCAGAAACCATCATTCTCCCAGCAGACAAAGGCCATGCCACGTTAATCATGGAAACAGAACAACACAAAGAAAAATTCAGACAACTTCTGCATCCCACAACAGACAAAAAGCTGAAACAGAACCCTACCACAAGATCACCAGGAAAACCAACACTCTGATCAAGAACACCTTAATTCATCCTAACACACCGCAGCATCTGTGCAGATCTGAAACCCTCCCTCCTAGACTTTATGGACTGCCCAAAATCCACAAGGACTCCACTCCACTCAGACCCATTGTGAACACCATCAGATCCCCTACATATGCTTTGGCAAAGTTTCTGGCTGCACAATTACAAATCCATGTTGGCCTTACCACACACTACATGAAGGACTCAGCCCATTCCATAGAAAAAAATCAGCAACCTCAAACTCAACCCCAATGAAAAACTGATCGGCTTTGATGTGGTCGCCCTATTCACCAAGGTCCCCATAGCAGACACCATTGCACTCATCAACTGGATTTTCCCTAAGGACATCACAGCCCTGTTTCAACATTGCCTCACTACAAGCTACTTCCAATGGGATGAGTTCTACAAACAGAGAGATGGGGTAGCCATGGCTAGCCCCCTTAGTCCTGTAATAGCATTTTTTTACTTGGAACACTTTGAAAAACAAGTCCTGGAACAAAAAACCCCACTATATGGTTGCGTTATGTGGATGACACGTGCACAATTTGGAGCCAAGGAGAAGAAGAACTAAACAAGTTTCTGGACCACATTAACAATATCCACCCAAACATCCAATTTACTATGGAAAAATAAAATGAGGGAAAACTACCATTTCTAGATGTCTTAGTCATCCACAAACCTAACCAACAATTGGGTCACATGGTCTACAGAAAACTCCCACACACTGATAGATGTCTACATAAAAACTCCATTATCACTCAGGACAAAAAAGGAGCACAATAAAAATTCTGGTAGATCATGCAAAAAGAATCTGTGAACCCATCTCTAGACACTGGGGAAACTGAAAATCTAATTGACAGCTGGAAAAATATAAAGCTTGAGAAATACATGGAATTGGAAAGAAAAGTGATATTGAAATGGTATAGAACACCAAAACAACTAGCATATATGATTAAAGGACTTAGTCCTAAATGCTGGCACTGCAGAGAACAGGAGGCATATTGTAGCCGTATGTGGATGGAATGTGTAGAAGTGAAAAGGTTTTGGACAACTGTGATGTTATATATCAAGAAACTGGTGAAGATTAATATTGGGATAAATAATGATTTAATGTTCATGGGTGCAATGGAGGATAGAAGGGTAGATAAAAATATAGCTATATGTATAAAATAATGATTAAAGCAGCACATGCAACAATAGCTTTTGGCTGGAAAGAAAAGAAAAAATGGACAATCCAGAAATGGTTGGAATACATCTGGGAACAAGTGACATTGGACATTTTCGACATAATAACAAAGAATCAACTGTGGCAAGATAAACAGAGCGAAATCTTGAAGATATGGACAATATATGAGGACTGGATGAAAGAAGCTGGAGTCAATGAGGAGAGATGGGAGAAAAGATTACAAAGAATGAACTTACTGCTGTTTGACAAAACTATGAAAAATATAGGGGGGAGGGAAAAAAGGGGTAAATGTATTGTTTGAAAACAAATGAAGAAAAGCATCAATATAAAATGTAATACTCAAATTATACAATAATTTTTTAAAAAAAAAGAATCTGTGAACCCCACCTCCTTCAAGCCGAACTGAACTACCTAAACTGGGCTCCACAGGCCAATAGTTACTCCGCTACAGACATCAGAAGGGCTGCAAGGCCAAGAACAAACCACAGGAATGAAGATAAACAGTCACCTGGAGGGAAAGTGTTCTGACCATGCATCAAGGGAATCACTGATCCTACAGGGAAACTGATGAAGAATCATAACCGCCAAACAATCTTCAGACAGCCCAGAAAACCCACCACAACCAATCTTCAGACCCACCAAGAAAATTCAACAAATGCTACGTTCAGCAAAGGATAAGAGGGATCCTCTAACTTCTGCAGGAGTCTACCATGTACCTTGCAACTGTGAACAAGTCTACATAGGGACCACGAAACACGGCACCCAGACACGGACAGAAGAACATGAAAAGCACTGCAGACTACCAGTAATTCAGCCAGAAAAAAAATCAGAAATAGCAGAACATGTGATAAACCAAGCTGGACACAGAATGTTATCTGAAAACACAGAAATTCTGGATCACTCTGACAACTACTATGTCAGAAGCCACTGAAATCCCCAAACACATGGACAATTTCAACAGAAAGGATAAAACGATGAAAATGAACGAAATTTGGCTACCAGTACTTAAAAACACTAGAATCAAGACAATGGTTAGTGAACACCACGCAGACACAGGATGTCTCTCTGCAGGAAGCAATAAAATGGGTTGAAATGCCAAGCAACTGCTATGCAGATGCCCTCACTAATTGATTATGCAACTTCAGTGTTACATACATATGCTAAAATGGGTGGATTCCACTTAACACATGCAAATCACACTTGCACATTGCACCCTTAACACTTTTAACCAATGCAAATGGTTCTTTCTCCCACCCAGGACATTCCACAGGTATATATACTCCATTTGCTTTACTATCATCAGATCCTCTGAAGATGCCAGCCACAGATGAAGGCAAAACAGATGCAGGCGAAAATACTCCTGGAACATGGCCACACAACCCAGAAAACCCACACCGTAGTGATTCCGGCCGTGAAAGCCTTCAACAACAGGAGCATGCTAGAAGGCGACCTCTCCAATTGGCAGTGAAAAGAGTGCTGAAGAAAAATGGCATCTTCATAAACTATGGCTGGCATCTTCATAAACACTTTTGGTTGAACATTATTTGGCCAAGAACCACTTGCCTGAATCCCTAAGGTTTACAGTAGTAGAAATGGTTTCTACTCAAGATGGAGTAAAAGACACAGATTCTATAAAACAAATAATAGACAATGTAAATAAGATAAAAATAGAGAAATATGCAGAATTGGAGAAGAAACTAATATTAAAATGGTATAGAACACCGAAACAGTTGGCATATATGATAAAGGGACTCAGCCCAAAATATTGGCATTGTGGGGATAAAAATGCAATTTACACCCATATGTGGTTAGAATGTCCAGAGGTAAAACACCTGTGGGAAAATGTTATAATGTATATGGGAAATATGTGAATGTAAAAATAAAGATAAATATAGATCTATTATTTATAGGCATACTGGATTATACAATAATAGAACAAAGAAAGAAAGAGAAAGCTATTTAAACTTATGATCAGAGCGGCCCATGCAGTAATAGCATTAGGGTGGAAGGACAAAAGAACTTGGACAACACAGAAATGGTTGGCATATATATATGAACAAATAGAATTAGAAATTTTTGACATAATGTCAAGAAACCAAATATAGCAAGAAAAACAAAAGGATATGATATGGATCTGGACTGAATTCAAAGACGGGTTAAACGAAATTGGAATCACAGAAGACAACTGGAAAAGAAGACCAGAAAGAATGGACCTGCTGCTGCACATTTAAAGAAGAGAAGACGAAGGGGGAGGAGGGCGGGAAAAGGGGGTAAAAGGATATGGAGGATGAAATATAAAGATGTATAATATGAATCTGTAACAATCCAAAATATCAATAAAAAAATTTTAAAACGAAAAGAAATGGTTTCTACTGGGATATAATACAATGGATATAAAAAGGAAACTGAAACAACGAGAAGCAAGACTTATTTTTGAATTAGGAACAACAACTCCAGGAGGACAGAATTCAACCACTGACTACTCCGCATTCCTGTGACGGCCGCTGCACACAATCAGCTGCTATATGCTGTGGGTGCTTCTTTGCATTGTGCTCTCCCCTGAGATCCTGATGTCTAAAGTGAAAGACTATTAAGTAAGTTTACTTGTATTTTTGGAAGGCATTTGAAAAGTTTGGAACAAATGTATTTAGGATTTTAATTCCTCATTTCTCTTTTTGCTCTAATAGAGGAAGAGCCATTCGAGTGAAATTTGAAACTCAGTTTGGAAATTGTGTAGGTGAATTAACACAATGATAAATGTATTGTTAAAGGCTTTCACGGATGGATTCAACTGGTTGTGGTGGGTTTTCCGGGCTGTGTGGCTGTGGTCTGGTGGATCATGTTCCTAGCGTTTCGCCTGCATCTGTGGCTGGCATCTTCAGAGGTGTATCACAGAGGGAAGTCTGTTATACTCTGGACACAGAGAGAAGTCTGTTATACACTGGACACAGTGCATAACAGACTTCTCTCTGTGATACACCTCTGAAGATGCCAGCCACGTTATGAACAAGATCCACCAGACCACGGCCACACAGCCCCCCGGAAAACCCACCAGAACCAACAGTGATAAATGTTATTATTTGCGTAATCATTTAAATATTGAATAATATGAACGTTTTATTTTTCATGTAGCTTTAGAAAAACAAGTGTGCTCCTAGAGGAGAAAAGAAAGAAAAAACTATGTAAGTTATATGGAAGTGTATCTGGAAAAGGCTTCTGGGTTTTGAAAATCGTAAGAATGAGTGGACTGCGTTTAGTTAACACACACAGATACTTGTATTTATACACTGCAGATTGGCTTGATGAAGGATTTCTGAAATAAAACCAAATCTAGAGGTTTTATAGCCAAAGTAAACTTTGTACTTACCAGCTGAATTATTTTTTAACTTTTTGGAATTGTTATCAGTGAATGAAAGATAGAATTATATGTTATATAGCAGTGATAGCGAACGTTTTCGAGACCGAGTGCCCAAACTGAAACCCAAAACCCACTTATTTATCGCAAAGTGCCAATACGGCAATTTAACCTGAGTGCTGAAGTTTTAGTTTAGAAAAAATGGTTGGCTCCGAGGCGTGCGTTACTTGGGAGTAAGCTTGGTGAAGCAATCATGCAACACTTCAAAAGGGTGACTCACAACCCTAGGAGGGTTTACTCAGAAGCAAGCCCCATTGCCAGCAACCGAGCTTACTCCCAGGTAAAGGGTCACACTTTTAGTTCTTCCAACGAAAATCAGGGGGGTTTAACAGTGCTTAACAGGGTTACCTACACTGCTTCCCCAAAACTAGGTCTGAGGTTTAATGCTAATAATCTCCCTGAAATAATTACACTGTTATCACACTGGGGGCCTGGCAGTGGAAGGGGGAGGGGTGTGGGGGGAGAGGGAAGTAAAACTTTCGCTTTCCGAAACCCAATAAACCCCTCACCACAAAGCAGAAGTAAAAAGGTAGTCAAGGAAGGCAATCCTAAGCAAGAATGCTGTGCAATGGGTGGGGTAACTTCAGGAAAGCTAAATTGGTGGAGCAGCCATCTGATCTGCGTTTTTTCCTTCACATGTCATCACAGCACTTGACTTCCCACAAAAATGCAACAGGAACGGAAAAATAAAAGCAGTTCTAGCAAAGACCTTGGTGTGCTTTTTAAAAAAATCCTAAATGCATCTTGGTTCCTCCTCGCTAGGCTTGATCTGCCCAGGTGATCAGCAAAAAACTTGGGTCTGAGCGTTCCCCCGGTGGTTGGAAAGGCACACGTTTTGTTTGTTCAACCCCTAGAGCAGCAGCAGCCAGCCTGCTCCAGCCTCCAGCAGATCCTGCGGGCACCTGTCGTGTGTGCGCATGCCCACAGAGAGGGCTCTGAGTGCCACCTCTGGCACACATGCCATAGGTTCGCCACCACTGTCATATAGCAATGATTTAAATGATACTCGCTAAGTGAGTTTGAGTACACATTGGGGTAATTACTGTTGACAAAGCCCAAAGTGAGGCAATATAACTTTTTAAAGACAAGTCAGGTCAGATGCTAACAGCAATAGCTTAAAGGAAAATATGTTATGAGTTTGGGAGTAATTTTTCCCAAAAGGATGCTGTGTGGAAAAGAGGAACGAAGAAGAAGAAGAAGAAGAAGAAGAAGAAGAAGAAGAAGAAGAAGAAGAAGAAGAGTTTGGATTTATATCCCCCCTTTCTCTCCTGCAGGAGACTCAAAGGGGCTTACAATCTCCTTGCCCTTCCCCCCTCACAACAAACACCCTGTGAGGTGGGTGGGGCTGAGAGAGCTCCAAGAAGCTGTGACTCGCTCAAGGTCACCCAGCTGGCGTGTGTGGGAGTGTACAGGCTAATCTGAATTCCCCAGATAAGCCTCCACAGCTCAGGCGGCAGAGCTGGGAATCAAGCCCAGTTCCTCCGGATTAGATACACGAGCTCTTAACCTCCTACGCCACTGCTGCTCCAAAAAAGGTGGAGCCAGAAGGGTGGAACAGCAAAGTGGACTGGGAAGCTACGACTGTCCTGGACGTGGTCCCTGAGGCATTATCATCCTTGATAAAGGATCCATGCCAAGGGACCCCTCACAGAGTTGCTTTGTTTCCTGCTATCAACCAGGAAATTTCCCTGTGAAATGGTCAGTCCACCCCTGATGGAACAGAAATATTGGAGGAGGCCTGTTCTGTGAACATCTTTAAATTCAAATGCTTTCTCCCCAGCTCCCACAATCTGGGCTGGCCTAGGGTAGTGATTCACCTGTTCAAAGAGTTGTACAGTTGCTTCAAAGCAAAGCCACCAACTACTACCAAGCTTACTCCTGAGTAACGCACGTCTTGGAGGCAACCGTTTTTTCTAAACTAAAACCTCAGCATTCAGGTTAAATTGCCGGGTTGGCACTTTGCGATAAATAAGTGGGTTTTGGATTGCAATTTGGGCACTCGGTCTCGAAAAGGTTCACCATCACTGGGCTATATCTACACATTAGCTAATTGAGATGACAGACATCCAAGATGGAAGGACAGGATACACTACTTCAAGTCGAAGGTGGGGAAGACTCACTTTTAATACCTGTAATGTAAAATACTCCCTGCAAATAAAATATTAGCACATCTGTGTGTGTGTGCGTGTGTGTGTGTGAGAGGGAGAGAGAGAGAGAGAGAGAGAGAGAGAGAGTCCACCCTAGTTTTTCACACCCTGTTCAAGTTTTTCACTTGTAGGATATGATCAAAATGGGGAAACTGTGAAAAAATGTAATTTCTTAGCTGCAGTTTAAAGTGGCCCTTTCAACAACCTCTCCTCTTTGCCTTCTAGCTCTAGGATCACTCACTTGACCTGTATAGGGAATGTGGCTGTCGTAGTACATGGACCAAAATCTACTGGCCCTCGAGGGCCAACAAATAGGACATGAAGGCCAGAAGCTTCCTCTGATGTTGCCTGGGATTCAGAAGCCGGCTACCGCAGGACAGGGAGTTTCCCTTTAGCCACCAAGGCTAGGAGCTATTAATTCATCCCTGGATTTGTCTAATCCTCTTTTAAAGCTGTCTATGTTTGTAGTTATCACTACAGACACACTGGCAGCAAATTCCACAACGTCCTTTTGACCATTTCGAACAGATAGCAGGATTGACCGAGGATGTTCTCCTGAACAAATTTTACAGTGGAAAGGACTTTAAAAACTGCTTAACGAATTCCCTCAACATGACATTATGTTCAGAAGAGGGATACCTCAGCAATGGCACCTAAATGCTGTTTCAACGTGAACCAGATAACTTTTGTGGCTCATGTTCTGAGTGAAGTCACTTAATGGTTGTGAACATGGTCATTTTTAGAACAGTGACGTAGGTAAGATCAAATGCATGGAGTCTTTTTCAATGATGGAGCCCATTTCCTGTAATTCTTTTCTAAGAGATTTACCGGGCAATTTATTCTCTGTATAAGGACGTGAAAACGTTTTGTTTGTATATCAGAAAGCCTATCTTTGAGTTGTTGGTTTCTGTCCAATATTTCATGGGTCTTGTGCGTTAAGTGCCATCAAGTCTCTTATAACTTATGGCAGCCTTATGAATGAGTGACTTCCCAAACATCCTACTGTGAACAGCCTTGCTCTTGAAAACTGAGGCTTCTTTTATTGAATCTGTCCATCTCCTCTTCGGTCTTCCTCTTTTCCTGATTCCTTCCACTTTCCCAGCATTATAGTTTTTTTGCAGGGAGTCTTGCCTTCTCATAATGTGACAAAAGTATGATAGTCTCAGTTTAGCCATTTTAGCTTCTAGGGACAGTTCAGGCTTGAGTAGAGGTTTGGACTAGATGGCCTGAATGGCCCCTGTCAACTCCATGATCTAGAACCCACTTATCTGCCTTTCTGGAAGTCCATGGGATGCGTAGAACTCTCCTCCAACACATTTAGAGTGAATCAACTTTCTTCACATCAGCTTTCTTCACTGTCCAATTTTCACACCCATAAATAGGAATGGGGAATACTATGGTAGGAATTAACTTGATTTTGGTTGCCAGCAAAGCATCCTCACACTTCTGAATCTTTCCCAGCTCCTTCAGGGATGCTCTTCCCAACCTCCTTCTGATTTCCTAGTTCAGACTTCCTTTGGGTTAATGAATATTAGCCTTACTACATTTTCACCAAATCATGCTTTAATTAAATCATGTGATCATTAGAGATGCAACTAAAATGTATAGATATTCATGAATGTGGGCCTAGAAAAATTCACCAGGTGGTAACACGTAGTCATACCTTTTAAAAGTTAAAGGGAACGGTTTATATATTAGTTAGTGAAAATATGTTGTGGGGTTTAGGAGGCTGTTTTTTTAAGATAGAGGCAAGTACAGGGTGCTGTAAACTTTTACGAGCCACGATCCCTTGGAGACTAGGAGGACTCAAGGTGAGGACATTACCTGAGAAGGGAGAGGAAGGGCTTCCTGATGAATGGCATCCCAATGACTTTTTACCCCATGAAGGGAATGGGTCCAATGGTCCATGTGGGGTGTCAAACTCACAGCCTCCAGATGTTCATGAACTACAATTCCCATCAGTCCCTCCCAACATGAGCATTGAAGAAGAAGAAGAAGAGTTTGGATTTATATCCCCCCTTTCTCTCCTGCAGGAGACTCAAAGGGGCTTACAATCTCCTTGCCCTTCACCCCTCACAACTAACACCCTGTGAGGTAGAAGAAGAAGAAGAGTTTGGATTTATATCTCCCCTTTCTCTCCTGCAGGAGACTCAACGGGGCTTACAATCTCCTTGCCCTTCCCCCCTCACAACAAACACCCTGTGAGGTAGGTGGGGCTGAGAGAGCTCCAAAAAGCTGTGACTAGCCCAAGGTCCCCCAGCTGGCGTGTGTGGGAGTGCACAGGCTAACCTGAATTCCCCAGATAAGCCTCCACAGCTTAAGTGGCAGAGCAGGGAATCAAACCCGGTTCCTCCAGATCAGAGTGCACCTGCTCTTAGCCACTACGCCATTGGCTATACTGGCAGGGGCTGATGGGAATTGTAGTTCATGAACATCTGGATGGCCGCAAGTTTGACACCTGTGTGTGTTGGGGTGGGTGGGGGGCCTTTCTCTACACACAATTATTTGCCGAAAAACATTTCCAGGTGGTTCATGACTTACAATGTTTTGTTCTGGCTTTGGCAAGCCGGCCCTTGGCAGCTACTGGATAAATACGGAAGACGGCCGTGGAAAATTATTGTTTAGAAGCTTGAGGTTAGAGGTGAAATCTGCCAGTAAGTCTGCATTTTTTGCTTTAAAGTGGACAACGAACATCCATAATTAGATGCACCAGAAAACTTAAAAAGCCTCAGCCTTTCAAAAGGATGAGGGAAAGAGTTCTGAGATATTCTGTTGGCAGAAGAAGATCTTTCCCTTCCTTCCCCTTCTCCAAGAAGCTCCCTGTGATCCCTCAAAAGACACTGTCAAACCTCTTCACTGTGATGAACCTTCACAGACAGAAGCAACGTGGCCAAGCAAGTTATGCAGAAAATCCCCTCTCTGCTATCAACAGAAAATCAAAAGCATGTAACAATGTAAATCGAAACACGCCAAAAATTTCAATTCCTCCTTCCTCATGACAACAGCTAATTTGCATTTAACCTTCTAACAAGGGGACCCCGGGGCGGGGGGGATGTACAGAAAGGGAAAGGGGCTCTAGAACCAATGAATGGGAAAGGGGCTCTAGAACCGATGAATGGGAAAGGGGCTTTAGAACCGATGAATGGGAAAGGGGCTTTAGAACCGATGAATGGGAAAGGGGCTCTAGAACCGATGAATGGGAAAGGGGCTCTAGAACCGATGAATGGGAAAGGGGCTCTAGAACCGATGAAGGGTCCAGGCCAACCGCAGGTTGTACTACCACCAAGAGTCTGGTCCAGGGGCCACCTCCAGGGAGGGAGGGAGGGAGAAGGAGGTAGCCTCAGCTTCATTCACCCTGCCCCCCAAGGTTGTTAGCAGGTCCCTTTTGGAATAGGTGGAAGGGCAGGGAAAGGGGGGATGCTCTGTCAGGTGATTAGGCTCTGCCCCAGGAACAAGGAGAGCTCAGGGATTTCCCTCCCCCAGGGAGGGTGGACCAGGAAAGAACTGGGGAAGAAGGGCCACACTGAAGGCAAGGGCAGCCAGAAGAGAAGAGAACTATTTAATTATTTAACTGTTTAATTATTTAATTGTATTAACTGCTGTCTGTATGGAGTTTTAGTGAGTTTTATTGATTAGTAGTAGTTTTTATCTGATACTGTATGGCACAGGTGTCAAACTCGCAGCCCTCCAGATGTTATGGACTACAGTTCCCATCATCCCCTGCCAGCATCATGATGGGAACTGTAGTCCATAACATCTGGAGGGCCACGAGTTTGACACCTGTGCTGTATGGTTTTTATGCTGTACACCGCCCAGAGCCCTTCGGGGATGGGGCAGTATAGAAATTTAATAAATAAATAAATAAATAAATAAATAAATAAGTAAGTAAGTAAGTAAGTAAGTAAATAAATAAATAAATAAATCTTCCATGTTGAACTGACGAGAAAACGAACCCAAAGATAAAGCCACAGAACAGCGATGCCTGGGATTCTTTGCTTATGGGGTCGTTTTTCTACTCCAAGGACATAGCCATACGTCTGACTCTTTCGTTGCAAGGACAGAGTCTGGGGCCGTGGCGCTCTCTAGCATCCCTTTTATCCCTGTGCAGGACCTTAGAAGAGCCTCAGTTTCCAGGAGGAGGGGGGTTTATTCGCACCTCGCTCCTTTCGCTTCTTCAAAATGAAAACAAAAAGCACAGCTTTATGAAGGAGCAGAATTACTGAGCTACTCAATGCTCAAAAGTGGAGGGCCATGAAAACCCAGGGGATAGATTCTGCCCCCCGTGAAGGTGTGTCTTTAAAGTTGAGATATTTCTGAAAGAAGCAGTGGCGTAGGAGGTTAAGAGCTCGTGTATCTAATCTGGAGGAACCGGGTTTGATTCCCAGCTCTGCCGCCTGAGCTGTGGAGGCTTCTCTGGGGAATTCAGATTAGCCTGTACACTCCCACACACGCCAGCTGGGTGACCTTGGGCTAGTCACAGCTTCTTGGAGCTCTCTCAGCCCCACCCACCTCACAGGGTGTTTGTTGTGAGGGGGGAAGGGCAAGGAGATTGTCAGCCCCTTTGAGTCTCCTGCAGGAGAGAAAGGGGGGATATAAATCCAAACTCTTCTTCTTCTTCTTCTATTGTAGAACATAGTGACGCTGCTGCCAGATATTTTTTGTTTCTGGGAGACCTTTTCTACCACAATACAGTGCATTTTTGTCTTTGGGTAGAAATACAATTCCAGTGGCAATATCCCTAATTTTTATTTTTAGGGGGTTTGAGGGTTATGCATGGGGGGATAGCAAATGTGGACAGAGAGAAGTTTTCCTCTCTTTCTCACAATACTAGAACCAGGGGGCATCCACTGAAAATGCTGGGGGGCGAAGAATTAGGACTAATAAAAGGAAACACTTCTTCACGCAACGTGTGATTGGTGTTTGGAATCTGCTGCCACAGGAGGTGGTGATGGCCACTCACCTGGATAGCTTTAAAAGGGGCTTGGACAGATTTATGGAGGAGAAGTCAATTTATGGCTACCAATCTTGATCCTCCTTGATCTCAGATTACAAAGGCCTTAACAGACCAGGTGATCGGGAGCAGCAGCAGCAGCAGCAGGCCATTGCTTTCACATCCTGCATGTGAGCTCCAAAGGCACCTGGTGGGCCACTGCGAGTAGCAGAGTGCTGGACTAGATGGACTCTAGTCTGATCCAGCTGGCTTGTTCTTATGTTCTTATGTTTAAAGCACTTGAAATGCTTTACAATGCAAGGGGCAAGTATGGGGTGGAGATCATGAATGGAGAGGTGACCTGCTTGATTGAGCACGATGCTTTGTACAGACAAACTGCCCGTGCTGCATCAAACCAAAAGTCCACTGAGTCCTCAACAGTGGACAATTGGATGTCCTTGGAAACCTGACAAACAGGGCAAGACAAGACAGCATTCCTTTGTTGCTTGCCCCCAGACATCTGATAATCTCAGCATATTGCTTCATGAATGCTTATCGGTTATCTTTTGCTGACAGGCCCAGATTAGCCAAATCCTCCAAGAATGGTTTCTGTGCTTTGATTAGGTGGCTTCCTTTGTCCGGTCTGGATTCTCTGGTTTGATCCAGATTCTCTAACTGTCAGTATTTGAGTCACACTTCTTTGTCATCTGCTGTTTTCCCAACCGAGTCACTGTCATGCACAAGACATGCTGTAGCCATGCTGCAGGAATTGGTTTTCTGGACAGTGAATGAACTGCGACCCTGACAGATGTTATGGTAGAGAAAACCTCAATTCTCTGGTCTCCAGGATGGATCATTTACTGATCGCAGGAAGAAGAAGAAGAAGAAGAAGAAGAAGAAGAAGAAGAAGAAGAAGAGGAGGAGGAGGAGGAGTTTGGATTTTTATCCCCCCTTTCTCTCCTGCAGGAGACTCAAAAGGGCTTACAATCTCCTTGCCCTTCCCCCCTCACAACAAACACCCTATGAGGTAGGTGGGGCTGAGAGAGCTCCGAGAAGCTGTGACTAGCCCAAGGTCACCCAGCTGGCATGTGTGGAGTGCACAGGCTAATCTTATATAAGGGCATGACAATCCTTGCAGTTTTATTATCAACTCCTTTCCTAATTATCCCCAGCATAGAGTTTGCCTTTTTCACAGCTGCCATGCATTGAGTTGACATTCCCATGGAACTATCAACTAAGACGCCCAAATCCCTTTCCTGGTCTGTGACTGATAGCACTGAGCCCTGTAGCGTGTATGTGAAGTTTGGATTTTTTGCCCCTATGTGCATCACTTTGCATTTTGCTACATTGAACTGCATTTGCCATTTCTTAGCCCACTCACCTAATTTATCAAGGTCCGCTTGGAGCTCTTCGCAATCCTTTGTGGTTCACATATAGTGGAATTGGCCATGCTGGCAAGGGCTGATGGGAATTGTAGTCCATAATATCTGGAGTGCCAAAGGTTTGCCACCACTGCCCTAAAGGAAGTTCACAGGGAGTTCACTAGCGGTGCCACGGTCATGTAGGCGGCTGGACACCTCTGTCTAGGTGGCCCTTTGGACAGCGCTGCCTGTTCTGTTCAAGCAAAACTGCAAACACATCCAAACTGAGAGGCAGAGGGACACAGGAACAGTGTCAAATTCCTGCACCCTCCGTACATTTGCTCAGGTATCATCTGACAGGTAGGAGAAAAGTGAAAGTTGAAATTGTTGCAGCAAACAAAAAATCATATAGGACCGTGGTGGCGAACCTTTGGCGGTCCAGATGTTATGGACTACAATTCCCATCAGCCCCTGCCAGCATGGCCAATTGGCTCAGCAGGGTGTGTGTTCGGATGGGAGACCACCAAGGAATTGGACGGGAGACCACCAATTGGCCATGCTGGCAGGGGCTGATGGGAATTGTAGTCCATAACATCTGGAGTGCCAAAGGTTCGCCACCACTGATATAGGATCACAACACAATGCCAGCACACCTGGGAGAGCACGTTCAGCCTGCGTGGCGCCTGGAGCCTTTTCAAAGAAGGGAGGCATAAAAATGTACTAGAGAGACGGGCAAAATCCTTCCGTCACCTGGGCATATTGAAAGCCAAACCTCTGCTCTCAGCCCTCTCCAATTCCTAACCTTCCCATGGCATGAAAGGGTTAAGTGCTGGCTTGTTCAGGACAACGCAGAACTGTGGTGATGCCTCCGCTCTGTGTGATCATTATCACGGGCAGCGCCTCAGTCAAGGTTTCATTTCCTCTCTTCCATCTCAGCACAAAGATGTTCCTTTGGGGGTACTGATAACCTGGATGACTGGGCGGAAGCTTGAATATCAGACTGAATCCATTCTCTTCCTCTGTAAAGTCACCCTTCAGAGATTCAAGGGAGGTGGAGGGAGAAGGGACAGGACCCCCAAAGCACCCATAACACACTCTGAACTGGAGATTTTTACCTTGCTCTCCTCTAGGGGAAAAAGCATGATGGGCAACTTGCATACGTTTGTAAAATTCCATCAAGTTGCAACAGACTGACGGCAACCCCAGCAAAGGGCATTCAAGTCAAGCGAGGAGCAGAGGTGGTTCGCCACTCCCTTCCTCTTCAAGGTCTTCCTTGGTGGTCTCCCATCCAAACAGACACCCTGCTGAGCTTCTGAGGTCTCGCAAAATTGGGCTCTACCATGCTGTCTACCCTCCCAAGGAAGCGTATATGAAGGAAAAAAATCCATATTATTTACATATAAGAAAAATTAAGAAGAAGAAGAAGAAGAAGAAGAGGAGGAGGAGGAGGAGGAGGAGTTTGGATTTATATCCCCCCTTTCTCTCCTGCAGGAGACTCAAAGGGGCTTCCAATCTCCTTGCCCTTCCCCCCCACAACAAACACCCTGTGGGCTAGTTGGGGCTGAGAGAGCTCTGTCGTTTCACGCAGGGATACCCAGCCTATTATATTACAGCGCTCACAAATCCCATACACAGGAGAGCCTATATGCTGGCTAGATTTAACATCATGCCATCTCCGCTACATAGAGGAAGACTTAAAGGTCTTCCAAGCGATAAGAGGTTCTGTACCTTTAGCATAGGACAGCTGGATTCCATCCCACACATTCCCCTGAACTGCTTATTATACCAAGATCTCCGATCCAGCCTGTTATCCCAAGCTATAGACCCTATGATTGATTATACTGAATCAGGTAAAGTAGTTATGCTTTTAAATTGTCAGGATTTTCATTGTTGCCTTATAGTGGCAAAGTTTTTGTCAGGAGTTTGTAAACTGAATGTATGACAAACGCAAAGTTTTTTACTGTTCGCTTTTTAACTGGAACTGTATTTTTATACTATTGTGTATATGCCAATAAAGGCTTATTGAAATTGAATTGAATTGAATTGAGAGAGCTGGGAATCAAACCCGGTTCCTCCAGATTAGAATGCACCTGCTCTTAACCTCCGACGCCACTGAATCTGAAGCAAAATACTAAAAACAAACAGAAATTAAAACAATTCAATAAGGCTTAGTCCTGCTTAACTAACATTACACTTTCCCTGAAACCAATTGGCTCAGAAGGGCGTGACTGTTTAGATTGCCTTGCCCCAAGCACAAAAGGCAGCAACGGTACAAACACCCTCAATATTATCTCACAAATAAAAAAATATTACTACACCAGAAGCTCCCCCTCCCCCATAAAGCCACGAACAATTTTAGGATAACCATCACACAGCTCTAGGAGACCATGAATGGCAGGTCATCTAGTTTTCCTGGGGGAGGGTATTCCAGAGTCAGGGGCCACCACAGTCACCCAGTTTGGAGAAGGCCAGCCCCCAAAGATCTTGAGGTACAGGCCAGTTCATACGAGCAATAAGACAGCAGAGGTGCAACAGAAATTGAGTTGTCCTCTGTCCTAGGGGCTTTCCGCACTAATAGAGTTGTACTGGTTTCTATCTAGGTTCACCTCAGTGTATCCGCACTGCAACTGAGCTCAACGTTGTTTTGTCTCAGGTCCCCCCCCCCCCTTCAGAACTGCGACATCCTTGTCGCAGTTATGAACTGCACCTTTCTGCTGGAACAAGGTCGATGCCGCTTCGAAGCTTCAAACTGTGGACGCATCGAAACGACACCTCATCCGTTCAACCAATCAGGAGCCGCTTTTGTGGCATGCGCAGAACGGGAGAGTCGTGGCGGGCATGTAACTGTAAACTGTAAAAAAAAAAAGAACGCTCCCATTTCCCATGGTAACACAAGCTCCAATCACGATCGAGGAGCGAAACAGGCACCAAGATGATCCCGCCCGCTTAGCTCGGTTTCAGGGGGCCAAGTAAGTTGCTGTGCGGACAGCCTGGAATCGCCCCCCACTGAAGGGAACCGAGTTGACCTTAGCTCCCTTCTGTAGTGCGGAAAGCCCCCTAGTCTCCTTCAGCAGGTAAAGGAGGAGGCACGGGTGCTACCTAGGAACATCAAGAGTTATCTGAGCTCCTGCTACAGCAGCCTGTGAAGCCATCTTGAGAGAGGTGAAAACGTTGTAAGCAATCACTTTAATGCTTTAAGAAACAGCCCAGAGTTTGTCAAAAACACAACCTCTTGAGGTGGCATTGAGAACGCATTGATTTCCTTCCCAGCTATTGACCAAAATACTTCCCAGCTATTGACCAAAAAACCCAAAAAACCCTCAATTAGAATAAGAAAGCCTCTCCAACTTTGGCTCACTGCTCAATATGCCGCTGAATTAAAATGACTATGGCAGCTTGCTCTGCAAGTAACAGAATCAATCTATTGTCGAAGGCTTTCACGGCCGGAATCACTGGGGTGCTGTGTGGTTTCCGGGCTGTCTGGCTGTGTTCTAGCAGCATTCTCTCCTGACATTTCGCCTGCATCTGTGGCTGGCATCTTCAGAGGATCTGATGTTGGGAAAGCAAGTGGAGTATATATACCTGTTGGAGTGTCCAGGGTGGGTGAAGAAACATTGTCTGTGAGTAACAAAGAAGACAACCAGGTCAATAGTTGAGGGCATCTGAATAGAAGTATGAGTAACAATGAAGTCTATAGCATGGGAGTAACCCAGGAGATAGCAAGGTCACTGGGGGAAGCATCTGAATAGAAGTATCCTGGCCTTTGTTTCCTTTGTCTATGGTCATCCTGTGTTTGTGTGGAGCTGGTTAGACACTGTCTTGACTCTAGTATTTTTCAACACTGGCAGCCAAGTTCTGTTCATTTTCATAGTTTCTTCCTTTCTGTTAAAATTGTCCATGTGCTCATGGATTTCAATGGCTTCTCTGCATAGTCTGACGTAGTGGCTTTCAGAGTGGTCCAGAAGGTCTGTTTTTTCAAATAATATTCTATGTCCAGGTTGGTTTATCATGTGTTCTTGCTTTCCCAACATCAGATCCTCTGAAGATGCCAGCCACAGATGCAGGCGAAACGTCAGGAGAGGATGCTGCTAGAACACGGCCAGACAGCCCGGAAACCACACAGCACCCAACAGAATCAATCCTTTAAATGTTTTTAAGGGGGGATATGTGTGCGTGGGGGGGGGGATCTTCTCAACCATGGCGCTACGGGTAAGTAACTTCTTTAAAGAAACATGCCTTGCTACAGCAGAAATCCTCCCTGTTCTGCTGGATTTGCACAGACAGGGTGGGGAGGGTGGAGGCGAAGTGCACCCCAATAGCGTGAATGATACTCTACCTATAGGAATTGCAATTCCTCCCTTCCTCCAATGAGCTCAGAGTAGCACATGGGATCCTTTCCCCCACGACAACCCTGTGTAGGTAGTCTGGCTGAGATAGGACAACTAATCCAGCAAGGTTCTTAGCAGAGTCAGCTGGCTAACCATTACACCAGACTGCCTTGCCATGCTTTGAAGTTCTCACTGTTCTCAATCAAGGGAATATAAGCTGATGATGATCAACTTCATGGCTCCGCTGCCTTTCTTCCCAGTGGGGACCTACAATGGCTGACATTCGTCACTGCTCCATTTTATCCTCACCACAACTCTGTGAGGGGCGTGCGGCTGAGAGTGTGTGGAAGGCCCCAGGTGACCCACTGAGTTCCTCAGAAGAGTGGGGATTAGATCTTGGGTCTCCCGGTGCTCTAATCCTCGGGGTGTACCTCAGATATGCACCAGGGTGATAGCAGAAGGTAGCCGGGGAGTGGGCCACCTGTGAAGCATGGTGCTTAAGTCTTTCTCCCACCCCTTTCCCCATGTGGCCCCCCCTCCCGAAGATCTTCTCTCATCTTTGGGGTTTCAAACACACTTGCTGCATCACTGCAAAAAGCAGGAGGGGTGGGGGTCAGGGGCAGAGGTGGGATCCAGCCGGTTCTCACCAGTTCCCAAGAGTGGGTTACTAATTATTGGTGTATGCCGAGAGGGGGCTACTAATCGGGTCTGCTTTTCTGTTAGAAATTCCATTAGGTCCAAAAATCATAAAGTCCTGCTGTTTCCTTCGTGGCTGGTTAGCGAAGGTAGAAAACGGGATAACTCTCCCTGTTGGGCTGTTTTAAAAACATGTTTTAGAAATATGGTAAAGTTCCTTGTTTAAGGAAAGTCTCCTTCTTTTGATTTCTAGAAACAAAATTAAGTATTTGAAAGTATTAAGTATTTGACAGGCAGTCAATTAGAGGAGAAGTCGTTGTTTCTGTTGGCAGCAGACGATAGGACTTGCTAGAATGAGTTTAAATTATGGACAGAAAGAGACCAGCTGGAAATTAGGAACTTGTTTTTTACAGTAAGAGTTTTTTACAGTAACAGAGAAATTATTAATGCCCCGCCCCCGGAATGCCTGGCCACGCCCCCGTCGTGCCCCGCCAGCCCCATTGGCGCTGCGCCACTGTTTGAATCCCACCACCATGGGAACCTGTTACTAAAATTTTTGGATCCCACCACTGGTCAGCGGCATTACAGGAGAAACAGTAACATCCCTCTTGCCCACGTTTCATCACAGAATATTACAACCTCCCCCCCCCCACCTGTCGCTCTGATGAAAACGCTCAAGTTGGATTTATTCCTAAATAAGCAGTTCTGGCCTAAGGAACTATCTAAAGTATCTTAGAGATCAAGGAAAGTCAGAACCCGCCTGCCTGGCTCATAACCTTTCACAAAACAGTTTAAAGAGCCAGAAAGGGCTATTTTCCTCCTTCAGCTTGATTGACACAATATCCTACAGTTACAATGCCCTTTAACATCACTGAAGCAGATCCACACCGGGTTCTGCTTTTATTGTGGATGTATTAATCAAATAACGCCTTTTGCAAGTTGCCCAGGTCCATATCCTTAGTATATCCAGATGTCTGCACTTGCTGTTTAATTTTCTTGATGCAAACAAATTTAATTATTGTTTTACAATCCCTTGTTTAATATATATATATTATTATCAGGGATGCAACCTTTGATTAGTAGGTTAATCAAACTAAGCTTTAATTGGTTAATTGCTAGAAGCCAATTTTAAATGGTAAAAGTGAATTTTAGTCAGACAGTTACAGATCTGAGGGTACAGATCGTCTTTGGCAGAGGTTTCGGTCCCCCTCCCCCCTGGTTTCCATCAGCTCATTCCCAGTGCTTTCTAACTCACCCTATAAAAAGCATTATCCAGAACAGTGGTTTGCATTATCTACTATGGAAGATAATAACAAATCAAATTAAAAGCAGTAACAATTAACCGCACATTTATTCAAAATCTTATTAACATTTTTTTGTTTAATTTGTTCCCCAAAACTGATGAACTTGATCCAGTGATAGCAGCTTTTCAAAGTCTAATAGTCATTCAGCAAACATGTTAGATACCACATTTAGTAACTACTTCAGTAAATTCTTAATGCAATGGAGGGGCTTGACAAAGTGATACCAATGGACCAATGTCTGCTGCAAAGCCAACGAGGCAGAATCTTAAATCACTATTTTCAATCATCAGGAGTCAGCCATTTACCAAACATGCGCAATCCTCCACCCACCACAGATGTACAGTAATTAATTTATAAGAAAATGAATAGTTCTTACCAATAGCTGAGATTTGTGGCAGCTCAAACATGACTAAAGGAAAAAACTCTGAAATTAAGGACAGCAGTAAAACTTTAAAAATGAAACTAAGCAGGTATTTTGTTATAAGCCAGTGATGGCAAACCCTTTTGAGACCGAGTGCCCAAACTGCAACCCAAAACCCACTTATTTATTGCAAAGTGCCAACACAGCAATTTAACCTGAATACTGAGGTTTTAGTTTAGAAAAAACGGTTGGCTCCGAGGCCTGCATTACTCAGGAGTAAGCTTGGTGGTAGTCGGTGGCTCAGCTTTGAAGCAACCGTGCAACTCTTCCAACGGGTGAATCACGACCCTAGGAGGGTTTACTCAGAAGCAAGCCCCATTGCCAGAAACTGAGCTTACTCCCACGTAAAGGATTGTGCTTTAGTTCTTCGCATGAAAATCAGTGGGGTTTAACAGCGCTTAACAGGGTTACCTACACTGCTTCCCCAAAACTAGGTCTTAGGTGTAATGCTAATAATCAAGCCCAGCGGCCCAGGCCAGCCTAGATGTGTGTGTGTGTGTGGGGGGGGGAACTCTGTTTACGTGTGCCTACAGAGAGGGCTCTGAGTGCCACCTCTGGCACCCGTGCCATAGGTTCGCCACAACTGTTATAAACTCTAGCCTGGTCAATTGTAAATAAGTTGGGTCAGCTTAGCCTAGCGGTTCCTTCGGCAACTCAGTTTTCTCTGAACAATTGTAAATAAGTGAACAACGCGCTAAAAGGGCTGAACCGCCGGCACCCCCCCCCCCCGCCTCTTAGCACCCCCTAGGTAATCCCATCCCCCACCCAGAAGGCATGACCACCCACTTTGGGAACCTATGATATGCAGGTTTGTTGGAAGCTATTTTGGTATCTTGTAATACACGGCTTAAAAAATCCCCGGCGACCGGCCAGGCTCCACATGGGGGGTCCTGAGGCTGCGGTTGGCACAGAGCGGCACGCTGGGCTCAGCCCAGCTAAACCTGTTCTGCAGCTCTGTGCCACACATCCCCTCTGAGCCCCACATGGAGTTCGGAGGCAGAGGCAGAAGCAGGGGAGTCCTCCACCAGTCAGGCCGGCTAGCAGGAAAGTAAGGGAGGGGGAGAGGGGGGGAGGGCCTTCGAGAGTCAAAGACAATTTGTCAAGTCCACTGACAGTAGCAGAAAATTTAAGTAATAGGAAATTATTATTAAAGATGACCCTTTTTTCCTAACACAAACACCTTTGCTCATGGGAAAGGCTTTTTTTAACGGCCTCCAAAGGCTGACGGTTGAGAAATCTGTGATTTTCTTTTTATGATGATGATGATGATGATGATGATGATGATGATGATGATGATGATGATGATGATGATTTTGATTTAATATACCGCCCTATCCCTGAAGGGCTCAGGGCAGTGGACAATATAAAATATCATATATAAAAACATACATACAATTTAAAACAGTTACGTTCTAGAACAATGTCCCACGAAACCCGTATACAACCCTCCCAGAAAAGAATAATGGGTCCCGATGATGTTAGGGACCCCTGTAAAGCGGGGGAGGGGCAGGGCACCCTCAGCGGCTGGTCTAATTAATGAATTAATAAATTAAAAGACAAACATAATGAGACACTTGAGTGAAGACCTTACTCATTATATTTTCTGGACAACTTTCTTGTTTCTTTTTAAATCTGAGAGAGCCTGTTTTAATCAAACTTTGCAAACGGTTCCACAAAAGCCTCTAAGAGGGAAAATTGGACACATATCAAAGTAACATCAGACACTGGAAACTCACAAAAAGTGCCATCTTCGTTTGATTTGATGCTCTTCTTTGAAATGCCCATTTTAAATTGAGTCGAGTCTCTTGTTTTGATTGCCGTGAAATGTGCTCAATATTTAAAAAAAGAAGTCGCACAGCAATCAGTTTTGCACCCGTGTGGTGGCAGAGTGCGCCACAATGATTTGGCTGAGCACCGTGCGTTATGATGCCCTGCGGCATCATGGGATGACTCTTTTAAAAGCCTCCAACTCAGCTTGTATGAGCCGCTCCGGTGCTTGTGCTTCAGAATTCACTGAAGTGGTTACTAAATGTGGTCTCTAACATTTTTGCTAAATGACAACCAGAATCTGAAAAGCGGTGATCACTGGATGAAGTTCATGAGTTTTGTTGAATAAATTCAACGAATCAATCGGTGACTTTCCTCTTCCCTTACTATCATAAGAACATAAGAACTAGCCTGCTGGATCAGACCAGAGTCCATCTAGTCCAGCTCTCTGCTACTCGCAGTGGCCCACCAGGTGCTTTTGGGAGCTCACATGCAGGATGTGAAAGCAATGGCCTTCTGCGGCTGTTGCTCCCGAGCACCTGGACTGTTAAGGCATTTGCAATCTCAGATCAAAGAGGATCAAGATTGGTAGCCATAAATCGACTTATTTTCGGGGAAACACGGTATTAGTTACATTCTTACTGAGGAGCCCCAACAAACCTACAAGGAATTGTAAAACCAATCCTGTTGAGTTTTCATGTAATGGACTGTAACCCATAAACGTGCCTAGATATGACCTGAAATGGGTTGTATCAGAGTTGATACCTCTGTATTTTGAAAAGCAAAAATACAAGATATGGACAATGAGAAGGAGAAATAGGGAAAGAAGGAAGAGACCCAATCTGGATAGAATGACTGAATGATGGAAAGAATAGAATAAAAAGTATAAAACTTGAAAGTTGCCATCTTGGAAGACAACAGGAAAACCTGAATCTGGGAATATTGAAAACCACATATAATTAGAAATGTACACCCCGCTTAGCAAGCCTCAATATACCAAAGAGCCAGCATTTAAGGATGTGAAAATGTGAAAAATATTACATCAAAATATGTAAATATCATGCATTCCCACACCACAGTCATACCCACAAGCTCATACAATTAATACCTCTCTTACAGCAATAAATAAACATAACATATAAATAACACATAAATCTATATCTATAAACGCGAAATACCACTGACTGACTGACTGACTGACAGACTGACTCATCAACAGCACTCAAAAAACACCTAACCTACAAAGTTGAAATTTGGCACACCTGTTCATTATGTGGTTTAGGTGCTCACTAAGAAAGGATTTTTCAAAATATTCAGATTTACTTGAGTTATTACACATTTACTGTTGATTTCTGGCCATCTGCCCAAACATTCTAAACCTGCTTGCCAAGCTAAAGGAAGCAGTACAGGGAGTAAAAATGATTTGTTTCACAGGAGATTTTAATGAAGGGCACTTTGACGCTCTACTTCCATGTGTCGAATCGACAAGTTCTGATAATGCCCACCAAACAAAAAAAAAGTGCTAACAATTCGAGCTTCAATGGTGGCCCAACTGATTTCCTACCAACCGACCTCCTCAACGCGATACAAACCTGTTCCTTCTGTTGAAACAGCTAAAGGGAGGAGAGGGGATTAAACGAAAAGCCGCATTTACAGATTCGATTAGAAAAAGACAAGTAAGGGAAGCTGCTGCAAAATATGCGAAAAACAACCCAGAAGTTCATAGACAGGCTGTGATGAGGTATGCTGAATGTCACCCCAAAGTTAATAGAGAGGCTGTGATGAGGTATGCTGAATGTCACCCCAAAGTTCACAAACAGGTTGCAAAAAAGTATGCTGAATGTCACCCCGAAATTAACAGACAGGCTGTGAAAAAGTACTCCTCCACCCACCCTCACGTTAACAACACAGCCAAATACTATCAAAATAGATTACAAACCACACTATCACCTTGGATTACTAAACATTTGTCGGGTTTTCCATATGGACATCAGATTGCTTACTGTGGAGACAGATTGCTTACTGTGGATCAGTCTCCGATCACCCTGTTCTTGGTGTCGTGCTCTGAAAAGACAGGATGAGTCCCCAGGAATGTGCTGCAGTGGAAGTACAGTCCAGCTCCCTGCCCTTCAACCCTACCCTGAACCTCTTCACAGCCTTCTCACTCATCAGCATCCAATGGCAGAACACTTCCTTTCTGCATCCCGAAAATACAATGGCTGCTTCCAAATGACGTCTTTTGGAGCCCACCAGGTGAAAGAGAGCAATAACACATTGCATTAGAAAAAGACAACTACAGGAAGCTGCTGCAAAATAATGTGAAAACAAACCCATCAGTCCACAGACAGGCTGTGAGGAAATATGCTGCATGTCACCCCAAAGTTCACAAACAGGCTGTACAGAAGTATGTTGAATGTCACCCCGAAATTCATAGAGAGCCTGTGATGAAGTATGCGTAGCGAAGCACGAGTGCCCTGCTAGTATATACAATATAACATAACATGTCCACTGTTGAACTGAATATGCCTCTTTTGCTTACATCAAACACCTGACTGACTCCAAACCAGTCAGATCAAGTGTTCTAATCAACTGGGTCTTTGAACCCAAAGGCAGTTTTAAGACGAGATGATTACAAGACTGCACCGCACAGAAACCGCCTCTTGATAACAGAGATCACTTCCAGAGTGCTGCAGTGGCTAGACCCAAGGGTGTATCCTCATTCCCCCGAGGAAGCTCCCGGGGTGACCTTGGGCCAGTTACATGCTCTCAGGCTAACCTACCTCACAGGGCTGCTGTGAGAATAAAAGGGAGGAGAGGAGAATATCATAAATCCACTTGAGTTACGACTGGAGAGGAAGGCAGGGTATAAACAGTATAAATACATAAAATTGATCGGCCTTGAATAATACAAAAACCCCTCTGTGTCACACCAGAGAGAAGCTTTTAAAATTGTGACGAGGGAGGCAAATGGATAGAGAAACTTGTTTTCTCATGTTCCATAATATCTAGAACTCAGGGCCACTCGATGAAGATGGTAATAGGGTCAGAAGGTCAAAAAAGCATGGAATTTTCTACAAGGATGCCTCCTCTCAGCTTTGAGAGCAGACAGATTCAAGGGGAACGGGACTGTCAATAACTGCTATAGTCACCTGGAATCTCCATGTTCAGGTGTAAAGCACCACTTTTAAGAAGCAAGCAGCAGGGAGGCGAGCATATTGGTCCCCAGAGGGGCCCCTCATTTTAAAAAGGTGGTGGGCTAGACCAGTGGTGGCGAACCTTTGGCACTCCGGATGTTATGGACTGCAACTCCCATCAGCCCCTGCCAGCATGGCCAATTTGCCATGCTAGCAGGCTCATGGGAATTGTAGTCCATAACATCTGGAGTGCCAAAGGTTCGCCATCACAGGGCTAGACGGACCTCTGGTCTAATTCAATGGGGCTCCGTCTTAAGCTCTTATGTGTTTTTGAGAACACAATACCAAGGTCACCTAATTAAACTGACACGCGATATTCTACTAACACCAAAGATCTGACCAAGCGGTGCAAAGTAACTATTTCACAAAACCAGTAGATATCTTTTAAGGATGGAAAGCAGTTTTGCTCGGGGCCGTGCGCTTAAATGGGCTGTTCGGACAGGCTGGCTCTGCAAATGGAATCAAGATTCTCAAATGTCCCTCCTGGCTCGATCTGCTGTACAGCTTGCCTTATGCAACCGAACCACCAGGGTTATATAATGCAACTCCTGTTACACTGTGGTGAATCTGACTCCTTGATAGCAGTTACGAAGCAAACGCTAAGCACACGAAACAATTAATACTAACTCTTGTTTCCCCTTTTTGTAATGGGCACTGCGTCACCTTCGCAGTCTTACGCGAATAAGCCAATCTGGGATGACGGGCAGTCATTTAATTCCTTCATTCCCAACAATATGCAGGCACCGTATTTCCCATTCAGTCTAGGAACACAAGACAATAACAGGATACCCACAAAAATATGCATTTGTGAACAACTAGCAGATTCAGAAAACCTTCTAATACTTAAACAAAAGGCATCCCTCTGGAAAAATTACACCATGTTTTATTGCCGATTCGTCCCACCCACCAGAATGAAGACAGCAGCATTAAACAAGCAGACGGTGTTTCAGCCGTGATTCGCTTAAGGGCTGGATTTAAACCAGCATGTATTGAGCTGTGTTATTTGGGGTGGGGACTTCTGGACGGATTAAAATGGCTTCATAGATTTTATAAATCTCATTCCTTATTCAACAGCAGCCGCTGTCAGAGACCGGAGAAGCAACAGAACAGAAAAACGAGCCATTATACTTCTAATATATGACTGACATTTCTTTCACCCACTCTGAGCTGCCTGCATCAATCTCAAGGGGCTGACCTCCTCGGACAACAAACTGCAGATCCTGACGTGATGGAAATAAGGTGTGCATGGGTCATCAGCTAGGATGGAGGGCACAAAACAACCTCTTTGTGTAGATTCCACATTCTTTGCCTCATTCTAAGGAGAGTCTGATGGCACATAAAAGTTTAACAGTTTATTTATTGTGCAGTCTTGTGTCTGCTTATTATGCGTGTCCATTCAGTCACTTTAGGTAGGAATAAAAAATAAATGAATAGCAGAGTCACATAAAGCAACGAAATAAAAACATTTTTTTTAAAAAACCCAGAAGCATGTAAAAAAACCGAATGCCGGCAATTGCTCGCGTCAGGCTGGAAATGATGCGAATTCCTTGCAAGAGTCACCAAAAGGTTCATATGACTAATAAATAGGACAACGATGTATCATCTGGTCTAGAACATTAAGCAATATGCTCACTTAATGAAGCGTGCAACCGCTTTTCTGAATTTCTCAATCCCAAAATGGACCAGCCAGGTATCCACAAGGTGGATTTCAAGGATAAAAATCATGTGGTATCAATGATTGGCAATGAATGTCACAGGATGCTTTCTCACACAAGGGGACATCCCACTTAATGATGCCCCCAAATGCAAGGGAGTTGCAATAACTAGTGCATACTCCATCACCTCTTGCCAACGCTGTGGTTTGAGAATGAAAAAACAATCTCAAATCTCTGAAGTACATCATCACACAGGGCTGTCCATGTCGGATGCAATCAAGAAGGTAGTTTAATTTAAGGGCCAAACTAGCCAAGACACTGAAAAGTCAGCAGCAGCACAGAGTTGAAGGGTCACGTCTCCTCCAGCTTGTGTGGTGGGGAAACGGGATTCCTATGAGCAAGACCATTCAGGAGAGGAAAAGATGAAAACCCCCTCTCTTCTTCCTCTCCCATGTTGTGACCGCAAACAGAATGGGGGTGGGGGGGGGCGACCCCCTGCAGCAATGCATCCTTAACTATCTTTGAACCGAGTGTGGATCTCTCTCTGCCTGATCTAGTTTTCCCTAAGATCTTGTTTTGATTTGTGATTAGAGTGCCTGCCTCACAGGGGGGAGGGACATGAGCACATTAAGACCCCTGGTGCCATTCTTCAGACACATTTTGCGGCCAGCGCAGCTGAACCTATTACATTGGGGGGGGGGGGGGAGATTAGCTTCATAGATTTCTCCTTCCTGAATACCCTGCAAGCACATCAGGAAATGACCTTGGGGGATGAAGAACATCTTTACGCAGTAATGTGCTGAATCCACTGAGCCCACGGAACTGGCTCCATGAAAAGATTGGTCTGACTTGGTTGCAGCCTTTGGTTGTAAAATCTTTGGCGTATCAGTGTGGGATGCTGAGTACATACGCGTGGGGTGAGGAGATGGTTCTCCTCAGCAGCCTGATTAGTCACGATGACACACAGCCAAAAAGCAATAAGGGAAATTGCAATGAAAAAACACCATTGATTTTGGGAGGCAGATTTCTTGAGGGGGGGGAGCAATCGAAGCTCTTCGCCTGATACAGACCCTTAGATTTCAACAGGGTAACAAAACAGAGCAGCCCACGGGTTCTGAAGCTGCGATAAATGTATTGTCCTGCTTCCCTTTATCTACACACAATCTTAGGTGGAGCTACAGAATCTCTCCTTTTAAACCACACCTCTTTGTTCTGCAACCTCCAACCTCCGCCTATCGTCACGAAGCCCCGAATCAACAACCTTTCCAAATGAGAAAGGCAAAGAAATGCTTTCTTGGATCTAAGTCCAATAGAGGCCTGCCTACAGAGATGATGATTCAATCCATCGTCCAGGATACGGTAATAACCGCCTGGGAACTATGGTGGTCCCATTTTGTGTTATCTGTGCTAATGCACGCATGACTCCAGTGTTCAGTGGACTTCCTGGCAAGATTTTTTTTTACATTTTTCTTTTCAGCTTTTTGGGCTGGTGCCAACTTTCCTATCTTGTGGCATGGGAGCAGCCCACGTTTATCATTCCACGAGAAAACATCCCTGCAAGCCAATTTCATTGGATTGCTCAAAATTCTAGTGCTTTTGGGAGAGTGAAGGGGGAAATTTGCTTTTGAAAATTTCCCAATGCAATACTGTGATGAGAATTTTTTTCATTTCCAAAAAAAACAAATTAGTGACATAATGAATGGATGCAATAATAGCAAATTGGGAGTGCGAACATTAAAACTCCTTTGGTGGATGACAACCACAGAATAGACCCAATTCCATGAAGTGCTAGATTCAGTAATTTAACACTTTCCATAATTTTTCTCTTAAAATTTAAATGACATTAGGGAAGCATAGGCTTTTAAGTTGTCATATTTTAAAATGTTAGGAAGAATTCTAATAAAAATAACATCCAAGTAGAGCTCTGGATTTACTGGATGACAATGTTTAAACCACATTAAGAGAGCTAATTGAGAATTTCCGTTCAATTCCTTTTGGATGTTGGAATAAATTCTGAAATATTTACACAGCACATAAAATGAACAAATAACAGTTTTAGATTTTTTATAATTCATAGAAAAATACTAAATATCTTGAGATTTCTCCAGCGCTACTTTTCCAAGGGCAAAAAAGTATTCAACAAAAAATGTTCTAATTAATTTATCAGATTTTGATTAATTAATTTATCTTTTGTTACTCTTTCCATATTCTTATGTTCCCCCAGAGAGTCATATTTTGGGAAGACCCAGGAAACAGGAAAGTCACACGGAATCCTTACAGCAGTCACCATCTGCTGCGTATATGTGCAGGCCAGAACCCCTTCCCGTTTTCTTCACCCCCACCTTCAGAACCCCAAACGCTAACAACTCTCCCACACAAATGCTTCTATGCACCATATTATGTGGTTCAGTACTCAGAAGGGTTCAACAACCAGATAGGGGAGACAAAAGGTCATCTATGGCTCCTTCCGCACATGCAGAATAATGCACTTTCAAACTGCTTTCAGTGCTCTTTGAAGCAGTGCGGAATGGCAAAATCCACTTGCAAACAGTTGTGAAAGTGGTTTGAAAACGCATTATTTTGCCTGTGCGGAAGGGGCCTCTGTGTGCCTGAAAACCTCTTTTGACTGACAGCCCTTGGTATTGGCAGGCGTGGTGGTGCAGGCACAGGCGGCCCCAGGAGAGTCTCTGGGGAATCCCTTGGAGTGTCACAGCAGAGGGTGCCAAAACCTGCCCGGAAATGATTGCAGCATCCCATGCCGGGTCATGAGGGGAACACCAGTCTGGCAGTGCGGTTCAGCTTCTGGGATAACGCGAGGCAACAAAAATGCAGCCAGGCTGAGCCCCACTAGCCCTTCCCTGAACACCACGAAGCCGCCCAAACCCGCAAGAACCGTTCTAAACACACCCCAGGTGATTTTCCTTCAGCACAGATGTGAGAACCCGGGAGAAATTCTATAGCGAAGGGTTTCCCCCCAGCAAGGATGACCAAGGCCAGGGATGGAGCTCCGGTCAAGCCACCCGAGCAACTGTTTGGGTCACCACCAAGAGGGGGGCATTGTCATGACCAGCCCCCATGTCCTGCCATGTCCCCCGCCTGGGATGTGGGACCCTTTCTCTCCACATCCCCCCCCTTAATTCCGGTGGCTGGCTGCACTTTCCCACCTTTGTACTTTCGGCTCCTGAGCAATGCTTCATCAGCTCATGAGACACCTGCTGTTGTTGTTCTGTCAGCACTGTGGAATGTAGGCTGTGTTGGCGAAGAGGACGGCTGCCTTGTCTCTGACCATGGGACAGGTGGGGTGCCATTCCCTCCTTGGCGTGGTGTTGTGCAGAGGCGTATTGGGGGGGGGGGAATGTTGCTTGGAGACAAACCTTCTCCGGGCACACACACACACCCCCCCCCCGTTTGGGCCGAGGGAGTCCAAACACTCGTCGTCTTCATGAAGGCATCTGGTCACATGGGGGGCAATTTTGCGCCCCCCCACGTGACCAGATTAGTTGCACCCCTGGACAGAGATTACCCCCTGTCCCCAGGCTGATACGCCATTGGTGCTGCATGACGTAGGGCATGACGTGTGGGGTATAATGATGGCTGCAATAGCGGCTATGCTGTCGTTTGGCAACAGAAGCCAACATGCTCATTCCTGATGCTGTTTCACAATAGAGAAATCTCCTGGACATAGAGCAGGGGTCTTCAAACTATGGCCCTCCAGAATGTTCATAGACTACAATTCCCATCAGCCCTACCACTTGGCCATGCTGGCAGGGGCTGATGGGAATTGTAGTCCATGAACATCTGGAGGGTCATAGTTTGAAGATCCCTGCCATAGAGTCATGTCATGACTGAACAGTCTGAGGCAGAGGTCTTCAAACGATGGCCCTCCAGATGTTCAGGAACTACAATTCCCACCAGCCTCTGCCCGCATGGCCAAGTAGCAGGGCTGATGGGAATTGTAGTTCCTGAACATCTGGAGGGCCATCGTTTGAAGACCCCTGGCTCTGAGGGCATGACAGGCATCGGCCTGCCCAGGGGTGTGTGTGTGTGCGGTTCTGCTGCCTGCCAACCATCCTGAGCTGGCCCAACCATGGCTGACCTGAGGCTGGGCTTGGGCCGAACCCCCCCGGCGCCCCTCCTGGGCTGCACCCCTTGGCTGGGCTCAGGCCGCGGCTCCCTTACCTGCCCCTTGACCAGGCTGGCGGCAAACTGGCGCATGACGGCCTCGACGGTGTAGGCGCTGGACCAGCCGCGGGGGGTGAGGAGCTCCATGCAGATGGCGCCGCCGTCCAGGACGTAGCCGTTCTCCAGGCGGGGGCTGAGGACGCGCATGAAGGGCGGGGCGAAGGGGAAGTTGTCCGGGAAGGTGAGGTTGAGCAGGATGTGGTCGGTGTGCGTCTCCTTCATGTCCTGCCACAGCACGGAGTCCTGGTCCACCTGGTGCAGCTTGACGTTCCAGTCGAAGAGGCTCTCGTCCACCAGCTCCACCGAGATGAAGCGGTCGCTCAGCCGCGCGATGTCCTGCAGCTCCTTCATCAGCCGCCGCGTCCGCACCTGCGTGCCGTGCGCCCCCCGCCCGCCCCCCGCCGCCACGGCGCCCCCGCGCCCCGCAGGACCCTCGGCCCGCGCCGGCTTCTGCGGGGGGCGCGCGGCGGGGCTGCCGGGGCTCTCCTGGCCGGGGGGGCTACCTGGCAGGGCCGGCGGCGGCGGCGGCGGCTGGGCGGTCGTGGGCGCCGCCTTGTTCTTCTGGTGGCCGCGGCCGCGGAGCGCCGAGCCCTGCTGGGAGGTGCCGCGGGGCGGGTGCAGGTGGTGCTTGGGGTCCTCCGTGTCGCGGTTGTGCAGCCGGATCAGGCCGATCTTGCGCAGCAGCGTGGCCATCTTCGTCCCCTCGCCCGCCCGCCCGGGCGGCAGCGGCTGAGCGGCGGGGGCTCGACGGCGCGGCGGGAGCGGGAGGCGGCGGCTCCCTCCCTCCCTCCCTCCCCGGCGCGCTCAGAGGCGGCGGCGCGGCACGGGCGTCGGGGGGGCCGCGGCGGGCAGCAGCAGCAGCAGCATCACGGCAGAGGCGTCAAAGCCGGGCCAGCCCCGCCGCTGCCGCAGGGCCCCGATCCCCGCCTGGGCGAGAGAGGGAGGGAGGGAGGGAGGGACCCCCGCCGGGCTCCTGGCTCCGCCCCCGCCGCTGCGGCGCCTCCTTTGTTCGGGCCCGGCGGGGCGAGCCTGGCCGGCCGGCCGGCGCGCTCCAAGTCCCGGCGCCGCTGCGCAGCGCGGACCCTCAGTCGCCCCCTCCCCGCCCGCGGCGCTCCAGGCAGTCCCCGGCGGCGGCGGCGGCGGCGGCGGGGGGAGCGGCGCCTTCGGGCGGGCAGGATGAGGCTGCTGCTGCTGCTGCTGCTGCTGCTGCCCGGCGCGGCTGCGGCTCTTCTGGCATGGGGGGAGGGGGGGCGAGGGGGGAGGGGCGGGGCAGAGAAAGCGCCGCCCCCTGACTGCCGGCCGCGCGCAAGAGGAGGTGGGCTCAGGCCGCGGCTCACGTGCGCGCCGCCCGCGCCCCCACTGGCTGCCGGCCCCGATGCGGCCGCCCCCCCCGCCTCCTCCCGCCACACCCCCGCCCCCCCCCCCCGACGCCGGTCAGGGGCGCAGCGGAGAAGCACGTGGGAGTTTCGGGCCGACCCCGCCCTTGGCCGGCCCCGGGGCCCGAGCGCTCGCCCTGGCCTCCGACCCACCGGCTCGGCTTCTGCCCCCTCCCCAGCCAAGGAGCGGGGGGGGGGGGGGCGGCCGGACCGCGCAAGGCTCTGCCAGGAGGCCGCTTGGCTGCCAAGGGGCGACCCTCCCCACTTCTGCGCCCCGAACAAGGAGACCCAGTTGCCCGCCCGCCCCTGCTCCCATGGGGAAAAGGCCCCCAAGAGGAAGGACAGGATGTTGTTCATTGCAGGGGCGAACCTAGGCAAACTGGAGCCGGGGGACAAAACCAGAGTTGCCCCCCCCCCCCCCCGCGATTGGGCGGCCACCCTCCCCCACCGTGAACAAACAATGATTTTTTTGCACCAGCTCACAAAACACCTCCCACTCCCAGCAAAACATACATGGCTCTCTCCCCACCAACTTTTTTCCTAATTTCCTAATCACAACAACCCTATGAGGTAGGTTGTTAGCCTGAGAAACAACTCCAAGCCAGTGCAAGTGGGTATTAAGCATGTAAACCTCTCACAAATCATCCCCAGCAAAACATTTGCTCAAAAAAACCAGTGTCAGCACCATCTCACAAAACACCTTCCAGTGGAATCCACCCCCCAAACAGCATCAAGCTTTCAATGGTGTTTAAACTAGGAGCTCAGATCTCTTCTTTTTTAAATCCACCTCAAAGGGAGAATCTGGGGTCCCCGGTTAAAACAAAATTGAAAGTGATGTGCTGTTTCAGGGTGGATTTCTCCCCACCCAGAAACAGCATCACTTTTGAGGGTTGGAGATTCAGATGAAACAAATACCAGATTCAGCCAGAATCTGGGCAAATTTGGGCACATTTGGACAAAAAGTTTCCGATTATGTCCTGCCCAAATATGAACAAATGCAAATGCAAGGTATTTGGGCTTGGGGGGGCGGGCGGTATTTTTGGTGTTTTTCGTCCTGCAGGGAGGGCATTTTTAAAGCTAGCGGCACCATGATTTCAGGGCATCATCAAGAGACTGCCCTGATGATACCACCTGAGTTTGGTTATGTTTGGTTCAGGGGGAGCAAAGTTATGGACGCCCAAATGGAATGCCCCCATCCCCATTGTTTTCAATGGGAGCTAACAGGAGATGGGGGCTGCCCATTTGAGGGACCATAACTTTGGTCCCCCTGAACACAACTTCACCAAACTTGGATGGCATCATAAGAATAGTTATCAGATGATACCCTGAATTTTTTGGTGTCACTAGCTTTAAAAATACATCCCTTCCAGGCACCCCAAGAAATTTGCCCAAGATTCTTTGTTTTGCAGTGACTTTGCTCCATTGTAGCCGATGAGGAATTTCTGAGGCAGGCTGCACATTTTTGTAGATAGAGGCACCAGACTTTCGAGGTGGTTCCAAGAGGTCTTGGGTAATAGCATCCAAGCTTGGTGAGCTTTGCTTCTGGAGTGGGGGGAGGGGAGGCGAGTTGAGAGAGTTCTGAGAGAGCCCGCAGGCTTTCATGTGCAGGAGCAGGGAAACAAAATAAACCTTTTGGGGCCCATAAAATTGAACCCCCAGAAGCAAAGGTCTCCAAACCTGGATGCTATTACCAGGAGGGCTTCCTGGAGCCACCTTGAAAGTCTGGTGCCTCTATCTTCAAAAATGTGCACACTGCCTACACACTCAGAAATTCCCCATTGGCTACAATGGAGCAAAGTCACTGCAAAACAAAGAATCTTGGGCAAATTTCTTGGGGAGTGAAAACAATGGGGATGGGGCACCCCCTTTGGGGGTCCATAACTTTGCTCCCCCTGAACCAAACATCACCAAACTTGGGTGGTATCATCAGGACCGTCTCTGGATGGTCCCCTGAAATTGTGGTGCAGCTAGCCTTAAAAATGCGCCCCCTGTAGGCCAAAACATAAAAAAACCTAAAAAATGTTAAAAACACACAAACGACCCTGAAATGGTGGTGCCCCCCATGTGACCAAATGGGGGCGCCCGGGGACATAGGGTATCCCCTGTCCCTAGACAGGTACGCCAGTGGTTCATTGTGATCGTGAGACCTGCCAACGCGGTCAACTAACGCACAACCGCAGTTTCACCTTTAAACAAAATCTCTTCATTTTTCATGTCTAAAGGGCACACGGCCAGCCAGCCTGGGAGATGAAAGTAGGAGCTGCTCAGCACTGCGGACTGTGGCCAGGGCTTCTGCTTAAGACTTCCTCTCCTGCCACCAAAGAAGCCACACCCCTCTTCTCAGAGCAGAGGGAGTGGAGGAGCCGGCTCCAGCAGGGCACCACCTGGCCAAGTGCGACCTTCACGCACAGTGCTTGATGGCAGTGGGGCTGGTGCCCAGTGGGGCTGGCAGGGCACAGGACAACAACTGGGGGGCGGCAGCACAGCACCGTCACTCTGATTCTGAGTAGTCAGGATCTTGACAGATAACATGTAAAGGGACTTGGGAAAAGTCTCTTACCTTGGTCTGGTCACCTGTGTGATGTCATTCAACTTGTCTTAAGGAGAAAACGGTGTGGTCTATGCCAGTGATGGTGAACCTTTTTGAGACCGAGTGCCCGAATTGCAACCCCAAACCCACTTATTTATCTCAAAGTGCCAACACGGCAATTTAACCTGAACACTGAGGTTTGGGGTTAGAAAAAATGGTTGGCTCCAAGGCGTGCATTACTTGGGAGTAAGCTTGGTGGTAGTCAGTGGCTTTGCTTTGAAGGAACCGTGCAACTCTTCGAATGGGTGAATCACGGCCCTAGGAGGGTTTAGAAGCAAGCCCCATTGCCAGCAACCGAGCTTACTCCCAGGTAAAGGGTTGCACTTTAGTTCTTCCCATGAAAATCAGTGGGGTTTAACAGCACTTAACAGGGTTACCTACACGTTGTGCCCAGCGGCCCTGTGCATGTGTGCCCACAGAGAAGGCTCTGAGTGCCACCTCTGGCACCCGTGCCATAGGTTCGCCACCACTGGTCTATGCCATCCCTCCGCATCCACAATCTTCTCTATCCGCAACCAGCCATCCTGCAATTTAGTAATACAACCCTGTTACTCTTCTCTCTGAACTTTGTACTTACTTTTTCAAAGCCATTTATGATCATGGCTGTAAAAAGGGGATTAGACAGATCCGCGGGAGTAATTGTTAATGAGCCTGTCAATTTGGAAAAGCAACTCCACGCTATTATTTATTTGTTCTTCCTATACTGCCCACCCCCCGGAGGGCTCTGGGTGGGGCACAATGGCGAATAGAGTTCAATAATGATAAAACTCCACTTTAAAAAATCATAGAACTCTGTTAGCAGAAATACAACATAGTACACAATCGGATGGCATAATCTACTATCTCCTTCTTTTGTGGAGCCAATACGGCTGCTGAATTACTCTTAATGTAAAAACAAAAATCCTAATTTCCAGCCAGTGTCTTTCTGCCTGTAATTTATACCCAGTATTGTGAGTCCCGTCTTCTGCTGCCAACAGGGACAGCTCCCTGCTCTCCTCTGACAGCCTGATCATGTCCCTCTTCAGTCTCTTCTGCTCCAGACTGAACATTCCCAGATGTTCCTCCCAGGGCTCCGTCTCCAGGCCCCTGGCCATCCTCAGCGCTCTCCGCTGCACCCGTTCCGTTTTGTTCACATCTATTTTGGAGTGAGGCCTCCAGAACTGCACACAGTACTTGTCAAGCCCCAGTAAGTTCTTGCCGTGTCTCCAGGATGGGATGTGGCATCTGTATTTTTGGACAACCTACCTTTGTTATGCTAACCACTGTTCTTCTTGGCTACTTTCACTTTCTGCAAAATTGTTGTCCTGCTGGTGTGTACTGCTAGTAGGAGCAGCGGTGGCGTAGTGGTTAAGAGCAGGTGTACTCTAATCTGGAGGAACCGGGTTTGATTCCCCGCTCTGCCACCTGAGCTGTGGAGGCTTATCTGGGGAATTCAGATTAGCCTGTGCACTCCCACACACGCCAGCTGGGTGACCTTGGACTAGTCACAGTTCTTCTGAGCTCTCTCAGGCCCACTCACCTCACAGTGTGTTTGTTGTGAGGGGGAAGGGAAACGAGATTGTAAGCCCCTTACAGGAGAGAAAGGGGGGATATAAATCCAAATTACTCCTCCTCCTCCTCTTCTTGTCCTTGTTCTTCTTGTCCTTGCTCTTCTTTTTCTTCATCTTGTTGTTGTTGTTGTTGTTCATCATCATCATCATCATCATCTTGTTGTTGTTGTTGTTCTTCTTCTTCTTCTTCTTCCTCTTCTTCCTCTTCTTCCTCTTCTTCCTCCTCTTCTTCTTCTTCTTCTTCTTCTTCTTCTTCTTCTTCTTCTTCTTCTTCTTCTTCTTCTTCTTCTTCTTCTTCTTCTTCTTCTTCTTCTTCTTCTTCTTCTTCTTCTTCTTCTGTGAGTTTCAAATGACTGTGATTCCCAAATAGAGAGATAAGGCAGCGAGCTCTGTCTGGGAATCTTGCATGGCTTTGAGTAATTGCTAAGGAGGGCCAGTTTGCTTAGCAGTGGGTTGAGAGTAGAGCTACATATCTTGAAGAACTTGCTTGCCAATTGCAGTCTTATCAGAAGATTCTTACTGTGTGATCTACCTTAGAGCTGACTTTCAATAAACTGAAACTATGAGGCAACTATGATCATATTTGGTGGGACTGTTGTAAGATTAAAACATAGGAAAAATGTTTTACATGATTACAGCGGCAAGGACATTAATTGCAAAAAAATGGAAAAGTGAAGAACTCCCAGAAGAAAGAGATTGGATGAATAAATTGATAGAATATCTTGGTCATGACAAACTACCATATATTATCAATCAAAAAACTATTGACAATTACATGCAAGATTGAGATCCATTGTTGAAATATATGTTAAAAGAGAAAAATTGTAATATAGTTCCAAGTTTCTGTAAAAGTTAAATTGTATTTAAGCTTAGTAGAAAAAATGTCTTCAGGCTTAGACTGAAGCGAAGAAATAAGGAATTTCGATTTATAAAATTAGGAATCAAGTTGAGAAATATGTTTAAGATTGCACTAATGAGGAAGCATATCATGAAGTAATATGTTAAGTAGAAGGAAAGGATTTTGAATGTTGTTGTTGTATTTGTTTTTAACAATATTGAAAGAAATAAAGACTGCCGCAGGAACGAACTTCTGCATTCGCCGACCACGGGGCTAATGGCAATGGCTCCGGTGTAAGTGTCACGCCGCTTCCAATGTAGCTTCGTTCCCCACCCGCTCTTTGGGTTGCACTGTGAGAGCCTTCCCTTCAATGCAGCCATTTTCTCCAGGGGGCTCATTTCTGTAGTCTAGAGATCAGTTGTAATCCTAGGAGATGGAGGCTGGCAACCCTATTTTGGGGTGACCTTAGGCCTGTCACACACTCTCTCCCTAACCTATTTCAAAGGGTCGTGGTGAGAGGAGAAAGGATGACGCTGCTTTGGGTTCTCAGCAGTGGTGGGATCCAAAAATTTTAGTAACAGGTTCCCATGGTGGTGGGATTCAAACTGTGGCGTAGCACCAATGGGGCTGGGCGGGGCACAACGGGGGCATGGCCGGGCATTCCGGGGGCGGGGCATTCCTGGGCGGGGCTGTGGCAAGGACGCAGCCGCTGCGCCGGTCCTTGGGTGGGAAATGAATGCATGCAGGTGCAGGCTGCCACGCACGCCGGTGCACCTCCTGCTAGACTGCTTCAAGTTCTGCGTGCTACTGCTGAGAGGAGGGGCGTAACTAAGGCAAAAATCCTGTGGCAAAATCACCCATTAGTAACCCCCTCTCGGCACACACAAATAATTAGTAACCTACTCTCAGGAACCTGTGAGAACCTGCTGGATCCCACCTCTGGTTCTCAGTGAGGAGAAAGGTGAGGAATAACCGGACAGATAATCTTGGGCTCATCACAGTCTTGTGTCTGTATCAGAGGTGCAGCTCCAAGGGGATGGGCGGGTGGGCGGTGCGTGCCCCTGTGGGTGTGTGGCGAGGGCATGGTGGGGGCGTTCTGGGGCAGGACGGGGTGATCCAGGGCGGAGGCAGAGGGCGCACCGATGCCCCAGGTGCTTTTTCACCTTGCTACGCCTCTGGTCTGGATCTGTTCTTGAATGAATTTGCAGGGCTTAAGCCACGTTGGGCATTGCTGTGGCAGGAGGAGGATGCCACAGGTATACATCATTTGTGAGAGCAGGCAGAAGGCACTCTCATGTTTGGTTCTCTATTTCCAGTGCACTTTGTGAAGCAGAGAAAGGAAGGTTCTCTGCCCCGTGGGTTTTACAATCTACGTTTAAACAATGGGGAGAGGGAAGGGAAGCACCAGTAGAGTAGGGTAGGGGGAAAATACAAAGCAGTATAGTGTAGTGGTTAAAGTGCTGGGCTAGAATCTGGGAGAACTGGGTTCAAATTCCCACTCTGCCATGATGCTCATTGGGTGTCCTTGGGCAAGTTACAGGCAGCAAAAAAGACAATGTGACGGTGTATGCTGGTCTGAGCTTCAAGGGGATGGTGGTGAAATATTCCAGATAACTAGAAAATACACCAGCCAGTATGGTGTAGTGGTAGAATATCAGGCTAGAGCAGTGGTGGCGAACCTATGGCACGGGTGCCAGAGGTGGCACGCAGAGCCCTCTCTGTGGGCACGCGCAAACAGAGTCACCCCCCCCCCCCAACACACACATCTAGGCTCGCCTGGGCCACTTGGCTCGATTATTAGCATTAAACCGAAGACCTAGTTTTGGGGAAGCACTGTTAAACCCCACTGATTTTCATGCGAATAACTAAAGCGCAATCCTTTACCTGGGAGTAAGCTCGGTTGCTGGCAATGGGCTTTCTTCTGAGCAAACCCTCCTAGGCTCGTGATTCACCTGTTGGAAGAGTTGCACGGTTGCTTCAAAGCAAAGCCACCGACTACCACCAAGCTTACTCCCGAGTAACGCACGCCTCGGAGCCAGCCATTATTTCTAAACTAAAACCTCAGTATTCAGGTTAAATTGCTGGGTTGGCACTTTGCAATAAATAAGTGGGTTTTGGGTTGCCATTTGGGCTGCACTCGGTCTCGAAAAGGTTCGCCATCACTGGGCTAGAATATGAGAGATTCCTTTTTGAGTCCCCGCTCTGCCATGGAAGGTGACTGAGTGACTTTGGGCCAGTCACATATTCTCAGCCTAATCTACTTCCCACAATAGCTATGAGGATAAAGTGAAGGAGAGGAGGATGTCGTAAGCTACTTTCAATCTCCACTGGGGAGAAAGCGAAGGGATAAATGAAGAATTAATTAAATAGGTGCCGTTATTCATGTTAGGATTCATTTCCTCCGGGGGTCACACCAAAGCCATCGCCAAGGAGGGCGGGAGGAGTGGCGCGGCTGGCAGGCTTGTGAGACGGGGCCTCCTTTTTTCCTGCCATTTTTATTTCCCTGCATTTATTGATCAAAATCCCTTTGCTTTGGAAGCCCTCTGATGCTCTCGATTCTGTGCAGAATGAAGCTATTTGCACAGTTCCCCAGGGATCTACAGTAGCTTTGAGTAAGGTCAGTTTCACACATAAAACTTAAATCAATTTGTGCTCTAATCGATCTCTAGTGCAAACTGGCTGGAATTTATATATTAGGTCTGTCTCTTTTCACAGCCTTCCTTCCTTCATCAAATACCATTTTGCAGCTGCACGAAGGGAGCCCTTTGGCTGATTCTGCAGGAAATATCCACGCAACTGGCCCCACCAATGTCATCGCTGATCTTTACCTATTAGAGGAACTCCCATGATGATGCTGTTGTGTACATTTATTTTATTGATGAAAATGGACCATTTTTCCAATGAAGGAATCTGCAGCTTCCTGGTTAAATTTGCACGTGGGCATTTTAGGGCTGATGGCAGCACGGTATCCAGGGGTGGCCAACTTATGCCGCTCCAGATGTTCATGGACTACAATTCCCAATGGGAATTGTAGTCCATGGACATCAGAGCAGCATAGGTTGGCCAGCCCTAGTGTAGCCAGATGTCGTCGGATCTTGAAAACTAAGCAGAGTCAGTACCATCCCGAATGGCTGTGCAGAAACAGGCAATGGCAAACCACCTCTGCTTCTTGCTTGCTTGCTTGTTTGTTTGTTTATTAGTTTTTTTAACCCCACTCTCCCCCGTGAAGGCGGGCTCAGAGCAGTTCACAACAATTCTACAATAAAATATATAAAACATTGGTGTTTAGCCTCACATTTTAGGGCACCAATGTGTTGCAAACCCAGTCAAACAAGGAAACAATCACAAGGATAAAAAGCATGAACAGTAAAATAGAAAGAGAAAGGAAAAGGAAAGGCACGTGTGTACTCTCTTGGCCTAACCTACCTCCCAAGTTTGTTGTTGCTGAGGATAAAATGGAGGGAAGGAATATAATATATCTTGCTTTGGGTGTCCACGGAGGAGAAAGGCAGGGATAAATGAACAAAATAAATAAAACAGTTACATCCAGTCAACTGTCCGCCACGTTGTCCATGGAACTCAACTGGACAGGAGTGGGGAGATCCAACCTCCTTTTAAAAGAAAAAACCTCTCCTCTGACAGGGACTGTGGTTAAGAGTTCAGATTGGATAGGATTGTTGAGTGAAGAAGAGTTGGATTTATATCCCCCTTTCTCTCTTGTAAGGAGACTCAAAGGGGCTTACAATCTCCTTGCCCTTCCCCCCTCACAACAAACACTTTGTGAGGTGGGTGGGGCTGAGAGAGCTCTGAGAAGCTGTGACTAGCCCAAGGTCACCCAGCTGGCGTGTGTGGGAGTGCACAGGCTAATCTGAATTCCCCAGATAAGCCTCCACAGCTCAGGCGGCAGAGCGGGGAATCAAACCCAGTTCCTCCAGATTAGATACACGAGCTCTTAACCTCCGACGCCACTGCTTAGGGTGGAAAGCTTATTTATTGGTGATAAATAAGCATCCTGGTGAAAGCCAGGAGCACTACATCTACCAGTGGTTTGTGAGAACCAAAGACTGAGGTGAAAGAGTAAACCTGCATCTTTGAAGAAACCTGCGTTTGGAAACCAAGTCCAGGAAACTTCCTGACCTGAGATAAATACTCTGAGGGAAAAAAGCAGGAATGTCACCTCAATGTTTATTCGTTTGTCTGGGTTACAAAGTGTTGCTGGGTCATCGTGGAAAGTCATTTCAACCATTTAAGCTGGAGCTTCTCACAGTGAACTCTTAACTTTGTTCAATACCTGATTGTTAAAATAAAATGTGGGGGTTTTATGCCTTCACCTGTGTTTTATGGGTCCAACTGAAAAGGGCAGGGGCGCTAAATTGGCTCCATACATTCATCCAGTATTGATATAACAGAATCCTCTAACTCTGGCAGCGAGGGAAACTTGTTCACCTTTACATCTGTCAACCCCCTTACAACATAACAGAATGGCCTCCTATCTGTATCATCTGACCAATCCAGATCAGAGAAGAGTTTTTTCACTCGCTCGCTGCAATGTTTTCCCTTCTGCCAGACTACGAGGTAGATCTAACAATCTAGAAATGTGCAAAAGGGTGTGTTCGTGTGACGCAAATCAATTAGAAACATGGCTGCGAACTTTCTGCTGGAAATATCCCATTAGCAACAGTATGTATGAATCAACTTCGTTTGTTATATGTTGCAAGCTTGTATTTTGATGCGATTCAGATGTGATTTTATACGGTTTATGCCAAATAAAGGCTAAATGAATCAATAACAGAATCCGAACAAGAGACTTGTGGGGACATTCGGTTTGCATGAAACAGATTCTTTATCATAAACAAAGGATGTGGACAGAATGAACGGGGAAGGCAGTGAGGATGATCAGGGGTGGGAGGAAAGATTTGGGAACGTTTAGTCTGGGAAAGAGGAGACTGAGGGGGAAGAGGGTTGCTCTCTGGAAGTATTTGAAGAGCTGTCACTGAAGTTTGATTATAAGTGTCCAGGATTTTCTTCCAGCAAGGGCCAGTAGGCACAAGAGAATTTTTCAACCAGATGGAAAATAAATATCAATTTTTTTTAGCTCAGCAGAGTGATAAATATTCATAATTTGAGAACTCAAATGTTGCAGAACCAAAGTTACCTGATGGAAATATAGTATTATATGTGGCAAATTCCCTAAGTGATGAGAAGTTAGTAGCACGTGACTTAATCATACTTCCAGCTGAAAAGCGGTCTAACCTCATTACCTCAGAAGTGAAACATTTTAATTTTTGCATGGGGAAATAGCCTTTAGCACAATTTGTTTGATAGATTTAGTTTTAAGATATTATAGGTACAAGCAGTGGTGGGATTCAGCAGGTTCGCACCACTTCGGCAGAACCGGTTGTTAAAATGGTGCTTGTAAACAACCAGTTGTTAAATTTATTGTCGAAGGCTTTCACGTCCGGAATCACGGAGGTGCTGTGTGGTTTCTGGGCTGCATGGCTGTGTTCTAGCAGCATTCTCTCCTGACGTTTCGCCTGATGCCAGCCACAGATGCAGGCGAAACGTCAGGAGAGAATGCTGCTAGAACACGGCCACACAGCCCAGAAACCACACAGCACCCCAGTTGTTAAATTACTTGAATCCCACTGTTACCGCGAATTGCCAGGTAACAATAAGTGATTTCAGCTCAGCAACTTAATGAGGCGCAGGAAGCCGGCGTTTCTTCAAAGCAGGAAGGATTTTATTGCAAGTGATCTCTTGGCACAGCTCAGCAGAAAGGAACCCCACATGGCTGTGCCTCAGCCCCTTTATACATTTCCCAGAAAAAGGGGTGTAGGGCAGTCCCACCCCCACAGTGCAAAACCCAGGAAGGGGGCGGTCTCCTTCCATCTAATACAGAGAAAATATAACACCAAAGGGAGAAAACAATCTCTTTGCACATGCTGATGAGATCAAATCCCAAAAGCAAAAGCCTGCACCTCCTTGCCTGAGGTGGTTCCTTGGGAGTGTTAGACAAAGACAAGTTTAAAATGAACCAATGAATTCTTGGATCCTGAAAGTAAGGATGTGAACAGTCCAATGAGCTTCTGGATCCTGAGAGTAAACCTTCAAACAGTCCAATAGCAAAACAGGGTGACATCTTCCAAGGCTGGGTGACCCTTGGGTGCTGGCAACAGATTCGATTAGCAAGTCCAAAGAGGGTCGTTGTTCTTGTCAAAAGGTCGGCTGGGCGTTGGTCTAAGCAGCATTCCAGAGTCAACTTCCTTGTCACTTAATATCAGACCTTAACTGGCTATTGCTTCTATTCTCAGACACAAATTTCAAAAATAACATTTCTAACTTAAACATTAGGGAAACCTTAAAGGATAAACACACATACTTATACTTATAGGCAGGACTTTACAGATACTTATTGGCATGGTTTTCTTAAATCTAACAATAACAAAACCTTAAACTAACTGAAGAACCTAACTAAACTAACATCCTAAACTGCAGGCACATCACAAATTCAACTTAAAAGGGTCTTTTAATACATCCTAGAAAGGCATAAACAAGAGGGAAACCATATAGCATTGGCACAATCATGCATATACATTCTCTGTGAACCTTATGAAGGCTTCTGAACCACACAAGTCTCTGCGTCCGGGCATGGAGCCAGTGTAGCCAGGCAACCTGACTTCAGGAAAATATTTTGTTTATTTTCCCATCGGTAACACCACCACCGGAAACGGTTGCTACATTATTTGAATCCCACCACTGGGTACAAGTCGTAATTAATCTAAAAGTCTGTTTTAAATCAGAAGTCCAGTGGCACTTGGATAGAATTTATACCAGCATAAACTTGGTGAGTTCACTTTATTGATGCCACTGGACTTCTGTTTTATTTTGCTGCATTAGACTAGCTACTCCACTGGCATTTTAGAAGAAGAAGAAGAAGAAGTAGAAGAAGAAGAAGAAGAGGAGGAGGAGGAGGAGGAGGAGGAGGAGTTGGATTTATATTCCCCCTTTCCATCAAGGAGACTCAAAGGGGCTTACAATTGATAGCGAAGCCAGGAGAGAATCCTGCTCCTGGACTCCCCCCCACCCCCCCCCCCCCCCACCCCCCCCCCCCCCCACCCCCCCCCCCCCCCACCCCCCCCCCCCCCCACCCCCCCCCCCCCCCACCCCCCCCCCCCCCCACCCCCCCCCCCCCCCACCCCCCCCCCCCCCCACCCCCCCCCCCCCCCACCCCCCCCCCCCCCCACCCCCCCCCCCCCCCACCCCCCCCCCCCCCCACCCCCCCCCCCCCCCACCCCCCCCCCCCCCCACCCCCCCCCCCCCCCACCCCCCCCCCCCCCCACCCCCCCCCCCCCCCACCCCCCCCCCCCCCCACCCCCCCCCCCCCCCACCCCCCCCCCCCCCCACCCCCCCCCCCCCCCACCCCCCCCCCCCCCCACCCCCCCCCCCCCCCACCCCCCCCCCCCCCCACCCCCCCCCCCCCCCACCCCCCCCCCCCCCCACCCCCCCCCCCCCCCACCCCCCCCCCCCCCCACCCCCCCCCCCCCCCACCCCCCCCCCCCCCCACCCCCCCCCCCCCCCACCCCCCCCCCCCCCCACCCCCCCCCCCCCCCACCCCCCCCCCCCCCCACCCCCCCCCCCCCCCACCCCCCCCCCCCCCCACCCCCCCCCCCCCCCACCCCCCCCCCCCCCCACCCCCCCCCCCCCCCACCCCCCCCCCCCCCCACCCCCCCCCCCCCCCACCCCCCCCCCCCCCCACCCCCCCCCCCCCCCACCCCCCCCCCCCCCCACCCCCCCCCCCCCCCACCCCCCCCCCCCCCCACCCCCCCCCCCCCCCACCCCCCCCCCCCCCCACCCCCCCCCCCCCCCACCCCCCCCCCCCCCCACCCCCCCCCCCCCCCACCCCCCCCCCCCCCCACCCCCCCCCCCCCCCACCCCCCCCCCCCCCCACCCCCCCCCCCCCCCACCCCCCCCCCCCCCCACCCCCCCCCCCCCCCACCCCCCCCCCCCCCCACCCCCCCCCCCCCCCACCCCCCCCCCCCCCCACCCCCCCCCCCCCCCACCCCCCCCCCCCCCCACCCCCCCCCCCCCCCACCCCCCCCCCCCCCCACCCCCCCCCCCCCCCACCCCCCCCCCCCCCCACCCCCCCCCCCCCCCACCCCCCCCCCCCCCCACCCCCCCCCCCCCCCACCCCCCCCCCCCCCCACCCCCCCCCCCCCCCACCCCCCCCCCCCCCCACCCCCCCCCCCCCCCACCCCCCCCCCCCCCCACCCCCCCCCCCCCCCACCCCCCCCCCCCCCCACCCCCCCCCCCCCCCACCCCCCCCCCCCCCCACCCCCCCCCCCCCCCACCCCCCCCCCCCCCCACCCCCCCCCCCCCCCACCCCCCCCCCCCCCCACCCCCCCCCCCCCCCACCCCCCCCCCCCCCCACCCCCCCCCCCCCCCACCCCCCCCCCCCCCCACCCCCCCCCCCCCCCACCCCCCCCCCCCCCCACCCCCCCCCCCCCCCACCCCCCCCCCCCCCCACCCCCCCCCCCCCCCACCCCCCCCCCCCCCCACCCCCCCCCCCCCCCACCCCCCCCCCCCCCCACCCCCCCCCCCCCCCACCCCCCCCCCCCCCCACCCCCCCCCCCCCCCACCCCCCCCCCCCCCCACCCCCCCCCCCCCCCACCCCCCCCCCCCCCCACCCCCCCCCCCCCCCACCCCCCCCCCCCCCCACCCCCCCCCCCCCCCACCCCCCCCCCCCCCCACCCCCCCCCCCCCCCACCCCCCCCCCCCCCCACCCCCCCCCCCCCCCACCCCCCCCCCCCCCCACCCCCCCCCCCCCCCACCCCCCCCCCCCCCCACCCCCCCCCCCCCCCACCCCCCCCCCCCCCCACCCCCCCCCCCCCCCACCCCCCCCCCCCCCCACCCCCCCCCCCCCCCACCCCCCCCCCCCCCCACCCCCCCCCCCCCCCACCCCCCCCCCCCCCCACCCCCCCCCCCCCCCACCCCCCCCCCCCCCCACCCCCCCCCCCCCCCACCCCCCCCCCCCCCCACCCCCCCCCCCCCCCACCCCCCCCCCCCCCCACCCCCCCCCCCCCCCACCCCCCCCCCCCCCCACCCCCCCCCCCCCCCACCCCCCCCCCCCCCCACCCCCCCCCCCCCCCACCCCCCCCCCCCCCCACCCCCCCCCCCCCCCACCCCCCCCCCCCCCCACCCCCCCCCCCCCCCACCCCCCCCCCCCCCCACCCCCCCCCCCCCCCACCCCCCCCCCCCCCCACCCCCCCCCCCCCCCACCCCCCCCCCCCCCCACCCCCCCCCCCCCCCACCCCCCCCCCCCCCCACCCCCCCCCCCCCCCACCCCCCCCCCCCCCCACCCCCCCCCCCCCCCACCCCCCCCCCCCCCCACCCCCCCCCCCCCCCACCCCCCCCCCCCCCCACCCCCCCCCCCCCCCACCCCCCCCCCCCCCCACCCCCCCCCCCCCCCACCCCCCCCCCCCCCCACCCCCCCCCCCCCCCACCCCCCCCCCCCCCCACCCCCCCCCCCCCCCACCCCCCCCCCCCCCCACCCCCCCCCCCCCCCACCCCCCCCCCCCCCCACCCCCCCCCCCCCCCACCCCCCCCCCCCCCCACCCCCCCCCCCCCCCACCCCCCCCCCCCCCCACCCCCCCCCCCCCCCACCCCCCCCCCCCCCCACCCCCCCCCCCCCCCACCCCCCCCCCCCCCCACCCCCCCCCCCCCCCACCCCCCCCCCCCCCCACCCCCCCCCCCCCCCACCCCCCCCCCCCCCCACCCCCCCCCCCCCCCACCCCCCCCCCCCCCCACCCCCCCCCCCCCCCACCCCCCCCCCCCCCCACCCCCCCCCCCCCCCACCCCCCCCCCCCCCCACCCCCCCCCCCCCCCACCCCCCCCCCCCCCCACCCCCCCCCCCCCCCACCCCCCCCCCCCCCCACCCCCCCCCCCCCCCACCCCCCCCCCCCCCCACCCCCCCCCCCCCCCACCCCCCCCCCCCCCCACCCCCCCCCCCCCCCACCCCCCCCCCCCCCCACCCCCCCCCCCCCCCACCCCCCCCCCCCCCCACCCCCCCCCCCCCCCACCCCCCCCCCCCCCCACCCCCCCCCCCCCCCACCCCCCCCCCCCCCCACCCCCCCCCCCCCCCACCCCCCCCCCCCCCCACCCCCCCCCCCCCCCACCCCCCCCCCCCCCCACCCCCCCCCCCCCCCACCCCCCCCCCCCCCCACCCCCCCCCCCCCCCACCCCCCCCCCCCCCCACCCCCCCCCCCCCCCACCCCCCCCCCCCCCCACCCCCCCCCCCCCCCACCCCCCCCCCCCCCCACCCCCCCCCCCCCCCACCCCCCCCCCCCCCCACCCCCCCCCCCCCCCACCCCCCCCCCCCCCCACCCCCCCCCCCCCCCACCCCCCCCCCCCCCCACCCCCCCCCCCCCCCACCCCCCCCCCCCCCCACCCCCCCCCCCCCCCACCCCCCCCCCCCCCCACCCCCCCCCCCCCCCACCCCCCCCCCCCCCCACCCCCCCCCCCCCCCACCCCCCCCCCCCCCCACCCCCCCCCCCCCCCACCCCCCCCCCCCCCCACCCCCCCCCCCCCCCACCCCCCCCCCCCCCCACCCCCCCCCCCCCCCACCCCCCCCCCCCCCCACCCCCCCCCCCCCCCACCCCCCCCCCCCCCCACCCCCCCCCCCCCCCACCCCCCCCCCCCCCCACCCCCCCCCCCCCCCACCCCCCCCCCCCCCCACCCCCCCCCCCCCCCACCCCCCCCCCCCCCCACCCCCCCCCCCCCCCACCCCCCCCCCCCCCCACCCCCCCCCCCCCCCACCCCCCCCCCCCCCCACCCCCCCCCCCCCCCACCCCCCCCCCCCCCCACCCCCCCCCCCCCCCACCCCCCCCCCCCCCCACCCCCCCCCCCCCCCACCCCCCCCCCCCCCCACCCCCCCCCCCCCCCACCCCCCCCCCCCCCCACCCCCCCCCCCCCCCACCCCCCCCCCCCCCCACCCCCCCCCCCCCCCACCCCCCCCCCCCCCCACCCCCCCCCCCCCCCACCCCCCCCCCCCCCCACCCCCCCCCCCCCCCACCCCCCCCCCCCCCCACCCCCCCCCCCCCCCACCCCCCCCCCCCCCCACCCCCCCCCCCCCCCACCCCCCCCCCCCCCCACCCCCCCCCCCCCCCACCCCCCCCCCCCCCCACCCCCCCCCCCCCCCACCCCCCCCCCCCCCCACCCCCCCCCCCCCCCACCCCCCCCCCCCCCCACCCCCCCCCCCCCCCACCCCCCCCCCCCCCCACCCCCCCCCCCCCCCACCCCCCCCCCCCCCCACCCCCCCCCCCCCCCACCCCCCCCCCCCCCCACCCCCCCCCCCCCCCACCCCCCCCCCCCCCCACCCCCCCCCCCCCCCACCCCCCCCCCCCCCCACCCCCCCCCCCCCCCACCCCCCCCCCCCCCCACCCCCCCCCCCCCCCACCCCCCCCCCCCCCCACCCCCCCCCCCCCCCACCCCCCCCCCCCCCCACCCCCCCCCCCCCCCACCCCCCCCCCCCCCCACCCCCCCCCCCCCCCACCCCCCCCCCCCCCCACCCCCCCCCCCCCCCACCCCCCCCCCCCCCCACCCCCCCCCCCCCCCACCCCCCCCCCCCCCCACCCCCCCCCCCCCCCACCCCCCCCCCCCCCCACCCCCCCCCCCCCCCACCCCCCCCCCCCCCCACCCCCCCCCCCCCCCACCCCCCCCCCCCCCCACCCCCCCCCCCCCCCACCCCCCCCCCCCCCCACCCCCCCCCCCCCCCACCCCCCCCCCCCCCCACCCCCCCCCCCCCCCACCCCCCCCCCCCCCCACCCCCCCCCCCCCCCACCCCCCCCCCCCCCCACCCCCCCCCCCCCCCACCCCCCCCCCCCCCCACCCCCCCCCCCCCCCACCCCCCCCCCCCCCCACCCCCCCCCCCCCCCACCCCCCCCCCCCCCCACCCCCCCCCCCCCCCACCCCCCCCCCCCCCCACCCCCCCCCCCCCCCACCCCCCCCCCCCCCCACCCCCCCCCCCCCCCACCCCCCCCCCCCCCCACCCCCCCCCCCCCCCACCCCCCCCCCCCCCCACCCCCCCCCCCCCCCACCCCCCCCCCCCCCCACCCCCCCCCCCCCCCACCCCCCCCCCCCCCCACCCCCCCCCCCCCCCACCCCCCCCCCCCCCCACCCCCCCCCCCCCCCACCCCCCCCCCCCCCCACCCCCCCCCCCCCCCACCCCCCCCCCCCCCCACCCCCCCCCCCCCCCACCCCCCCCCCCCCCCACCCCCCCCCCCCCCCACCCCCCCCCCCCCCCACCCCCCCCCCCCCCCACCCCCCCCCCCCCCCACCCCCCCCCCCCCCCACCCCCCCCCCCCCCCACCCCCCCCCCCCCCCACCCCCCCCCCCCCCCACCCCCCCCCCCCCCCACCCCCCCCCCCCCCCACCCCCCCCCCCCCCCACCCCCCCCCCCCCCCACCCCCCCCCCCCCCCACCCCCCCCCCCCCCCACCCCCCCCCCCCCCCACCCCCCCCCCCCCCCACCCCCCCCCCCCCCCACCCCCCCCCCCCCCCACCCCCCCCCCCCCCCACCCCCCCCCCCCCCCACCCCCCCCCCCCCCCACCCCCCCCCCCCCCCACCCCCCCCCCCCCCCACCCCCCCCCCCCCCCACCCCCCCCCCCCCCCACCCCCCCCCCCCCCCACCCCCCCCCCCCCCCACCCCCCCCCCCCCCCACCCCCCCCCCCCCCCACCCCCCCCCCCCCCCACCCCCCCCCCCCCCCACCCCCCCCCCCCCCCACCCCCCCCCCCCCCCACCCCCCCCCCCCCCCACCCCCCCCCCCCCCCACCCCCCCCCCCCCCCACCCCCCCCCCCCCCCACCCCCCCCCCCCCCCACCCCCCCCCCCCCCCACCCCCCCCCCCCCCCACCCCCCCCCCCCCCCACCCCCCCCCCCCCCCACCCCCCCCCCCCCCCACCCCCCCCCCCCCCCACCCCCCCCCCCCCCCACCCCCCCCCCCCCCCACCCCCCCCCCCCCCCACCCCCCCCCCCCCCCACCCCCCCCCCCCCCCACCCCCCCCCCCCCCCACCCCCCCCCCCCCCCACCCCCCCCCCCCCCCACCCCCCCCCCCCCCCACCCCCCCCCCCCCCCACCCCCCCCCCCCCCCACCCCCCCCCCCCCCCACCCCCCCCCCCCCCCACCCCCCCCCCCCCCCACCCCCCCCCCCCCCCACCCCCCCCCCCCCCCACCCCCCCCCCCCCCCACCCCCCCCCCCCCCCACCCCCCCCCCCCCCCACCCCCCCCCCCCCCCACCCCCCCCCCCCCCCACCCCCCCCCCCCCCCACCCCCCCCCCCCCCCACCCCCCCCCCCCCCCACCCCCCCCCCCCCCCACCCCCCCCCCCCCCCACCCCCCCCCCCCCCCACCCCCCCCCCCCCCCACCCCCCCCCCCCCCCACCCCCCCCCCCCCCCACCCCCCCCCCCCCCCACCCCCCCCCCCCCCCACCCCCCCCCCCCCCCACCCCCCCCCCCCCCCACCCCCCCCCCCCCCCACCCCCCCCCCCCCCCACCCCCCCCCCCCCCCACCCCCCCCCCCCCCCACCCCCCCCCCCCCCCACCCCCCCCCCCCCCCACCCCCCCCCCCCCCCACCCCCCCCCCCCCCCACCCCCCCCCCCCCCCACCCCCCCCCCCCCCCACCCCCCCCCCCCCCCACCCCCCCCCCCCCCCACCCCCCCCCCCCCCCACCCCCCCCCCCCCCCACCCCCCCCCCCCCCCACCCCCCCCCCCCCCCACCCCCCCCCCCCCCCACCCCCCCCCCCCCCCACCCCCCCCCCCCCCCACCCCCCCCCCCCCCCACCCCCCCCCCCCCCCACCCCCCCCCCCCCCCACCCCCCCCCCCCCCCACCCCCCCCCCCCCCCACCCCCCCCCCCCCCCACCCCCCCCCCCCCCCACCCCCCCCCCCCCCCACCCCCCCCCCCCCCCACCCCCCCCCCCCCCCACCCCCCCCCCCCCCCACCCCCCCCCCCCCCCACCCCCCCCCCCCCCCACCCCCCCCCCCCCCCACCCCCCCCCCCCCCCACCCCCCCCCCCCCCCACCCCCCCCCCCCCCCACCCCCCCCCCCCCCCACCCCCCCCCCCCCCCACCCCCCCCCCCCCCCACCCCCCCCCCCCCCCACCCCCCCCCCCCCCCACCCCCCCCCCCCCCCACCCCCCCCCCCCCCCACCCCCCCCCCCCCCCACCCCCCCCCCCCCCCACCCCCCCCCCCCCCCACCCCCCCCCCCCCCCACCCCCCCCCCCCCCCACCCCCCCCCCCCCCCACCCCCCCCCCCCCCCACCCCCCCCCCCCCCCACCCCCCCCCCCCCCCACCCCCCCCCCCCCCCACCCCCCCCCCCCCCCACCCCCCCCCCCCCCCACCCCCCCCCCCCCCCACCCCCCCCCCCCCCCACCCCCCCCCCCCCCCACCCCCCCCCCCCCCCACCCCCCCCCCCCCCCACCCCCCCCCCCCCCCACCCCCCCCCCCCCCCACCCCCCCCCCCCCCCACCCCCCCCCCCCCCCACCCCCCCCCCCCCCCACCCCCCCCCCCCCCCACCCCCCCCCCCCCCCACCCCCCCCCCCCCCCACCCCCCCCCCCCCCCACCCCCCCCCCCCCCCACCCCCCCCCCCCCCCACCCCCCCCCCCCCCCACCCCCCCCCCCCCCCACCCCCCCCCCCCCCCACCCCCCCCCCCCCCCACCCCCCCCCCCCCCCACCCCCCCCCCCCCCCACCCCCCCCCCCCCCCACCCCCCCCCCCCCCCACCCCCCCCCCCCCCCACCCCCCCCCCCCCCCACCCCCCCCCCCCCCCACCCCCCCCCCCCCCCACCCCCCCCCCCCCCCACCCCCCCCCCCCCCCACCCCCCCCCCCCCCCACCCCCCCCCCCCCCCACCCCCCCCCCCCCCCACCCCCCCCCCCCCCCACCCCCCCCCCCCCCCACCCCCCCCCCCCCCCACCCCCCCCCCCCCCCACCCCCCCCCCCCCCCACCCCCCCCCCCCCCCACCCCCCCCCCCCCCCACCCCCCCCCCCCCCCACCCCCCCCCCCCCCCACCCCCCCCCCCCCCCACCCCCCCCCCCCCCCACCCCCCCCCCCCCCCACCCCCCCCCCCCCCCACCCCCCCCCCCCCCCACCCCCCCCCCCCCCCACCCCCCCCCCCCCCCACCCCCCCCCCCCCCCACCCCCCCCCCCCCCCACCCCCCCCCCCCCCCACCCCCCCCCCCCCCCACCCCCCCCCCCCCCCACCCCCCCCCCCCCCCACCCCCCCCCCCCCCCACCCCCCCCCCCCCCCACCCCCCCCCCCCCCCACCCCCCCCCCCCCCCACCCCCCCCCCCCCCCACCCCCCCCCCCCCCCACCCCCCCCCCCCCCCACCCCCCCCCCCCCCCACCCCCCCCCCCCCCCACCCCCCCCCCCCCCCACCCCCCCCCCCCCCCACCCCCCCCCCCCCCCACCCCCCCCCCCCCCCACCCCCCCCCCCCCCCACCCCCCCCCCCCCCCACCCCCCCCCCCCCCCACCCCCCCCCCCCCCCACCCCCCCCCCCCCCCACCCCCCCCCCCCCCCACCCCCCCCCCCCCCCACCCCCCCCCCCCCCCACCCCCCCCCCCCCCCACCCCCCCCCCCCCCCACCCCCCCCCCCCCCCACCCCCCCCCCCCCCCACCCCCCCCCCCCCCCACCCCCCCCCCCCCCCACCCCCCCCCCCCCCCACCCCCCCCCCCCCCCACCCCCCCCCCCCCCCACCCCCCCCCCCCCCCACCCCCCCCCCCCCCCACCCCCCCCCCCCCCCACCCCCCCCCCCCCCCACCCCCCCCCCCCCCCACCCCCCCCCCCCCCCACCCCCCCCCCCCCCCACCCCCCCCCCCCCCCACCCCCCCCCCCCCCCACCCCCCCCCCCCCCCACCCCCCCCCCCCCCCACCCCCCCCCCCCCCCACCCCCCCCCCCCCCCACCCCCCCCCCCCCCCACCCCCCCCCCCCCCCACCCCCCCCCCCCCCCACCCCCCCCCCCCCCCACCCCCCCCCCCCCCCACCCCCCCCCCCCCCCACCCCCCCCCCCCCCCACCCCCCCCCCCCCCCACCCCCCCCCCCCCCCACCCCCCCCCCCCCCCACCCCCCCCCCCCCCCACCCCCCCCCCCCCCCACCCCCCCCCCCCCCCACCCCCCCCCCCCCCCACCCCCCCCCCCCCCCACCCCCCCCCCCCCCCACCCCCCCCCCCCCCCACCCCCCCCCCCCCCCACCCCCCCCCCCCCCCACCCCCCCCCCCCCCCACCCCCCCCCCCCCCCACCCCCCCCCCCCCCCACCCCCCCCCCCCCCCACCCCCCCCCCCCCCCACCCCCCCCCCCCCCCACCCCCCCCCCCCCCCACCCCCCCCCCCCCCCACCCCCCCCCCCCCCCACCCCCCCCCCCCCCCACCCCCCCCCCCCCCCACCCCCCCCCCCCCCCACCCCCCCCCCCCCCCACCCCCCCCCCCCCCCACCCCCCCCCCCCCCCACCCCCCCCCCCCCCCACCCCCCCCCCCCCCCACCCCCCCCCCCCCCCACCCCCCCCCCCCCCCACCCCCCCCCCCCCCCACCCCCCCCCCCCCCCACCCCCCCCCCCCCCCACCCCCCCCCCCCCCCACCCCCCCCCCCCCCCACCCCCCCCCCCCCCCACCCCCCCCCCCCCCCACCCCCCCCCCCCCCCACCCCCCCCCCCCCCCACCCCCCCCCCCCCCCACCCCCCCCCCCCCCCACCCCCCCCCCCCCCCACCCCCCCCCCCCCCCACCCCCCCCCCCCCCCACCCCCCCCCCCCCCCACCCCCCCCCCCCCCCACCCCCCCCCCCCCCCACCCCCCCCCCCCCCCACCCCCCCCCCCCCCCACCCCCCCCCCCCCCCACCCCCCCCCCCCCCCACCCCCCCCCCCCCCCACCCCCCCCCCCCCCCACCCCCCCCCCCCCCCACCCCCCCCCCCCCCCACCCCCCCCCCCCCCCACCCCCCCCCCCCCCCACCCCCCCCCCCCCCCACCCCCCCCCCCCCCCACCCCCCCCCCCCCCCACCCCCCCCCCCCCCCACCCCCCCATTTAAACTATTGGCTGGCCAAAAGGCCGTAATAATAAATATCTATCTTAACCTGAATACTGAGGTTTTAGTTTAGAAAAAACGGTTGGCTTCAAGGCGTGCGTTACTCGGGAGTAAGCTTGGTGGTAGTCGATGGCTTTGCTTTGAAGCAACTGTGCAACTCTTCTAACGGGTGAATCAAAACCCTAGGAGGGTTTACTCAGAAGCAAGCCCCATTGCCAGCAACCGAGCTTACTCCCATGTAAAGGATCGCGCTTTAGTTCTTCGCATGAAAATCAGTGGGGTTTAACAGCGCTTAACAGGGTTACCTACACTGCTTCCCCAAAACTAGGTCTTAGGTTTAATGCTAATAATCGAGCCCAGCAACCCAGGCCAGCCTAGATGTGTTTTGGGGGGGGGCACTCTGTTTGCGCGTGCCCACCGAGAGGGCTCTGAGTGCCACCTCGGCACCCGTGCCATAGGTTCGCCACCACTGATCTAATGGCTCATTCAGTGATCTTACATGGATGTCTCAACCAGGAGATCCATGCGAACAAGTGAGAGTACGTGATCCAGCTTGTTAAACAGTAGATTCATCAGCAGGACATAAGGACTGGAAGCACAGCGGCATTCCTCACGGGGCATGTGAGGATTGTTTTCTGTGCTTATCTCCCTGCTAAGAAACTGGAAGAAAAGGCATGTCAGGGAGTCATGGGTCAATCCCACCTGCCACTAGATGTGCAGAAAAGAACACTGTATTCCTATTGTCACCTCAGTCAGAGCTGCCACCCAGTCTCCTGACTCTGCTATCCTGGGCTATCATTCCTCGTTAGGGTCCGCCACTTCACTCTTGTCCCTATCCCTGACGTTTCACTCCTTGGATCTTATCTTCTTGGGTTTCCATGGCAACTTCCAACTTCATTCTGTATGTTCCCAGCAGCCTTGTCCTGACAGCTGTTGAAGCTTCCTTTTCTCCTCCAAAGCGATGTCTTTTCTGTCTCTTTGTGGCCTTCGAAAAAGGATATCGAAGAGATAGAAAAAGTGCAGAGAAGGGCAACGAGGATGATTGAAGGATTGGAGCACCTTCCTTATGAGGAGAGGCTGCAGCGTTTGGGACTCTTTAGTTTGGAGAGGAGACGTCTGAGGGGGGATATGAGTGAAGTCTATAAAATGATGCACGGGGTAGAAAATGTTGACAGGGAGAAATTTTTCTCTCTTTCTCACAATACTAGAACCAGGGGGCATCCATTGAAAATGCTGGGGGGAAGAATTAGGACTAATAAAAGGAAACACTTCTTCACGCAATGTGTGATTGGTGTTTGGAATATGCTGCCACAGGAGGTGGTGATGGCCACTAACCTGGATAGCTTTAAAAGGGGCTTGGACAGATTTATGGAGGAGAAGTCGATCTATGGCTACCAATCTTGATCCTCCTTGATCTCAGATTGCAAATGCCTTAGCAGACCAGGTGCTCGGGAGCAGCAGCAGCAGAAGGCCATTGCTTTCACATCCTGCACGTGAGCTCCCAAAGGCATCTGGTGGGCCACTGCGAGTAGCAGAGTGCTGGACTAGATGGACTCTGGTCTGATCCAGCAGGCTAGTTCTTATGTTCTATGTTGCCCGCTTCCTGCATGCCAACCTAACCTCAGTTTGGCTGCAGAGCCTGCATCTTGAAAAAGCTACCTACTCAATACCTTGACCATGTGTGACATTCTAATTGTTACCAGTGAACCCAGTGAAGATATGGTTTGTGCTTTGACCGGGGGCATTGAAACCTCACACATGTACATAAACCAAATACTATTTCAATGCTTTAAACCTTTATAGCATCTTTTGAACATTCAGAATGTTCCATTATCTCAAAAATTCATACCACAGCTCTATAAGGTTGATCAGTAGTAGTATTATCCTTACGAATGATTCTCATAAGGCAGTGATGGCGAACCTTTTCGAGACCGAGTGCCCAAACTGCAACCCAAAACCCACTTATTTATCACAAAGTGCCAACACGGCAATTTAACCTGAATATTGAGGTTTTAGTTTAGGAAAAACTATTGGCTCTGAGGCATGCATTACTCGGGAGTAAGCTTTGTGGTAGTTGGTGGCTTTGCTTTGAAGCAACTGCGCAATGCTGTGAATCACGACCCTTGGAGGCTTTACTCAGAAGCAAGCCCCCCACATGACGAACTCTGTGCGTGCGTGCCCACAGAGAGGGCTCTGAGTGCCACCTTTGGCACCACTGTCATAAGGAATGGGTAAAGAGAGAATTTGGAAAGGCCTCCTCTCAAAATCTCCCTTTCCAGGATTATTTGAATCACGGTTTGAGGCAGGCTGATTTAACCTCGCTTTCTTTTCTTTAATTGATTCTCAGTTGCTCTTCCAAATCCCTTCTCCCCCATGTGTCACCAAAATGGCTTTTTAAACATTTTTAATGAATTTACAAAAACACATACTCCTGCATACCCATGTTGTTTCTTGAATACATTGAGATTCACCCCTTTCTCTTCACATGGCCTGATTTTGCTCTTCGTTGTCCTAATTTTGGTGGGTGGGGGAGGGGAGCCAGGTCAGTTCTTGATCCAGTGATGATATTGCTGATGCAAAGTTGAGGAATGGAAACCTCTAAATCAAAAATCTACTCTCTAGGTTTAATACTTGAAGATCTCTGTATGCTGTCACCCAGAGAGATTCTGCAAACCTTAAAAAGCAGACTTCCAGAACAGGAATACCATATCTTGTTGGGCCAAGCAAATAAATCATGCTCACCCCTTTGTGTCAGAATAGTACCAGAACAGGGGCACATAGCCAAATATCTTGAACTATTAACTGAACCCCAACAAAGATGGGTTATTACAAGGGCCAGATGCAATACTTTTCCATCGGCCATTACAAAGGGTTGCTACCTATCTATCCCTCTCCAGGATCGGGTCTGTCCACACTGTAAAAACCAAGTGGAGACTCCTGCTCACATTATACTCGACTGTCCGAGATATGTGGGTGTTAGGAATTTCTCTCCTGGGCGGGTCTTAGACAAATCTGAAGGAGACTCTGACAACTCTGTTGTGGAGCTTTTGTTAAATAACACAGAGGCCGTGCTCTTGGAAAAAGCAGCAGAATTTCTTTTACAAGTGACAGAATTTTCTAAGTAACGTCCAATGCTAGATACAGTTTATCTGTCTGTGTCTTGAATGTGCTTTTGATTTGTACTTCAGAAATGTCTGTAATGCTCTGGAGCCTATTTTAATAGGCCTAATAAAGGTTGTTGTATTGTGAATGGAAACCTCTATTCAGAGGTGGGATTCAGCCGGTTCGCATCGGTTCTCCCAAACCGGTAGCTAACTGGCTGGAATCCCACCACCCCCGGGCAGTCGCCAGAGGTGTACCAGGGGGAAATTGCAACTGGGGCATTACCGGCCCTGGGTGTGCCCCCCCCCGGCCTGGCTCTTGCAGCCCCGCTCGGAGGGGAAGCACGTCCAATCAGGCTGCTCGCCTCTGGCTGGCGCCTGCTCGGAACACCCTACTCCGAGAAGGGGCCAGCTGGAGACTGAGCACAGCCTGCTCCGAGTGGGAAGCAGCGCAGCCATGCTGCTCTCTGCTCCTAGGCTGCTCGTGTGGGGGGCCATTTTACGCTCCCCATGTGACTAATTGGTGTGCACCCAGGGCAGTGCTCCAGCAGCCCTCCCCCAAAGGCTGTGTCGCCAGCCCAGAGGCACATGGCTTGATCATTGGTGGGTCAGCTCCCCCCCGCCGCTCCCCCATTGACCCACCAACTTTGAAAAGGGGGAGTGCAGGGGGCTCAGTATCCAGGGAGCAGCAGTGGCGTAGGAGGTTAAGAGCTCGTGTATCTAATCTGGAAGAACGGGGTTTGATTCCCAGCTCTGCCGCCTGAGCTGTGGAGGCTTGTCTGGGGAATTCAGATTAGCCTGGGCACTCCCACACACGCCAGCTGGGTGACCTTGGGCTAGTCACAGCTTCTTGGAGCTCTCTCAGCCCCACCTACTTCACAGGGTGTCTGTTGTGAGGGGGGAAGGGCAAGGAGATTGTAAGCCCCTTTGAGTCTCCTGCAGGAGAGAAAGGGGGGATATAAATCCAACCTCCTCCTCCTCCTCCTCCTCCTCCTCCTCCTCCTCCTCCTCCTCCTCCTCTTCTTCTTCTTCTTCTTCTTCTTCTTCTTCTTCTTCTTCTTCTTCTTCTTCATGGGTGGGGCGGCAGCGGGGGGGGGGCGAACCAGTGGTTGATCTTTTAGAATCCCACCGCTGCCTCTATTATAGTGACTTCCAAACAGAGCTGACATTTGAAGTAGCAACGTCTGAGTAGCACTAAGCTGGCACGCACTTTGCCACGTGGGGTGTTTCCCCCCCTAAAATCATCATTGCATGGCGATTTTATTATTTACACTGTTTAAGATAGGCAAACTGTATCAACATACTGCATTCGTCTATATGTAGGAAATCTTTGGCTCAGTGTAATCACATTCTAAATAAAAACTGGTTGCCATAAAGAAGAAGAAGAAGAAGAAAAGAAGAAGAAGAAGAAGAGGAGGAGGAGTAGGAGTAGGAGTAGTAGTTTGGATTTATATCCCCCCTTTCTCTCCTGCAGGAGACTCAAAGGGGCTGACAATCTCCTTGCCCTTCCCCCCGCACAACAAACACCCTGTGAGGTAGGTGGGGCTGAGAGAGCTCTGAGAAGCTGTGACTAGCCCAAGATCACCCAGCTGGCATGTGTGGGAGTGCACAGGCTAATCTGAATTCCCCAGATAAGCCTCCACAGCTCAGGCGGCAGAGCTGGGAATCAAACCCGGTTCCTCCAGATTAGATACACGAGCTCTTACCCTTCTCCGCCACGGCTGCTCCTGTGTCTGGACACCTGAGAACTGACATAACATGGCTTCCTGACAAATGACTATGTGGCTTGGGTTGCAAACTCCAGGTTGGGAAATTTCTGGCAATTCAGGGTGGAGCCTGAGAAGGCTGGAGTTGGGGAAGGGGAAGAACCCCAGCAGGGCAAAACACCGTGAAATCCACTCTCCTCCAGCCCAAAGCAAAAGGGTGCTTGTCTGCTTGTAGGGCTGGTGGCGCAGAAAGAGTGCGGCCTCCTCCCTAACCTCTATGGGAAAGGTTTCACACTTCAGACAGCAACTGCTCGGTCCTGGGCTCAGGCTGCCCTTTCGGGGCCGGGCTCAGGCTGCTCCAGCTTGCTGTGTTCAGAACCACGGCTGCCTGGATCGCACCCTTTGACAGGTGGTAACAATGTTCATTTGATTATTAAAAATCAATTCCCATCCAGGATGCCCGCCGAGGGGAGGACTTGCCCACTCAATCAGGTGTAGGTTGTCTCACCGGGGTTCCTCTCCGCACTAGGGAGAGCCCCACATGGTAGATTCGTTCTCCTGACCCAGTCTTAATCGAAGAAGATCTGGGCTCACGGTAGAACGATAGAGTGGAGTTCCAGCACAATGTAAGGCTGAAATCGCTTGGACAAAGCTTACTTAGAAGGGAAACTTTATTGATTCGTCTCGCCCTAGCCCAGTGGTGGTGAACCTATGGCACGGGTGCCAGAGGTGGCACTCAGAGCCCTCTCTGTGGGCACGCATGCACAGAGTTCGTTGGGTGTGGGGGGGGGGTGTTGGAAAATCGCCCCACCACATCTAGGCTGACCTGAGCCGCTGGGCACGACGTGTAGGTAACCCTGTTAAGTGCTGTTAAACCCCACTGATTTCATGGGAAGAACTAAAGTGCAATCCTTTACCTGGGAGTAAGCTCAGTTGCTGGCAATGGGGCTCGCTTCTAAACCCTTCTAGGGTCATGATTCACCCATTCGAAGTGTTGCACAGTTGCTTCAAAGCAAAGCCACCGACTATCACCAAGCTTACTCCAAAGTAATGCGTGCCTTGGAGCCAACCGTTTTTTCTAAACTGAAACCTCAGTATTCAGGTTAAATTGCTGTGTTGGCACTTTGCAATAAATAAGTGGGTTTTGGGTTGCAGTTCGGGCACTCGGTCTCGAAAAGGTTCGCCATCACTGCCCTAGCTACAGGGTGCTTTTATTGCAGGTTCAAAATGGCGGTGGTCCAATCACCTCTTCCCCCTTCCCCTGCCCTTGGCTCTCATTGGCTGTCGCATTCCCGCTTTGGGACCAGGATGGCAGGAACTGGTGCATGCTGGGAGTTGTAGTCCTGACAGCAGCACTCTTCTTATGTTTGGTGTAAATTAAAAGTATTGGCAGAAGAGCAGCCCTGTGACTCTTTGTTGGTGTGTATCCATCCACCTTTTGCATCCATATCGTCTGGGCCAGGAGACACATTGCTTGTCACCTGTCCTGCCCTCTTCCAGACAGCCTAACAAAGGCAGCTGAGAGCCCTCTGTTAGTTGTGTCGATTTGTGCTGCTACAGTTTCTTTTTTTCCTTATGGAGCCTTCTTTTCCACTTGCTGGGGGGCATGACACTATTGCATGGGAACCTCACCCCCACCCGCTCTTTCCTGCTTCCCTTTGACCAGGTCCTCAAGCCCACAGAAAAAACCTCCTTTGAGCTCTGCCTATAATAAAAATAAACCAGGATTCTCCACTGAGGGATGCGAGGTGTGCTGTGCTATCAAAACAGGGGAGACTAACAACAATCTGGCCCCCTGGCTTAGCAGAAGCACTTCCCTTCAGTGGGAGGTCCCTGGCACAAAACATTGACATTAAGGAAGTGGTGTAGCGCCCATGGGGACATGTGGGGTCACGAGTCCCGGTTGGAGGCCCGTCAATACAACCACCTTTATTAGGCCTATTAAAATAGGCTCCAGAGAATTACAGACATTTCTGAAGTACAAATCACAAGTACATTCAAGACACAGACAGATAAACTGTATCTAGCATCGGACGTTACTTAGAAAATTCTGTCACTTGTAAAATAAATTTTGCTACTTTTTCCAAATTTTGCTACTTTTCCTCTGTGTTATTTAACAAAAGCTCCACAACAGAGTTGTCAGAGTCTCCTTCAGGTTTGTCTAAGACCCGCCCAGGAGAGAAATTCCTAATACCCACATATCTCGGACAGTCAAGTATAATGTGAGCAAGAGTCTTCACTTGGTTTTTACAGTGTGGACAGACCCGATCCTGGAGAGGGATAGATAGGCAGCGACCCTTTGTAATGGCGGGCAGTTGGAGGCCATTTGGGTCACAGGGGGGCGGAAAATTTCCCCCTCCCCTCCCGCTGCACCCTAGCCAGGCCCAGCCAAGGGGAAGGGGAAGGCTCAGCTGGCGCACCCAGGGCTGGCAGTGGCATGGCCAATGCTGCTGAGGGCATGCTGGCGAGGAAAAGGGCCTTCCCATTTGAGCACGCCAGGCAGGGAGGTGGCACCAGGGCCTAGGGCCCATCCAGTGTGGCCTCCGAAGTACCGGCCATGCATCTCCGGGCCTGAGTGTGCCAGCTGAGCCTTCTCCTGCGAGGCCAGCCAGCCCCAGGTGCTGCCTCCCTGCGTGGCAGCCCTGAAGATGTTCCTGCAAGAGGAAATTTCCTCTGGTAAAGAATAGACTTGCAGGATCCCAGTGTTGGGATCCAAAAATTTTAGTAACAGGTTCCCATGGTGGTGGGATTCAAACTGTGGCGTAGCGCCAATGGGGCTGGGCGGGGCATGACGGGGGCGTGGCCAGGCATTCTGGGGCGGGGCATTCCTGGGCGGGGCTGTGGCAAGGATGCAGCCGCTGCGCCGGTCCTTGGGCGGGAAACGAATGCACGCAGCCGCAGGCTGCCACGCACGCCGGTGCACCTCCTGCTAGACTGCTTCCACTTCTGCGCGCTTCTGCTGAGAGGAGGGGCGTAACTAAGGCAAAAATCAGGTGGCAAAATCACCAATCAGTAGCCCCCTCTCGGCACACACAAATAATTAGTAACCTGCTCTCGGGAACCTGTGAGAACCTGCTGGATCCCACCTCTGGATTCAACCCCCAGTTTTAAGCTTAGCAAATGTAAATCGAAACAGCTTTTGGATTGTCAACTGTAAGCTGAGAAATTTCTGGAAATGTGGGCATGGATCCTGGAGGGGGCAGGATTTGGGGAGAGGAGGGAGCTCAGTGAAGAAGTGACCCAATGAAGTCCACCACCTAAATATTCCACTTGTTCCCTCCTTTGTAGGAGGGACCAGATGCAATTCCTCCTGGCTCCCTTGAGAGATTGGCAGCCCCGGGCTATACAAAAGAAGAACAAAAAAAGGCTATGCTGGGACTGGACAAGAAGAAGAAGAAGAAGAAGAAGAAGAAGAGGAAGAGGAAGAGGAAGAGGAAGAGGAGGAGGAGGAGGAGGAGGAGTTTGGATTTATATCCCCCCTTTCTCTCCTGCAGGAGACTCAAAGGGGCTGACAATCTCCTTGCCCTTCCCCCCTCACAACAAACACCCTGTGAGGTAGGTGGGGCTGAGAGAGCTCCGAGAAGCTGTGAGTAGCCCAAGGTCACCCAGCTGGTGTGTGTGGGAGTGCACAGGCTAATCTGAATTCCCCAGATAAGCCTCCACAGCTCAGGCAGCAGAGCTGGGAATCAAACCCGATTCCTCCATGGATGGTGGTAACGACCCAAAGATGAAATGCAAGGGCTAAGGGCTAAATGACACAAGACATTTTTAACAAGTCGACTCATTAAAAACGTCTCGTGCTGTTTGGCCCTCAGCAGCACAGCCTCATACAAGACAATGGGAGAAACAGCATCTCCAAGGCAACTCTTGCCTAAGATCATGTACTAAGGAACGAGGAGAAGAGAGGGTAAAGCTGTCTTCACTGACATGCTCTGGCAACCCGAGATATGGCTATCATAGATCCTGTAGGTAGGACCCGGGGCGGAGCGAGGGGGATCTGCACCCCCGCCCCGCCCACCACACCACACCCTGGAATGCCCCCACCACGCCCCCGCACCGGCATGCCCGGGTGCTGTGCCCCCCCATCCCGTTGGCGTTACGCCAACGTAGTGCCTGTACCTGACCGAAGCTGGCTGCATCCTTCTCCCTTCCAGCCTCCAGGCCCTGAGACGAAATGCTTCACTCCTGCATCTGGATAGAAAAGCTGGACTAATTAGTCCCATCTATTAAAACATTTAGCTTGTCTTGCAATCTTTTAATTTCTGCCAGTACAAATGACTTAATTGTAATTGTGTTTGGCTGAACTGTTGCGGGAAACCAGACCAAAAACCTTTAGGGTTTTATCTTTTACTGGGAAAAGTTTTTTTTTATCAGACATTAGAAATATACACATGTGAAAATTAACCCTATAACTACTGCAAAAATAAGTGTTGAATTTATCAAAGCTCCTAACATTTCTCAACCATATCATTCTATCTATCTATCTATCTATCTATCTATCTATCTATCTATCTATCTATCTATCTATCTATCTATCTATCTATCTATCTATCTATCTATCTATCTATCTATCTATCTATCTATCTATCTATCTATCTATCTATCTATCTATCTATCTATCTATCTATCTATCTATCTATCTATCTATCTATCTATCTATCTATCTATCTATCTATCTATCTATCTATCTATCTATCTATCTCTCTCTCTGTCTGTCTGTCTGTCTGTCTGTCTGTCTGCCTGCCTGCCTGCCTGCCTGCCTGCCTGTCTGTCTGTCTGTTGTTTAGTCTTATATACCGCCCTATCCCCAAAGGGCTCTGGGTGGTGCACCACAAAATCAAATCATAATACAACTAAACACAAACAAGATTAAACAATTAAACTTCCATACAAATAAATTACCAATCCCTTTTTAAAAACAGCGGTTAATGTCAGATTTCAAAAATTCAAAGGCACCCCGAAGCCCATTGTTAAAAACCCTCCCCAACGGGAAGACTGCTAGCTCCGTCAATAAGGTATAAATATAGGTAGAGATGAGAACAGAAGTACAATTTAAAGCAAGAAAGTACAATTTAAAGAAGTACAATTTAAAGCAAACCAAGTTTCAGGTTATTCTCTTAAACTACTTTTAAGACTTTTTTCTAGAAACTCAAATCAGTAACACGCGCGCGCACGCGCGCACGCACACACACACACACAGATCTCACCTAATTTCTTCTGGGAGTTTATTTATTATTTAAAATATTTTAAAAACATTTCAATGCTGCCTTTCCACCCAATCAGGGTTCACAAGACCATGAACATAAAACATATTAAAACATTTAAACAGTTGAAAACACAGTTAAAATGGTGAAATAATTCAATTTAAAACATAAATAACCCTAGAAGGAGGGCTAGTAATGGTTGCTGATGGTGTACCAGGTGAAACAACAAAGGCCTACTATGGACTGCAAGTCTGCCTTGCAGTGAGCACACATTCCCTTTGGGGCAGACTTTTACACACGGATGTGTTTTTCTCGCCATCACACCCACCTTGCTGCAGATTGTCCTTTCCTCAGGTCTTCAAAGGGTGGGGAAAGGCCAATCTTTTCCCTGCCTGTGCAGGAAGAGTGACGCGGTCGGACATCTGCCCGGCCTGCTTTGCATTTCCCTGCCTTCCCCTGCCCACGGAGGAGCAGTCCTTCCAGGTTGTTGCCTCCAAGTTGCCAAAGCTGTTTTTGCCCTTTAATTTTGCTTTCAGGGGCCCCTTCCGCACACACAAAACAATGCGTTTTCAAACCACTTTCACAACTGTTTGCAAGTGGATTTTGCTATTCCGCACAGCTTCAAAGAGCATTGAAAGCAGTTTGAAAGTGCATTATTCTGCGTGTGCGGAAGGAGCCCTGGTTTCAGTGTTCTGAACGCTGAAACAACGTAAAAAAAATTTTCAGGGCAAAAATAGCTGTAGATCACTGTGGCAACCAGGGACAATGGCCTGGAAGAAGAGGTAGGCAAGAATGGGGGCTGGATTCAGGGCAAGCCGTAGGGTTTCCTCACATGCAACCAGAAAACCCCCCACTGTGGAGCAAGATGCCGTGGGGTGGGCGTGCTGAAGGCAAGGTATGCATAATGGGCCAAAGTCTACATCTGCTGATGAACAACCGTGGGAGAGGGAAACAGACACATCTCTTTGGAAAGGGAATTTTAAAATTTCGGTGCCATGACAGAGAAGACCTTTTCTCCAGTTGCCACCAATCTAGCTTCAGACGGCAGGGGTGACCAAAGCAGGGCTTCTGAGGATGATTGAACAGGTCGATTTGTAGGGTACAAGGCTTTAAAGGTCAATACCAGCAGCTTAAATTGGGCCTGGAAGTGAGTTGGAAAGCAGTGTAAATGGAACAAGACTGGAGTGATAGGGTCCTAGGAGCAGCAGTGGCGTAAGAGCTCGTGTATCTAATCTGGAGGAACCAGGTTTGATTCCCAGCTCTGCCGCCTGAGCTGTGGAGGCTTATCTGGGGAATTCAGATTAGCCTGCGCACTCCCACACACGCCAGCTGGGTGACCTTGGGCTACTCACAGCTTCTCGGAGCTCTCTCAGCCCCACCTACCTCACAAGGTGTTTGTTATGAGGGGGAAAGGGCAAGGAGATTGTCAGCCCCTTTGAGTCTCCTACAGGAGAGAAAGGGGGGATATAAATCCAAACTCCTCCTCCTCCTCCTCCTCCTCCTCCTCCTTCTTCTTCAAAACAAGGTTAAGAAATGCAGTTAAAACTACTAATTTCCAGTATAAAATTTGCAATAGTTTCACAAAAGAGCACATCAGAGCTGTTCAGGAGATTGGGTATCTTATAACACTCATGCCACTGAGAACATTGCAAGAAAATGGAATTCATGTACTTCATGCATATCTTATTGTATTTAGGGCATAGAAACAGAGAACGGTCAAGTGTTTCGACCGTAATCAGATCACATGAACAAACGTTCCATATTCTTCGCTGTGGCCCTTGTAGTGCTGGAAATTCTGGAGGCACGTTCTGGGAGAAAAGAGTGATCGAGCTGCAGAAGGCCACAATCTGGGAGGAATTCACCAGGGGCTCCATTAGAAATTTACCCTAATCCTGGGTTCACTGCTCATCCCAAAGAATTCCATTTAAAGGAAGAAATGTAAAGTTAATTTTTCATCAAACAGCCTTAGTGACTATGGGAGTGTGGGCTTGAGGCTGTGGGGCTATCCAGTGGTGGCGAACCTTTGGCACTCCAGATGTTATGGACTACAATTCCTATGGCCAATTGGTCATGCTGGCAGGGGCTGATGGGAATTGTAGTGGGAATTGTAGTGGGAATTGTAGTGGCGTAGGAGGTTAAGAGCTTGTGTATCTAATCTGGAGGAACCGGGTTTGATTCCCAGCTCTGCCGCCTGAGCTGTGGAGGCTTATCTGGGGAATTCAGGTTAGCCTGTGCACTCCCACACACGCCAGCTGGGTGACCTTGGGCTAGTCACAGCTTCTTGGAGCTCTCTCAGCCCCACCTACCTCACAGGGTGTTTGTTGTGAGGGGGGAAGGGCAAGGAGATTGTAAGCCCCTTTGAGTCTCCTGCAGGAGAGAAAGGGGGGATGAGAACTAAAACTCCTCCTCCTCCTCCCCCTACTCCTCCTCTTCTCCTTCTTCTTCTTCTTCTTCTTCTTCTTCTTCTTCTTCTTCTTCTTCTTCTTCTTCTTCTTCTTCTTCTTCTTCTTCTTCTTCTTCTTCTTCTTCTTCTTCTTCTTCTTCTTCTTCTTCTTCTTCTTCTTCTTCTTCTTCTTCTTCTTCACATCTGGAGTGCCCTACCACCACGGGGCTATGGGGTTTCATGAAAACTTACTGGTACTCCACTGATTACTGATGTAGAGACATGGCAAAAAAAAATCCTTCCCTCAGCAAAACTGCAAATCCTTGGCTCCCCTCCTTTCAACCAGAGGCAGGTTCTTCGTTTTCATTCTTACATACTCTAAAATGTAAACTTTTCCTGATGCTGAAAGAAAAGTCTGATTCCAGTTTTAATTCAGACAAGAACAACAACTACATCTCAGCTGTCTGAAAATGTGGGGAGCCCCTTGTTACAAACGCATGACTTTTTCAGCACTTTGTTATGAATCCATTGTGTTTTTCGGCATCAACAGCTGTACAAATCTAAATTCATAAATCCAATTAAGGCAATCTAATTAAGCCCAGTATAAACTACAGTTTGACAACTGACTTTCTAGTTCCGGATGACAGATGCTTTAATTGATCTACATTTGGCAACAGTTGGGTGCCAAATTGTCTCCAGGCCAGAAGCAGGAACAAAACTAGCCGAGGAGGCAGAATGGAACAATCTGAGCTCTTTCGAATTCTTGACTCTGATAAGTGGATACATGGCAGTAATACTTCCACTTAGCACTTCCACTTAGCACTGGAGTAGTGCCAAGAGGGCAGGCAGGTGCGTGATGGGGTGCGTGGTGTGGGCGTTCCAGGTATGGCAAGGGCGTGGCGGGGCGTGGCGGGGGCGCATGGCGCATGTGTTAGGAGGCCTGTGTTTGGGACTTTGCTTATGCTGCTGTTTCATTTCATTGGGGGGAGGTTGGTCGGGGTTAACTGTATTTCTAGCTGTCTTTTCTCTACTGCTGTAGAATGTGTAGTGACACCAGGTGGTGTCAAGGTCATTGCCTGCCCATCTCCTGTTATCTCCTTGCACTTACTTTCTGGCGGGCTTTCCCAGGATGGGGGGGGGGGGGCCTGCCACTTCTTTTATTATTGCAGTTTGCGCAGGTTTTCTCCAGTCTTGGCTTTGCCAAGGTAGATCCCAAACTCATAAAGCTGCTGTTCTACAACAAGAGTGTTTGTGAGTTTTTGGGATTCTGACAGCATGTGTGCCCCGGACGCAGTTCCCCCTCGCGATAGCTCTGCTGACACTGCGCTTTAGCTCCTTCAAAGTAGTTCTCGTGCATTGTGGAGTGATCCATGGGTAGCTCTCCCCAGCGTTTTGAAGAAAAACGAGTGGCATTGCTGTGATTTGGATTGTGGTAACCCAGGTTTGACTGATCCAAGTTTGACTGGCCGAGATGGACACCCTCCCCTTCTCTTCCCTCCAGATGTGAGGGGAGCCAGCACTAATAACAGTTCAGTGGATTGGTTGATGGATGACAACATTCAGTGGGAAGAGTAAATCCCATCCTCTTCAACTGAAGACAACTCAGCTACTTTCCCCCTGGTCTCTAAGCATCACGTTGATCTTGACCTTCAGTGAAAGTAAAGTTCCCCCTTCAGTCGTGTCCGACCCTGGGGTGCCACTGCAAGCAGTGATTTCATAGGCAAGCCGCTTTTTGTGGGGTAGTTTGCCATTGCTTTCCCTGGCTATTCTTTACCCCCTAGCTATGTGCTAGGTCCGTGGTGGCGAACCTTTGGCACTCCAGATGTTATGGACTACAATTCCCATCAGCCCCTGCCAGCATGGCCCACCACTGTGCTAGGTACTCATTTACCGACCAAGGAATGGCTGGCTGGCTGGCTGAGTTGACCATGAGCCAGCTGCCAGGATATCTGACCCACAGGGGGCTTGAACTCCTGACCGCGTGAGTGGCAGTGCAAGTCCTTGTGGCACATTGGCCCTTCTTTGTTTTGCTGCTCTAAGCAGTCACTTGGAGGAGGGCTATGACTGAGAAGGAACATCTCACTTAAGACCACTCAGAACATTCATGGGGAAGGTGAGTTTTGAACCAAGGTCTCCTCAAACCCATAGCTGCCCCATTACGTTGGCCTTGTCAACCAGCCGTGTGTTTATATGGCTCTGTCTGGAAATGTTAGTGCTTCTGTACACAGATGTGTATTTATGTTACAGCTTGTTGTAATCCCTTGGGGGGGAAATGTGTGGCTTATACAGTTTCACGGAAACTGGGGACGACAAAAAGAGGAAATGTTGGTAACTGGGTACAAATGGTTGCTAGGTGACCATTCTATTTGGAATGAATGTTTGCATATGAAGAGTTCATGTTTTCAGTGTCATTCTTCAAAAATGTTTCTATCTAACGGAACCTTGAAGCAATAAACAGACTCTGTATTGTTGCTCAGTAGCGTTGATTGATCGAAGAACCCAGCTCGACAAAACCAGTTCTGGCAAACCTGGCTTTTGCGATCCCCTTTATTCCATTGTTATCCCCCCCCCCACCATTTCCCCAAGAAATGTGAGAGTCAGTTTGAAGCTAAGGCACCCAAGGTTGGTGACAGATACAGCTGGATGAGGCTTGGCGAGGCTGAGGGGTGGGCAGCGAGACGAGCATGCACGATGTGCCTGTGGCGCTGGGGGCGGGGGGAGGCACACAATCAGTACTTGCCCCCAAGCGCCATTTCTTGTCAGCACGTCACTGATCTGGCAATGATTAATTGATTGATGTTATTTATATTCCACCTTTCCCACTAAGAAGTCATGCAACCAATCAGATGAGACATCTAATAGCATAATATAATGCCGGGGGGGGGGGGGGTGTTTGCAGAAATCTGAAACAAAACAGGAATCTGAATGAAATGCAAATATTAAACATGACACATTAAACAAGCAGCAAATAGTAGCAATTTATACTATAGAAGAAGGATCCATAGCTCCACCATGCCAGGCTAGAAGTCATCATCATAAGCTTTGCCTGTAGGAGTTCTATGGGGCTAAATCAGGAACAGAACTAAGTCAAACCTTCCAAAATATAGAACAACAGCAGGCATAACAGAGAACAGAAACCTGCAACCTGTAATGCCTTTGAATTCAGGTAATACCTGATTCTTGCTTGCAACAACTTCTCTAATTCACCAGGGACTAAAATCTTCAAATGCACTCTTCTCAGAGATGGGATCCAACCAGTTCTCACCACTTCTCTAGAAGTGGTTACTAATTTTTTCTGAGTGCCGAGAAGGGGTTACTAAAGCAACCTCCCTGCCCAATAGGGACTGGAGGGGCGTGTGTGCAGCGGCGCCACTGTTTGAATCCCACCACCATTGGAACCTGTTATTAAAATTGTTGGATCCCACCACTGACTCCTCTTCTAAGTGGCTATCACAGAAACCAGGTTCCTGTCTTTAACTTGAATAACACAGGCCTGAAATAACAGTATGATACCAATAATGCTACCACCCATATATATTTCACGCACACACCTTAGCTTTTGACGTTCATAGTCTCCATTTGACCTTATACAGGAAGAGGCTGGAGATCCCCCAGAATCACAGATGTTCTCCAGACAACAGGTATCAGTTCCTCTGGAGAAAACTGCTGCGTGTGGAGAGTAGACTCTATTGCAGGGGTCTTCAAACTATGGCCCTCCAGATGTTCATGGGCTACAATTCCCATCAGCCTCTGCCAGCATGGCCAAGTGGTAGGGCTCATGGGAATTGTAGTCTATGAACATCTGGAGGGCCATAGTTTGAAGATCCCTGCTCTATTGCATTAAACACAATAAGATCCCAACCCAGGTCCTAACTCCAGATTTCCAGGAATTTCCTAAATGAAGCGTCGGCAAACCTAAGTCCAGGAAATCTGACCCAGCTGTGATTCACTGGCTGCTGGGCCCCTCCTGGGCTGGCCAAAGTGGTTCTTGAAAGTGGCACATAATTTTCTTCGGTCTCTGTGGTCCCTCCAGTCATTCTACCATTTTTTTTAAAAAAAATCCTTGCTTTGTGCACTGGAATGTCTGTGCCTGTCTCTAGCAAATAATTTGTTCTGGCATTTTGTTCTCTGCTTTCTGTGTGGGTGCTGGAGTGCTTAATTGCTGTTTTCATCTGGGAAAGGCCAATTATATGTTCCACTGTGCACGTCTTGTGAATTTTATTTTTTTTAACTGGGGGTGGGGGTTGTCACGGACTCTGATGCACTACCTGGTTCTAGCATTTCAAGAATGATTCTGGGAATGGGGACAAGGTGACAGGGGACGGAAATCCAGTGGAGATGCGCAAGGGAGATTAACAGGAAGAAAATGAAATGCAAACGATGGCAGGAGAATTGCGTAGAAGAGATGCTAAAGGGCCCTTCTGTAGAGCCTAATCAGACACACTCCAAATCAGATGCCATAAAATGTTTCATAACATACTGCTGGAGGTTATCAATTAAACGGCTTGGCAATCCAGAGCAACGATGTCCATAAATCTTGCCTGGAGGAGGGATGCAGGAACTGGCAAAAGGGATTCCTGTTCAGAAACCTTTCATCCGCTTTGATGCTACTTGTGGGTGGCTCAGGGCTGTTTGACTGAGGTTGCCAACCTCCAGGTCTCCAGAATTACAACATGTCTCCAGACAACATAGATCTCTTGTTTCCAAATCCAAATCCAAAACCTTTATTAGGCATGAAACCGGTGTGTGTCAAGAATTTCAAATACAATAAGAAGATCATTATTGCGCAACTTGCAGTACACAGAGTAAAAATATAGCAACAGCTTCAGAGATTTCAGCATTAGAGTTATTTAGAAGCTTAGCCATTTTTATTTTGTCAGAAAGGAGCATAAATCCTGTTGGTCATACAGTTCTCAGATCAGTTCTGATGTTGTTGTATTTTGAACAGTGAAGCAGAATATGAGAAAGTGAATCAGTTGTATTAGGACAGAAACGACAGCAACGCTCATTTTGTGGAATACTAGAGAAGCGACCTTGAAGATGTACTGACGGAAAAGAGTTACACCTTGCTCTAGTCATGACCCATCTGCAATTGTAATTAACAAGATGTTCCAGGTATATAGCAGGGTTAGATTTCTGAGGGATAATCCCAAAGAATATTGGAGAGCAAGAGCTTTGCGCTTTGCTCAGGAGGATCTCTTGTTTATTTATTTAAAACATTTGTTCCACTTCTCCTGAAGGAAAAGGCTGTGTGGAAGGTCGACTGCATGGCATTATCCTCTACCAAGCTCCCTTCCCTCCCTAAATCTGAAAAGTATATCAGACGGAACTGAACCTTCTGAGGCTAATCCAGTCCTGTTGTCTCCACTTTTCCTGTGCAAACTCTCCGCATCTTTCGGGTGAAGTGGGAAAAAAGATTGAGAAGTGTCCCACTACCTCCCACTAGATCAGTGGTGGCGAACCTATGGCACAGGTGCCAGAGGTGGCACTCAGAGCCCTCTCTGTGGGCACGGGCAAACAGAGTCACACCCCCCCCCCCCCATCTAGGCTGGCCTGGGCCACTGGGCTCGATTATTAGCATTAAACCTAGTTTTGGGGAAGCAGTGTAGGTAACCCTGTTAAGCACTGTTGCACCGATTTTCATGCGAACAACCAAAGCGCTATCCTGTACTTATGCCTAAGCTCGCCGTTTTAGCCAAAGCTTCTGAGTAAACCCTCCTAGGGTCGTGATTTGCCTGTTGGAAGAGTTGCATTGTTTCTTCAAAGCAAAGCCACTGACTACCACCAAACTTACTCCCGAGTAACGCACGCCTCGGAACCAGCCATTTTTTCTAAACTAAAACCTCAGTATTCAGGTTAAATTGCTGTGTTGGCACTTTGCAATAAATAAGTGGGTTTTGGGTTGCAATTTGGGCACTCGGTCTCGAAAAGGTTTGCCATCACTGGCCTAGATCATGATCTACCGAACGCAGCTGAAAAATTTAAGAGGCTCACTCATGATGGTGGCTTAATTTCAGAGTTGTGAGGATTGCTGAAATTATGGAACTGAAGAGCTGCGAACACCCAAGTATATATTGTTGTTGTTAGCCTCAAGTGATGTGGCGTATTGCCATGGCATCCGATTCTCCGGCCCCTCCTTCCTCTTGCCAGAGTGCCAGGGGGGCCGGCAACCCGAGCAGAGCTGGTTTCTCCATTCAGCCCACCTGTGCAACCTCAGTGAGGAGGGCTCTCAGCAGTGTGGGATCCAAACATTTTACTAACAGGTTCCCATGGTGGTGGGATTCAAACTGTGGCGTAGCGCCAATGGGGCGGGGCACGACGGGGGCGTGGCCGGGCATTCTGGGGGGGGCATTAATAATTTATCTGTTACTGTAAAAAACTCTTACTGTAAAAAAAGTTCCTAATTTCCAGCTGGTATCTTTCTGTCCATAATTTAAACTCATTATAGCAAGTCCTATCGTCTACTGCCAACAGAAACAACTACTTCTCCTCTAATTGACTGCCTGTCAAATACTTAATACTGTCAGCATGCGGCGGCTCGACTGCTCACGGGTGGTGCCTTTAGAGATCACATCACCAAGTTAAAAATCAGCTTCTGTACCGGCTCCCAGTTGGAATCTCAATCGCCTTCAAGGTATTGGTGTTAACCTTTAAGGCCTTTACGCCGGTCTGGGACCTCGCAGACCTTAGGAATCGCCTGGCCCCATATGTCCCAGCCGGTCTCAAGGCCGGGCAGAGGCCAATCTACTGGAGATCCTCGCCTCTATGATGCGGTTGGTTTTCCACCAGGCCAGGGCTTTTACGCCCTGGCCCCCGCCTGGTGGAATGCTTCCCTTCCTCCAGAACTGGGTTCTGCGGGACCTACAAGAGTCTCCGCAGGGCCTGTAAGATTGAGTTATTCCGCTCGGGCTTTTGGGAGGCCGGGCTGCTGATAGGTGCCTATTAACAACTAAGAGATCCACAAGGTTCCCTCTCAGGAGTTAGGAGCTAGTGGCTGAACGCCATCTGTTTTTTTAACTGATTATAAATTAAGAGCTTTGCTTACCGACATGAATTTTAGTATTCTATTTTGTTATCCGTTTATATTAGATGTAAACCGGCCTTATCTTTGGGAGTGGCGGTATAAAAGTGGAACAAATAAATAAATAAATAAAATAAATAAATACTTAATTTTGTTTCTAGAAATCAAAAGGAGGATACTTTCCTTAAACAAGGAACTTGACCATATTTCTAAAACATGTTTGTAAAACAGCCCAACAGGGAGAATTATCCCGTTTTCTACCTTCGCTAACCAGCCACATAGGAAACAACAGGACTTCATGATTTTTGGACCTAATGGAATTTCTAACGGAAAAGCAGACCCCATTAGTCACCCCCTCTCGGCACACACCAATAATTAGTCACCCCCTCTCGGGAGCTGGTGAGAACCTGCTGGATCCCACCTCTGGCTCTCAGGCACTGCCAGAACTTGCCTTGCCTTCTGGCATCTCCTCCTGAGGCCATTTTGCCTTCTCACCCCCTGTGATCCCTGAGAGGATGCCTGGGGGACTGGTTTTGTACCTGGCAGCTGGTGGCACAAGCTGAGGAAGAGACAAGGGTGCATTTTATGGGATAACAACATACCTTGAATGGCCCAGATAACACTGGTGGAACGCTCTGCTGAGGCGCTGTGTTCTGCAGGGCCTACAAAACGGTCCTGTTCCACCAGGACCATGAATGAAGACGGCGACGGGTTTCCATCTGCCGACCTCCCCTTTCCTCTCCCTTCTCCTTCTTTTTCCCTTTCCTCCTTCCCAGTGTGAAAGAGGGAGTTCATAGGCATATTACCCTCCTTCAGTAGGATTTACAGGAGCTGTTATATTGTTGGCAGATTTTACTGGATTTTATTGTGTTTTTATGTAGTCACTGATGTTGCATGACACCCTGAGCTGTTAGGGGTAAGGGTGTCTTATGAATCCAAATAAATAAATATAGAAAGACATGGCCATGTGGTGGGGTGCAATGTCTGTCTGCAAGCCATGTTGTCTTCTGTTTTACATGTGATGCTAGGACCAAGAGCCAGACCACATGATGGTGACCGCAATAATGCTATAAGCTGATGATATTTTTTGGGTATAGACTTCTACCATGGATTTCTGTACAAATTCGATTGTTCTCTTTTGTTTATTGTTCTTTCTTCTTCTTGTTCTTCTTTTCTCTTTTTTGCTGGCCTAATGGCCGTGATAAAACTGACTGACTACATGTGATGCTCCTCCACACCGAAGCTACCTGGGAGGAGGGGAACAGACACAGCTGGGCAGGCGGAGTTGCTTTTTTGCCATTTTTTCACTGGTTGGTTCTGTTTTTAACCTGCTCAGGTTTGTTTATGCACAGTCTGAACTGTACTCACCCTGGGGCTGGGGGGTCACCTGGTTAAAGAAATGTCAGTCAATTCCCAACATTTAATCAGAACATTAATTGGTTGGTCGATTGGTATTCAACTGCAAGTCCACAGACACTGCCAGACTCGGGACCAAATCCTCCTCTGCCCCCATGACAGACCCTGCTGCTTCCAGAAGCCCCATTCCTGCTGAAAGAGAGCCTGGAGGGTTATCAGACGCCTTCGCAGGGCCCTTGCCTGGCACTACAGCTCCAGGAGCAAGCAGAGGAGCAAGCTGGAACCCAACACTGGCGTGACCCAGAGACAACCACAAAACGTTCAGGAGAAGAAACAAGGTGGCCCAGCCCCTTTCCCTTCCCCCTTCCGAGGCCTGTGCAGAGTTGCAGGAGACATCCTAGGGTTGCCAGCTCTGGATCAGGGAATTCCTGGAGGTCTGGGAACAGTGCCTCAGAGGGCAGAGTTTGGGGAGGGTGCTCAGCACGGATGTGATGCCATTCGGCCCACCCACCCGCAGAAGCCCACCCTTTCTTCTGAGAAACTGATTGCTGTCATCTGGAGATCAGTTGTAATTCCAGGAGAACTCCAGGCCCTACCTGGGGGTTGGCAACCTCACACTTAGCATGATGGCTGAGGGCAAGCCTTGGGAGCTGGAGAGGATGTGTAAGAACAAAACAGTCATTCGGGGGTGAGGGAGAAGAGGAGTAGCTTTTCTGATATGCCCGTGTAACCCCCATGCTCAGAATGGGTTGACCCAGAAAGGGGTGGAGACCCAAAGCAGGAGAAGGCTGCAGAGCTCATGTAGTTGGAGACAAGGCTACCAGACTCGGACCTTGGTTGTATAAGCCCTTTAAAACCTTGTTAAGGGTTTCTTTTTGTGGTTGTAATGGGTGAGAGTTCTCCTGGAAACCTTCATCATGTTGAATCCTGTTCACCAAGCCCTTGGAGTCTTCAGGAGCCAACCCACTTGCAAAGAAGAATTGGACTTGGCAGTATCAGTAGACTGTAAATAGAAGGACTTGAAAATGCAACCTGAACAGGACCTTGAAGTGTGATGTTAAATGTTGATGTTATATGTTATATGTTAAGAAACCATTTTGTTTTTAAAATTTGTTGTTGCAAACTCATTCCACGTTCTGCCCCACAGAACCCACAAGCTGAGGTGACACCAACAGCCATACGGCTTTTCCTGATATGCCAACAGCCATTCTGAAAAAAGTTAAACCTTATGCTTGCAGCCATTAAACATTTTTAAACATTAAACATTTTAATCGACTTGTTAGGGAACTCATTTTTCTGCCCTACGGTGACTACCAGTTAAAAAGGGGCACACGTGACATTCCCTTGTTCCAAACAGATCACTGTTTCATCTGCTTCATCTAGCACAGCACTGTTAGATCAGATAAACATCTTCCCCTCTGAAGGTGTCATTCCTGTTTCTGTCTTAATGGGGTTCTTAAAGGTGTTTTATTTATCTTGATTCATTAGTTGACTTTCAGAAAATATGACATCACCTGCGCACAGATTCGTATTATACTGACAGGCTTTGAGCTTACTGTGAACCCAGTCAAATAGGGTTTGGTTGGTCTTTTGTGAGGCAAGAACTGACGTGAACCAGAGATTAGACAGGGGAAATATCCGAGACTTGGTTTATATCCACATTGTCGAGAAGGCTATTGGTTTGTTACTTATTATGATGTTTGTCACTAATGCATCTTCTTTGTTGTGCAACTGTGTTTAATTTTTTTTCTTTTTAGCCAATTGTCATACAAATGTTACCGGCCGCTCCAGCAATAAGGAATCTACAATGTATCTAAAGGCATACATATATCAAAAATAAAGAAGAATGAATAATATTCTTATTTTATAACTAAACACTTACATTCTCCCTGGCAGATGCGTGGGTTGGCTTCATGAGACACTTAAACAAATCCTTTATTAATACAAACGCCTATACATTTATATATGTGAGAAGGGTCAGGACCAACGAAAATATATTTTAAGAAATTCTGCGGGTTCACCGGTTACACAAATAGGTATGTGTGCTGTAACCCTTTGTTTCATCCTCCCGAAGTGGAGATTTCCACGGGCAAAGTTGCAGGGATTAGTTTTGAGTGGCTGCTGAAATGTTATGGCATCTTTGTAACACATCTTTTATTCAAATGTACACAACAGCCGCACAGTGGAAACAAAAACCTTTTTTAAAAAATCAGGTAGTAAAGCCAAGATCCCTGTGCAGGATTTTCAGAGGATGCCAATTGCAGCTCCGGACATATCCCCACCTTTCCCTTTCCCACTGACCCCAACTATAAACTCTCAGCTGTCTTCTCAAATGCAAAACAGCGGCACTTGCTTCCAAACAACGCTTCTGCCCCTTCACATTAGCTGGAGGAAGTCACCTGCCCAAACTCTTGTTGTGTATTACATTTTAAAAGCAGGGGAGAGATCCCAGGCTAGCAACGAACATTAATCGTCTATCATTTGCCATGAATACTGTCAGTTTAATCCATAGGTGTCAAACTCACGGCCCTCCAGATGTTATGGACTACAGTTCCCATCATCCCCTGCCAGCATCATGCTGGCAGGGGATGATGGGAACTGTAATCCATAACATCTGGAGGGCCGTGAGTTTGACACCTGTGGTTTAATCTGTTCCTGCGTGGCAGGGGGTTGGACTCGATGGTCCTTGTAATCTCTTCCAACTCTATGGTTCTATGAGAATGAATGGAATAATTTTGGAAATAGGAATAATTTTGAATGAATGGAATAATTTTGGGGAGCTGTGGAATAGTCCAGGTGAAGGGGATGGATGAGGAGACAAGGGGAAATGAGAAGGACATGTCACATTTTGGCTTCTGTTTCATCATCTGCTGGGACATCTTTGCTTTCTATGGGGCTTCCTGAAGACTCATTCTAGAAAGAAGCAGTTACCATTTTCCTGCTCCTCTTCATTTTCCGACGATACCTCTTCTTTACACAGCAGTGAAGGAGTTCAGGAGAAGTAGATTGCCAGACCGGTTCATTCACAGACCTGTGGAGCACTGCTCTAGAAGACGTACGATGCATCCTACAGCTCCTTGCATTGTTATATAGCACCATCAGTGTGCAGGTAGCTTTCTTGAATCGGGAAGCAAACAAGGAAAAATCTAGCTGCGTGCCTCCAAGACATTTCACGATCTATATCTCAACAGTGGGAGGACAAAGATATGTGTGTGTGAGGGGGAATGGGTTACAAGCCAGAAAAAGAGAACAAATCAGTGGTTTATAGGTGAAGTCTGAAAATGCAATTAATGCTTTGCTTCCACTGGGGCTACAGACAAGAGCTCAGCTGAACCCAAGGTTTCAAAAAAGAAGAAAATGGATTTTATGGAGGGATGTCAGAGGGAAATGGTGGCTCCAGGTGGACATTCTAAAAAAGGGCTCAGCATCAAGGGAGCAAAGAAGAACGAACAGGTCGCTGATAGGGTTGCCAGACCCCCCCCCCCCCCCACCAACAAGGGACCAGGGAGGGCTGCCAGAGCCAGGCTGGGAGAGATTTGAGGGTGCACCTGTGAAAAGGCAAACTCTATGCTGGGGATAACTAGGAAAGAAGTTGATAATAAAACTGAAAAGATTGTCATGCCCTTATATAAAGCAGTGGTGCGACCGCACTTGGAGTCCTGTGTTCAGTTCTGGTTGCCACATCTCAAAAAGGATATCAAAGAGATAGAAAAAGTGCAGAGAAGGGCAACGAGGATGATTGAGGGACTGGAGCACCTTCCTTATGAGAAGAGGCTGCAGCATTTGGGACTCTTTAGTTTGGAGAGGAGACATCTGAGGGGGAATATTATTGAAGTCTATAAAATTATGCATGGGAGAGAAACGTTGACAGAGAGAAATTTCTCTCTCTTTCTCACCATACTAGAACCAGGGGGCATTCATTGAAAATGCTGGGGGGAAGAATTAGGACTAATAAAAGGAAACACTTCTTCACGCAACGTGTGATTGGTGTTTGGAATATGCTGCCACAGGAGGTGGTGATGGCCACTAACCTGGATAGCTTTAAAAAGGGCTTGGACAGATTTATGGAGGAGAAGTTGATCTATGGCTACCAATCTTGATCCTCCTTGATCTCAGATTGCAAATGCCTTAACAGACCAGGTGCTCGGGAGCAGCAGCAGCATGCCATTGCTTTCACATCCTGCATGTGAGCTCCCCAAGGCACCTGGTGGGCCACTGCGAGTAGCAGAGTGCTGGACTAGATGGACTCTGGTCTGATCCAGCTGGCTAGTTCTTATGTTCTTATGTTCACCTGGGCAGGACAGGAACACCAGTGCCAAGAAGTCCACTTTCCCCAATGGACTGATCTCCATGGCAGATTAGCTGTCATTCAGGGCTATGCTAAACTCTGCGGCTTCGTGTTGATTTGTTTGGGGCTGTGTAGGGATGGGTGGAGGAAGGGGAAAGTGAGGATGGGGGATGAGTCTGAATTTGTGTGCATCGAGGAATGCTGCTGTAAATTTCGTTGTGCGTGCACAATGACAATAAAAATGCTTATGCTTATGCTTACCACTCAGGAAAACTTGCAAGCACTGAAGGCAGTGGGGGGATCCAGCAGGTTCGCACCAATTCGGTAGAACCGGTACCTAATTTTTTGTGGAATTTGGAGAACCGGTTGTTAAAAGCAGCTTTCGGAGCCCCAGAGCTGCCCGGCTGCTCCAAGGGGCCAAAAGCCTTGTTGTGCCCTCTCCCAGGGGAGCGAGGGGGCTTTCAGAGGAGTGGCTGCAAGACCCCATTTTGCCCCCCTCCACCCCCACAAGAAGTTCCCCCACAGCAGGTAAGTGGGTGCCACGGGGGGTGCCGGGGGGGTGCGAACTGCAGTGGTTAAGAAGGCCCAGCAAAGACTGTACTATCTGAGACTTTTAAGGAAACAACAACTGGATGGAAAACTCCTGGTGTCCTTTTACTGCTGTGCTGTAGAGAGTGTCTTAACCTACTGCCGTGGTGGCAAACCTTTTGCACTCCAGATGTTATGGACTACAATTCCCGTCAGCCCCTGCCAGACTACTTCTATTCAGATGCTGGCAGGGGCTGATGGGAATTGTAGTCCATAACATCTGGAGTGCCAAAGGTTCGCCACCACTGACCTACTGCATCTGTGTATGGTTCTCCAGTTGCACAGTGGCAGATAGGAAGGCGCTCCAAAGGGTGATCACTCCTGCACAGAGGATTATCGCCTGCCCTCTCCCCTCCTTGGAAGAACTCCATAATTCCCGAAGCCTAAAGAAAGCCCAAAATATTCTGAGAGGCCTGTCTCATCCAGCACACTCTCTTTTTGAACTGTGACCATCCGGCAGACGATCTATCAGGTCTATCAAAACTAGGACAAAGAGGCTTAGAGACAGCTTCTACTCTAGAGCTGTGGCGATGCTGAACTCCGCGGCTTCGTGTTGATGTGTTTGGGGCTGTGTAGGGATGGGTGGAGGAAGGGGAAAGTGAGGATGGGGGATGAGTCTGGAATTGTGTGCATCGAGGGATGCTGCTGTGAATTTCGTTGTGCGTGCACAATGACAATAAATGCTTATGCTTAAATCATTAGAATCCCACCACTGGCTGAAAATAATGGGTGGGGGACACTGCAGGAGCTCAGGGTTGTGGGTAGAGACATCCCAGGAAACAGGGGCAGAGAGGCAGCACAGGCAGAGGCCCTAGAGAGCGAGACAAGGTGTGGGGCGAGGAGCTTGAAAAGCGAGTAGCACATTTTTGTACAGGAAAATGCTCAGCCGAGTGCAGTCAGACTCAGGGCTGCTGTCGGCCTGGCGGAGCTTTCAAGGGCACCGTTAATGAGGGCCCGGTGCTTTCTCAAGTGCATCAGTGTTCGGCAGTACAGTGATATTTCACAGTGTGGGTTTCGAGCAATCTCATTTGCCAGCCTCATTAATATGCCTCAGATATGTACTAATTAAAGGATGGGGAAGTCTTGGGAAACAGATGGGAGCGCATGAATCAACGGTGCCTCCTCCAAATCCCTGGGGTCGTTTTAACTGTCACGTCTATAAATTACCAAAGCATAAACTGCCATTTCCCCCGGCAGAGCGGCCACAGCTCCTCAGCATAAGGGCTTGCAGAGTGTATTGTGTGCGGTGTTTTCCTATTTCTTCCTCCCCAGGGCTTATGCAGAGCCAACCCCTTGCCCTTCTTGGTTGTGTCCAGATTGTCACATGGTGAGGGTGGAAATTCTGAGTCTTTCTATCAGCTTTGAGTACGATGCCGGCACTTCATTCATGAATAGGAGAAACACTAACTTAACGGGGCTCTGGGTGTTCAGACTGATCGGGGATTCTGTGTGGAACAGACTTGCTTCCCTCCTCTGGGCAGTGTGCAGTTTGAACATAGTCTTGGAGCCAGAGCTACAAGGGTTGCCAACGTGGGGCTAGAGCCGTGGTGGCAAACCTTTGGCACTCCAGATGTTATGAACTACAATTCCCATCAGCCTGGCCAATTGGCCATGCTAGCAGGGGATGATGGGAATTGTAGTCCATAACATCTGGAGTGCCAAAGGTTCGCCACCACTGGGCTAGAGCAATCCTGCAGATTGGGAGCCAGGGAAAGGAAGGGATCTTAGGGCGATTCTGCACACGAGTAAAATAGGTTCGACCCAGTGCCCTGAGAAGGGTACTGACCTAGGTCGAAGCCATTATTGTTCCCCACTGCAACCAGCTTGATCCCAGCTCGGAGGGCAGAATCATCCTGTGACTCTTTGCCGCTCCGTTCCGATTGGCTGCTGTTCTACGGCCATGTTCCGTCTATCCCCACACACGTTATTTAAAAAACTGCCACAGGAATGGAGGGACAAACGTGGCGTTTTTTGATTGGCCAGCTGTACGCATGCCCGAAACACTCAGCTGTGATTGGCTAAATGGGGGACTCCTGGCACCAGAGATTCCGCACTTTACTGGAATCGAGCTGAGTTCGAGCGTGGTTCCCTGAAAAAGGAGTAGTTCCCAACTGGAGTCGGAAATTTGACTGTTACACGGGGCGGAGCTGGTACAAAACCACGTTGATCCCAGTGGCTGTGTGGAGCACTTAGGTCGAACGCAGCTCGAACTTAGGTCGATAACGCAAGTGCGGAATTGACCTTAGTGGAGTATAATGCCATAGAATTCACCTTCTAAGACAGACATTTTCTGCAGGGGAATGGATCTCTGTAATGTGGGGGTCAGTTCTCCAGGCTCCACTTGGACATTGGCAACCGTGGCTTCCGTTGTTAGGACTGCCAACCCCTGCTTAGGATATTCCTGGAGATATAAGGGAGGAGCCTGCGGAGGGTGGAGTTTGGAAAGGTTGATTCAGCCCAGACCCAATAGCTTTATACATCAACTCTTATCAGAATCTGCATCTGTAAAATGGTTGGCTGACATAGATAAGAAACTTAACAACATGGGCTGAACAGCTGACCAGTTCCAAACTATGTCTGCCATCAGAATTCATAATGTAATTAAATCTGTTTTAGTTGAAAGAGAGAAACTGGAAATGGTGCAGGAGCGGGGGGAGCTGCTCTCCACAGGCCTTGGGAATTCTCCAATCAGACCATTGTGCAAACTATCTGTACATTCTGTGCAATCCCAAACAACGAAGACCGTACTCTTTGGCTCATTTTAACGCTCTGCCTAACGCTATGACTCTTGGCAGGTATAATAACACTCCATATGAGAACAGGTTATGTCAATGTAATATGGCCGTTGCTGAGACTGCTCAACATGTACTATTGGAATGTCCAATATACGAGTCGTTACGCTCAATGTACATCTGTCCATTGATAGAGAGCTCAAACGATGTCAGGCTACCATCTGTTGTGAATGTTCTACTCAACGGTTCCTGTGATCTTGTATGTGAGAATGTTGCAAGTTTTTTGAGGCACTATTTGGTCAGGCGCAATCATTGCCTACATAGTAGTAACGGCTAAAATATTTATTTTATGTGTGCGTGAATGTTGTGAATGTTCAACGTTGTTTTAATGTATTTTAATGTTTTAATGTCTCAGTTAGTAGATAAATGCCCCTTTTTACTAACTCTGTAATTTATAATGTCAACAAAGGCTTTGGAATTGGAAAGGTTGATTCATCCCTCAGAACTCCAGTTCTGCAGGGGAAGAGGTGGAACACGGGCACCGCACTAAACATGGCAGCACCATTGTCACAAGGCAACCCCATGGTGTGGGTGAGGGTGTGGCAGGAGCAGTTAGGAGGGAGGGCAACCAGGGCCAGTTCCCAAGGAGGAAAGACCTAACAGAGGACAAAGGTCTCTTGGGGAGAATAGACTCACTTGTGCCCGGCTGGGACCTGCTACAAACAGGGGAGAGGACCGGCCAGCCCAACCTGAACACTCCACAGTGGGTAGAGAAATAGGAATCCCTTGGGCAAGGCAAGTGGCATTTCTGGCTGAGAGGCCATAACTACTACGAGGCCAGACCTGGGTGCCCCAGCTACTGCCAGCATTGGTCGATTCCCCGCTGGAAATTTAATATAGTTTAAACCAAGTTTTAAAATAAACTGCACCTTTTCATCGGGGTTTCAGCCTCCCCACTGCGAAGACATGGGGGTCTACATCGGGTTCCGGAAATGCAGCACTCCCCACAACAAACTGATCTCCGTTTTTTGCCTCTCCTGGTTGGCTGCGTTGCTGCGTTTGGGCGGGTCCCTTCTTTTCCGCAAAAAATGCGATCACGCCATGACGTGATTGCGTCATAACGTTAGACGTGTAAGCACTCATTTGCTAGGTTAAAACGTTTGCTAGGTTAAAACATTCGATCATTTAGGTGATTAAACCAGCAGATGGCAAATCGTTTAAGCGGCTGCTCGATCTCACGTTCACCGTGCTCGCACGTTTTCCCATCTCCTCCTAGCGCTTGCTCTCTCTTCTGACCTGAAAGGCGAAAACGAAGCCAGTAAACGTTGCGCGCGCATCGCTAAGTCCTGGTGACCGCTGATTGGTCGACGGGATCTACGTCACTCTTTAGGGCGGGAAAATACTGAAGATTAATACCCCATCCCTCCCCTCGAGACTGGAAAGAACTATGGCAAAACAGAAAGTTGCTCTTCCAAGCAGGTACAGAGAAAACGCGGAATAAGGGGGGAGACGAGCGACAGAATCGGGAAGGAACCCCCTTAGTCGCTCAAGCAGTGAGGAGGTGTAACCTCTAACTGTCGGTTCTGTGGGGCAGTACTTGGAATGAGTTGCAACAACAATTTTTAAACAAACAAAATGGTTTACTTTTCTTTACAATTAACACTTTTAAAACATCAACATTTAACGTTACAATTCAAGGTCCTGTTCAGGTTGCATTTCAAGTCCTTCTATTTACAAGGCCCACTGATAATAAGCTAAGTCCAAAATTTTCCTTTGCAAGTTGGTTGGTCTTTGAAGACTCCAAGGGCTTGATGAACAGGTTGCAACATGATGAAGGTTTCCAGGAGAACTCTCACCCATTACAACCACAAAAGAAAACCCTGAAACAATAAACTCCAACATTTACAACATAGCAAAAACAACAACTACCTTCCCAGTAGTTCCCAACAATATTGCAATTACCTTAACAAGGTGTTAAGGGCTTATAGAAATCAAGGTCCGAGTCTGGTAGCCTTGTCTTCTGCAAAGAGCTCTTGCAGCCTTTCTGCTGCTCTGAGTCTCCACCCCCTTACTGGGTCAACCCATTCTGGGCATGGGGGTTACAGAGGCATGCCTGAAACCTAGTTTTTTCGCGTGAGTCCCGCACGATTAATTGTCCGTGGGGAATTGACCATTCACTCTGCCAGAAGATAATGTGACCAGAACTAGGAGTTCCCTAGACCAGCTGAAAGACCTCAGCAGAGGAAGCCGGCCAAAGCACCAATGGAGGTGGTCAGAGACAAAACAGGCCAGATGCAGGGTGATTGTTAAACTTGGAAACTTTGAATGGAACTGAGCTGCCCAATAGAAAGGACAGCCTTTGCATCTTTCACAATACAGAGATACCATGGTACATCCATGGGGGAAGGCGTACTGCTAATGGGGACATGGGGTACCCCATGTTCCTGGGCGCACACCGTTTCATCATGTGTGGGGGTGCTGGGCACCAGCCCAGCCTCTCCCACGGCACAGCAACCTGGCCAGCGCCCAGTGGCTCCCCCCATGCCAGGATGCTGCTCACCAACTGAGCTGTTTGCTGTGGCCGCAGGCTGCCCCCCCAGGAGGCCATAGAGGGCAGGAGCTGGCCGACCGTCGCAGCCCCCACCCAAGCCACTGAGCCCTGCTCCCGGCCTCCCTGCAGGCTGGTGGCAAGAGCCGGCCTGAAGGAAGTCCAAGGAGGCGCGGCTTGGCAGTGCCTTGCTGAGCCACCTGCCTGGGCTGTCCGCTGCCGAGCCCCGCCCCCGCCCTCCCTGTAGACTGGCTTCTGCCCTCCCCAGGGCCTGCTGCGGTGCCCGTCTGAGCCACTCCTGAGCCTCCCTCCCCCTGCCTCCCTGCTGGCTCCCATAAGTGGTGCGCAGGGGGATGCGGGGAACCAGGCCAGGGGGGGGGGGGGCACGGGGAGCCAGTCATGCCCTGGGCGCCATTTAGGCCTGGTATGCCACTGCTTGGGGGAACTGGGTTCCTGGCTTGGGGGGTATTACAGAAGGGTGGGGGGGGGACTCAGCAAGGAGGTGCTATGATAGAGTCACCTGCCATTTCTTTCAGGGAATTGATTTCTATAGTCTGGAGATCAGTTATAATTCCAGGAAAAAATCCCGCCCCACCAGGAGGTTGTCAACTATAACTGTTAGGGCTGTAGATAGGTTTGTGTGTTCCTGGATACTTGGGTGTGGATATATTAAACAGATCAGCAAATATATACAGTCAAACCAATATTAAAAAATCTGAGGCCAGCCAAGCCTAGGAAACATGGACTGTATATATAGTGACACAAGGCAATGAACTAATCGGTATATGCAAATAGTTTGAGTATAAAGTCAAAAGATAATTCATACACCGTTCATAAAGATATATTGTGATTATGTTCTAAGTAATATTCAACTGGATATAAAGGTAATAACAAAACACACAATGAGGGCACTTAGGCAACCTCAGAAGCGCAACGGGACTGTACTTAGTAACACATTCTCAAAAGCATTGTGTAAGATGCCATAAACATTGTCCATAAGGCACGAAACCTGTAACATTCGTATTGCTTCCAATCAATTGAAAGAGTCAGAATCACCAATGGTCAATGAGTCAAAAATATTCAAACGAATCGTGGCAGTAGACAGCAGCAGCTCCAGCAAGTGGATGAAGGCACCACGGCGACAGCAGCCACATTCGCAGAACGCGTTGCGCGCTCGTCCACGTTTTCAACAGAAATGTCTTCAGTGCGTTCAGGTAAATCTAGTAGAAATAGAGATTGAATTCTCTTCTTGTGTGTTTAGCTAAGTCAAGCAGCATCCAGCTTCTACATTCAGTGACTCAGCAAGTTTACTTGGGGGTGGAGCCTGAGGAAGGGCTGGCTTAAGGAGGGGAGGGTTTCCGATGGCGTACAAGACCATTTTTCTCCAGGCCAACCAGCTCTATCAACTGGAGAACAGTCGTAATCGTGTGAAATCTCCAGCCGCCACCTGGAGGCTAGCAACCCGAGTTGCCGACTCTAGTTTGGGAAATGCCAGCACTCCAGGGGGCGTCCAATTGAGTTAATAAGCAATTGATAGGCACAGGCAAAGGCCCCGTCCACAGAGCAAAAGCTCTGACCAGTTACAAAAATAACCCTCCAAAAGCTTCTTCAGTGTTCAGAGATTTATTGTTTTCTTTCAGTTCTGCGCAGAAGAGGGAACTCTCCTCTGTTAGCCACAGGGAGGAGGCTCAAGGGGCTGTTGCTTGCGTAACATAATTTATACCCTCTTACAAACATCCCTCCTTGTCTTCTGACCATTGGTTTGAGTCAAGAAAACGTCCAGACCTGGTCATCTCATCCCACCTTTTACCACCCCTTGCCCATTCCCATATTTGGTGAAACTTAAGTCAAAAACACCTGGCATCAAAGGTTTCTATTACAACTACTGGTTTCTATTTTACCTGTATCTGTATTTGTGAGCTTCTGCTGATTCCTTATCTCCTTGGTGGGGCCCTGTTGTTTTCCCAAACCACCTGGAAAACTCAGTGTCGGGCTGCCCCATGAGTTTCGTCTCTTCCAACTAAAGTCAGCTTCTGAAGTGCTTGGGGCCCAGTGAATAACTCTCATATAGCTTATATGATTAAATACTATGGCTTAAAACATCATAAACTATATGTCCATATCACAATAGATTCAGGATGAAGAAAATGAAGTACTTCTTTACTCAATGTGTGATTAAACTGTGGAATTCACAGCCAGCGATGGTAACCATGGCCCCTAGTATAGATGACTTTCCTGTCAACGTCCTACTGTAAGGTGAACCCCAAAATTGTGATTTTTTGAAAGGCCTCTCTGCTAAGCCGAAACCTACAGAGAAAAACTTTGAAAAGCATTTTATTTTCTGAAAAGCATTCTTTTTGCAAACATGCTAAGATGCCCTGACCGCAAACTTCTTGCCTTGCAGAGACCAAGCTTATCTATATCCTGTAATTAGAGGTGTCAAAACCACGAGGTTTCTCTTAGAAATACTCTTTAATGTTGTGTTCTTGTGATTCTCAGAAAAGCCACCTGCACTCTTCTCCTCCTGACCCCCTCCCTAGGGAGCCTTGCTTCATGGTTATCTGACATGTAGCTATCTCAAAACTGTTGCTTGAGTCAACAAACTGGTCGCCAACCCACGTATACCGGAAAGCACCCAAATTTAGATAAGACATAGACAGGAGGAAAGAGGAGGTGAAGCACTAATTAGCCAATCATTTATTCAATGATGCTTGTTGACATACCAGTATATAACCCAATGTATTGCTGCAAAACGGGGTCCTGGACCCAACTAGATCTAGTTGTAAGAGCTCTGGTAATAAACTTTCACTGATTTTTCAACCATTTGCCTTTTTGCAACTGAATCGCGTGGTCTTGTGACTGACACTCAAGGGGCAGAGTTGTCACTACTAGCCATGATGGTTACAAGGACCCTCCCTGCCTTATTAATGCCAGGGACTTCGGATATTGGTATAACAAGCTATTTATTGAACTTTCAATTCAATTCAATCACCTTTATTAGGCCTAGGTTACAATTATAAAATAGGGGAAGCCAAAATAAAATCAGGATCGAAATGACTGGAGTTTTGACAGTGCCAGAACTAAGAATGTCGGTACACCTTCAGTCCGTTTAGAACACCAATCGTTGAGGAGCAACTGGATCTTGGCCTTATTGGAGAGAGCAAATTTTAAATTACTATGGGGCTTGATGAATTGTTCATGTAAATATTGAACTTTCATAACTCAAAAAGAAAAGAGTTCCACCCAGTGATGGGATCCAAAAATTTTAGGTTCCCATGGTGGCATAGTGCCAATGGGGCGGGGCATTCCGGGGGCGTGGCCGGGCATTCTGGGGCGGGGCATTCCTGGGCAGGGCTGTGGCAAGGACGCAGCCGCTGCGCCGGTCCTTGGGCGGGAAACAAATGCACGCAGGCGCAGGCTGCCACGCACGCCGGTGCACCTCCTGCTAGACTGCTTCAAGTTCTGCGCGCTACTGCGGAGAGGAGGGGCGTAACTAAGGCAAAAATCACGGGGCAAAATCACCAATTAGTATCCCCCTCTCTGCACACGCAAATGATTAGTAACCTACTCTTGGGAACCTGTGAGAACCGGATGGATCCCACCTCTGGTTCCACCTCAGGCTCTGTTTGTGCAGCCATACCCTAGCTCTCCCAGTCTCTCTCTCTCTCTCTCTCTCTCTCTCTCCTAGCTGCCCATTTCCTGTTGCGGCTCCTCCATGTTCCAGCCCCTTAATTAAGACTGCATTTCACAACACTCCTGGCCCAGAGCCAGTAAACCTCTGAGCACCAAAGGCAACTTCAGGGGAGGGCTTTGCCTGCTGTGCCCTATTTATTGACCAATCCTAGTTGAACTGATAGCCTGATCCAGCAGGACACCCGTTAGGTTCTGACGTTCTTACTAAAGGAAGCATCACAAGAAGTCCCAATAAAGAAACGCTGCCGTTTATCGAGAATCTTTGGGGGAGAAAGTCACCCGATAAGAAAGCCTCGGCTTCCCTGATATCAAAAAAGAGTTCGGGAGTCGGAGAAATTGGTCTCCTTGTATTGTGAAAAACATTTTCCCAATCTAATCATTTTAGAGGATGCCCTCTTTTAGAGGATGCTCTCTAGAGGATGCAAAGCTTTATTGCAAAGGAGGCTGATAACAGAGCCGCTGGTTATTGACCAAAAACATCAGAAACAGCGAAATTATTTTAACAGGAAAAACGAATAAAGACACATCAGAAGCACAAAGGTACCAGAAGGCACTCCTCCTATGCGGGGAAGGGGGCGGGGGGGGGGGAGCATTATAAAACCACAAGCACCTGGCATTTGCAAATGATTTCAATTATTATACAGCATTGATTTCCCTTCAGGATAATAAAGTACTTCTGAGTATTGATATTTATTTGATAGATACCACAGGCTCCGAGCCTCTGCACTTTGTGGAAACCTAAGATTTATACCTCAAGCTATTGTCCGGAGCGGTTTTTGTGTCGACTGTTGCAATCTCAGCCATTCTCGGGTTGTGAAAGGTACAGCCCTTATCATTAATCACATCTGCTGATTTGCTCTTTTGCGTTATATAAAGAAAGCGAGACGAAGCTTTCCTTAAAGAGCGGCCCTGGGATTAGACGCTCACGACTCTGGACTGCTAAAGCCCACTTCAGGAAGTCGCAATGCATTGGCACGGCTTGGGGCAGGGGTCCCCAACTTTGTTAAACCCATGGGCCCATTTAACATTTTGAAAACAAACAATAGATGCTATGACAAAATGGCTGCCATGGTAGGACGGAACATGGCTGGCCTGGCGGCTTGGTTGGATCACAAAATTCTGGGCGGGGTTCCAATGGAGGCAGCTGTTTGCCAAAGGTAATGTCTAAGAAGAAGAGTTTGGATTTATATCCCCCCCTTCTCTCCTGCAGGAGACTCAAAGGGGCTGACAATCTCCTTGCCCTTCCCCCCTCACAACAAACACCCTGTGAGGTGGGTGGGGCTGAGAGAGCTCAGAAGAACTGTGACTAGCCCAAGGTCACCCAGCTGGCGTGTGTGGGAGTGCACAGGCTAATCTGAATTCCCCAGATAAGCCTCACAGCTCAGGCAGCAGAGTGGGGAATCAAACCCGGTTCCTCCAGATTAGATACACGAGCTCTTAACCTCCTACGCCACTGCTGCTCCACCCCTGCTAAGGCGGGGTGGCCAACTTATGGTGCTCCAGATGTTGATGAACAACAATTCCCATCACCCCCTGCCAGCATGGCCATTTGGCTATGCTGGCAGGGGCTGATGGGAATTGTAGTCCATGAACATCTGGAGCAGCATAGGTTGGCCACCCCTAGTCTAAGGGCACCCGAACTCCCACCAGAGGTGGAGGATTCCCTGCCCTGGTTCCTCTTTCCTGTCTTCCCTGAAGGGCAAAGCTTGTTTTACAAGCTTTGGAGTTGCAAAAGGACAAAACAGAAAGAGCTGAATTTATTAGCTGGAAGAACTGAACTATCTTCCATGGAGAACCTGGAAAGAGCTGAGCAGCGATGACTGGAGAGAGGAAGGAACAGGACTCATCACAGCTGAACTCCTAAAGAACTGCGCTGAAGCCACCTGGCACAGAACTGGTCCATCTTATCTTGCCCAGAGGAAAAAAACGAACTGCTCCTAGTCAGGATGCCTAGCAGTTGGATTGCTTTTGGGGCTGCGTATTGCCTTCATTGGGTGGGGGAAGGGCTGTCTTTCTCTGCTCTGTGTTGCCAGGTGCAGGCCAAGGCCAGGCACAGTGGTTTCAGTTTGTGCTATCTCACTGTCTGCATATTTTCTCAGTGCTGTTCCCATGTGGGTGGGGGGGGGGGGATTGTGGAAACATATTACTGTTCACTGTGTGGGAAAAGCCAGTCTTGGCTTTTCCAAGCTGTCCTCCAGATCATGAATAAACCTCTGTTCTTTACATGGAGTTGTTTCTGTTTTTGGGGATCTGACAGGTGCCAGCTGTGGCCATGGAGATGATATGTGATCACGAGGATCCGTGCTTTTTCACCACGCTTTTTCACCACTGCAGTGCCATGCAGCATTGGATGTATGATTGTTGTGTGGTTCCACCTATAGACTATGCCATGATCTACACCATAGATGCCAAACTCGCGGCCCTCCAGATGTTATGGACTACAATTCTGTAGTCCATAACATCTGAACTGTAGTCCATAACATCTGGAGGGCCGCGAGTTTGACACCTGTGATCTACACAGTATTATGGTGATTTCGTTTCATTTCAATGTAAAAATCCTATGAATTCAGGAGGACCCATTTAAAGGAATCCAGATCCGGCTTTTACCCAGTCTTCAACACATCTAATATTTCATTGGAGGCTAAATGACCCTATTTTCAAATGCTGGCCTTAATGAAAACTATCATTCATATCATCGACCTGACGGTTATGAACACAAATTACCTATTATTATCAACGCTTCCACTCACCCCCCCCCCCCCGGAGGCACAACTGCTTCGTGAATATTGACTTGCCGCCCTCCCTCTTTTAATTCCATTTGGAATGCAATCTCCCAGGACTTTAATCTTAAAAAAGAATCAAGGAAATACCTATATGATTTCTTTATTTTAAATGCGAATTAATTCTTTGAACTTCCACTACAAAAAAAAGGTCAACAGCAAATAAGAATTAAACATACAGAAAAAGTAACTCAATTAACACAAACCGTGAGAACTGCGCATGCGCCCAACAGCCCCTCCTCCTCTTCCTCTCAAGAGACGTATCGGCTTATCAGACAACGCAGAGGAGAGACAAAGGGCGGAGCAAAGGTGTAGCCACTCCCCCACTCTCGGCCCAGCGATTGTGAAACGGGGCTACAAAGTTACGCATGCGTAAACCCCCCCCCCTTTCCTTTCCAACTCGCGGCCGGGCGGAGCTCGAGGGACGCTACGTCGGCTGTGATTGGATCGCCGCGTGTCTAGAGGCGGGGTCGGTGGGAGGGGCCGAACCCGGAAGCGGTTTCCGTGGTGACGCCCTTAGCGACGAGGCGATGGCAGAGAAGTTCGACTCCTTGGAGGAGCGCCTGGAGAAGTTCCTGGAGAACCTCCGGCAGTTGGGCATCGTCGTCGGCGAGTTCCAGCCCAGCAGCCAGGCGGGCCTCACCCAGAAGCTGTGAGCGGCGCCGCCCTTTGCCCGCGGGAGGGGCCCCGGTGGGCTTGGGGGCGGGCGAGGAGGGCGACGAGGCTGCCTTCACAACAACAGTCCTGCGAGGTAGGCTGAGTTGGGGAGGGGAGGGGCCGGCCGAGGCGGAGGTCTCCCGCGTGCGCCTCGGACTCCAGCCCTTGTGTCAAGCACAGGCTTCACTCTGACTTTGTTTCTACCTCAGGGCGGCCAACAGCGTCGCCCATCAGAACAACACTCGCAATAGCAGAGCGATGACAACTAAAGCAGCGCAACCAGTCAGTCAGGCGTCAAAACATAGACAGATGTAGAAACTTAGTACCCCTTCGTATCGCTGCTTAAGTGGTTTTAATGGATTTTAGAGTATTTGGTCACCATTGTGACCCTTGTTGTATATTGTATATATAGTGCTGTGCACCGCCCAGAGCCCCCGTGGGGATTGGGCGGCCTATACATTTAAATAATAAATAAAATAAAAATAAATATTGTCGAAGGCTTTCACGGCCGGAGTCACTGGGGCGCTGTGTGGTTTCCGGGCTGCATGGCCGTGTTCCAGCAGCATCCTCTCCTGACGTTTCGCCTGCATCTGTGGCTGAATGCATCTTCAGAGGATCTGATGGTAGGAATGGAAAGCAAGTGGAGTGTATATATACTGTGAGGTCAAAAGGTGAGGCCCTCTGAATAGAGTAGCCTGGTATGTGAGTCACAGAGAAGTCTGTAGCATGGGAGTAACAATGAAGATAGCAAGGTCAATAGGCGAATGCATCTGAATACAAGCCTTTATTGGCATAAAATAAACATACAAAATCAGCATACAAAATTTGCCCATTATTGCTCACAATTATAGACACTGGTACTAAAATACTAAATACTAAAATATATACATGGTCCTTCTGTAACTATAGGACATTCCTTCAGCTAAGTTAACTCACTTAAACATCATCAGATACTGACAGAAGCTAGCAAAATTACTGCTGGCTATATGTGGTCATAATACATAGACATTGGTTGGTGTTCATCTAGACTTACGTCTATTATTGTTAGCAGAAATTTTGCTACATACTCACACACTGTGGGAACAATGTTGTTCAAAAGCATAGGTATCTTAAGAGCATCAGTTAGATTGTTATACAGAACTGGGATAAGTGCAGATTGTGACATTCTGATTTTTGCAAACCTTACACAATAAAAGAGGGTATGATCGAGTGTCTCCACCTGACCCATATTGCATGGACATAGCCTCCTCTGTTTATCAATTTGTTGATATCTGCCATAGAGCAGCATAGAAGGCATTAGATTGAATCTGGCCAGTGTTAAAGCTCTTCTTAATTTAGGGGTTATGTATCCATACTGTAAATAGTTGGCCATGTGTCCTTGTTCAATTGGAATAAGCAGGGTCAGGGGGAAACACGCTTTCCTCTAGCTGTTAATATCATATCCCCATACTCTTGTTCTAATAGCTTTTAGTTTTCAAGCAGCTATTATGCTTCTGATAGGGAAAGAGGGACCAACGCCTCTAATGAAAAGCCACGAGTGTTGCCTTTTCCCTCAACTAGTTTCAGCCAACCAGAATTTGCATAGTCGGAAAGCATGAGGTGTAACAAACTGGAGTGATCCCGCAAATAAGGATACGTGAGCCAGTATCTGACAGTTCTCAGCCAGGCCATCGTGGCTATTATGATATTTGCCCGAGTTCTAAACATAGGGCTGCATATGAAGCACAATTTGGTAAGCCCATAATTTTGTGGAAGAAACGGGACTGGGCAATAAGCTTATATTTTTGTTTATAGCTCTGATCCAAATAGGTGCTCCATAGAGGAGCTGGAGAGTCGCATTTTAGCATTGAACACCCTTCAATGCGGCTGGTAGATACTGGTGGCCCACAGTGAAAAAGAAACACTGAATTGCTAGGGCACTGTTGTTAGCTGCAGCGAGTGCTAATTTCCTATGTACTGCCCAATTAAGGTTGCTAGTAAGAGTTATGCCCAAATATTTGAACTGGTTAACTTGTTCTATGGGTCTGTTATTGATGGTCCATGTATGACTAGGGGGGAATGCATCTGAATAGAAGTATCCTGGTCTTTGTTTCCTTGGTTGCTATTGTCTATAGTTGTCCTGTGTTTGTGTGGAGCTGATTAGTCACTGTCTTGATTCTAGAGTTTTTCAACACTGGCAGCCAAATTCTGTTCATTTTCATGGTTTCTTCCTTCCGGTTGAAGTTGCCCATGTGCTTGTGAATTTCAATGGCTTCTCTGTGTAGTCTGACGTAGTGGTTGTCAGAGTGGTCCAGAATTTCTGTGTTTTCAAATAATATTCTGTGTCCAGGTTGGTTTATCAAGTGTTCTGCTATTGCTGATTTTTCTGGCTGAAATAGTCTGCAGTGCCTTTCGTGTTCTTTCATTCGTGTCTGAGCGCTGCGTTTGGTGGTTCCTATGTAGACTTGTCCACAGCTACATGGTATGTGGTAGACTCCTGCAGTAGCTAATACCCCTTTATTCTCTACTCTGCTTTCCTCCAAGGGGTAACAATTGAATGAATCCAATCACATCACATTTTGCTTGCCCACTCTGGTCTCATTATATTCAGTACAAGGGATGGGGAAAGGGGAGGGGTAGCAAAAGAGGGGGTGAGGTTGAAGGGGAGACCAGGCAGACAGCGGGACGCTGCCAGTGGTGATGCTCAACGTGCATCTTTTTACACATGCTGTTTTCCTGCCCTTTGGCTTGCATCTAAAGCCTGGCTGCTGTACTTAGGTGTGTGAGGAGGTAGAATAGACGGTGCCGCTACCATTAGTAGGTACCAGCTTTGAGTTTTTTCCCTTTTAAATGTGCTTTTTCTAAAATAAACTCCCTGTAAAAAGAAATCTACTCATTTTTCCATTTACAAGGCATTCTCCACACAAAAAGCATTACAGAATATCACTGTGGCAGCTCTAGCAATGGGCCGTCTTGATTTTCTTGCTTGTGTGAATCAGACATTGCCTCTGTGATGTGGCATGGAGAATTTTCCAATATGCAAGTTTTATCAATGCTATATTCTTATGTGGAAGATTTTCTGCCCGCTTATGTAAATATAGTCCATTTTCTGCCCGCTTATGTAAATATAGTCCATTTATCTGTAGTTATCAGGGATGATCTGCTGAAAATCGGTCATGTTATGTGGTCAAAAAAAGGTTTTGAAATATGACCAGGTGTCTGAGCTCATATATGGTCTAGGTTTGTGTGTGGGTTGTTGGCCTTTTGCCAACGTTTTGTGCTAACACTATGTCAGTACTTAAAATATCAATTTGAATTTCCCCAGAAAACTTATATCACTGCTTTATTTATCTGCTCTGGCTTCCACAGTGGCACATGGACAGTGGTTCTTAAAGAGGAAGACTCGCCTTCCGAATCTGTCCAGCTGTTCCCCTTGTTAGAGCAAAGGTTGAGCAGGATGTTTGGGATGCTGTCAGTGCCTACTTTTCTCTGCTTGTAACCAACATTTGACATGGAGACGTATTACTCCCTCTGAATGTGGGACTTTGGAGAGGAGAGGAGAGGAGACGTCTGAGGGGGGATATGATTGAAGTCTATACAATTATGTATGGGGTAGAAAATGTTGACAGAGAGAAATTTTTCTCTCTTTCTCACCATACTAGAACCAGGGGGCATCCATTGAAAATTAGGACTAATCAAAGGAAACACTTCTTCACGCAACGTGTGATTGGTGTTTGGAATATGCTGCCACAGGAGGTGGTGATGGCCACTAACCTGGATGCTTTAAAAGGGGCTTGGACAGATTTATGGAGGAGAAGTCGATCTATGGCTACCTATGGCTTGATCCTCCTTGATCTCAGATTGCAAATGCCTTAACAGACCAGGTGCTCGGGTGCAACAGCCGCAGAAGGCCATTGCTTTCACCTCCTGCAGGTGAGCTCCCAAAGGCACCTGGTGGGCCACTGTGAGTAGCAGAGAGCTGGACTAGATGGACTCTGGTCTGATCCAGCAGGCTAGTTCTTATGTTCTTCTGTTCACCTGGGCAGGACAGGAACACCAGTGCCAAGAAGTCCACTTTCCCCAATGGACTGATCTCCATGGCAGATTAGCTGTCATTCAGAGCTATGCTAAACTCTGCGGCTTCGTGTTGATGTGTTTGGGGCTGTGTAGGGATGGGTGGAGGAAGGGGAAAGTGAGGATGGGGGATGAGTCTGAATTTGTGTGCATCGAGGAATGCTGCTGTAAATTTCATTGTGCGTGCACAATGACAATAAAAATGCTTATGCTTATGCTTACCACTCAGGAAAACTTGCAAGCACTGAAGGCAGTGGGGGGATCCAGCAGGTTCGCACCAATTCGGTAGAAAAGACTTCTTTTCTTGCCTTGTCACGGCTAAGACATGTGGTTAGATACATCTCTCATAGATGTGTGCAGATCTTTTTAAAGTGTCTTCTAAATGTGATTTGTGATCAGGAAGAGATGAGAGCTTTATGCGTTTCTTTTTCTTTGTTCTAACCTTGTGCTTGTGTTTTAATAACTGCTGGTGTTTCTGAGGAGACTATGAGAGTGGACAGGATCCCTTTATCAGTCTTCGTGGTGTTCTTATAGAGCATAGGTGTCAAACTTGCGGCCCTCCAGATGTTATGGACTACAGTTCCTATCATCCCCTGCCAGCATGATGCTGGCAGGGGATGATGGGAACTGTAGTCCATAACATCTGGAGGGCCATGAGTTGGACACCTGTGTTATGGAGCATTCCTCTACCCCTCCACCACCCTGATGTTCGCCACTGTGTTATTAATTTTGTAGTACTAATAATAGTCTGGTTTTTTCCTAGGAATTTTATGGTTACTGGTTTGCAAGATGTTGACAAGTGCCGGCAGCAGCTTCATGACATCAGTGTGCCTTTGGAAGTCTTTGAGTAAGTAGCCAATGGCTTGTTTGGTAGTGTTCAGGAAAGCACAGGAAACAGCATCTCTTTACAGTGGGGAGTTTGAACATCACTGCAGACCATGGACGTAGGTAAGGGGGGGTTCTCGGGTTTGAACCCCCCCCCATTCATGTCCGAAGCTCCACCCACCACATTTTAGTGCTTTTCTGGTTTTTGGCCTGCAGGGGGCGCATTTTTGGGGCTAGCAGCACCAAACTTTCCGAGATTGTTTTGGGGACACTCCTGATGATGCTGTCCAGGTTTGGGGAGGTTTGGTTCAGGGGGTCCAAAGTTATGGACTCCCAAAGGGGGTGCCCCCATCCTCCATTGTTTCCAATGGGAGCTAATAGGAGATGGGGGATACACCTATGGACCCCATCCTCCATTGTTTTCAAAGGAAGCTAATAGAAGATGAAGGCTACATCTTTGAGGGTCCATAACTTTGGACCCCTTGAACCAAACTTCACCAAACCTGGGATGTATTATCAGGTGAGTCTCTTATTGATACCACCCAGGTTTGGTGAAGTTTGGTCCAGGGAGTCCAAAGCTATGGACTCCCAAAGGGGGTGCCCCATCCCCCACTGTTTCCAATGGGAGCTAATAGGAGATGGGGGCTACACCTTTGAGGGTCCATAACTTTGGCCCCCCTGAAGCTCAAGTGTGAAGGTAGTTGACACAGCTCAAGTGTGAAGGTAGTTGACCCTGGACTGCAACTTCCTGCTGGCCACTTCTCAGTAATAATTCCTTTCCCTGGTTCTGGTCCTAGACACATTTCTGGAAGCTGTCTCATTTTTAATATTTTTGTTCTTTGAAATATTCACTTCCAGTTATGTCTGTTTTGGCTAAAATACCATCACTTTCTGTAGGCCAAGAGCGACTGGGTACTCGTACTGGGCTAGTTTTCTTACTTCCTTGTAGCTTGTAGATGTATTGGATGATCAGCGCCAGCCAATGTAAGGAAATACCAGCATCATGTTTTTCATCTTGCTTGAGTAAACCATTCCTCCTGTTCATAGACATGTTCCCAAAGATGGTGTGGATAGACAACTCACACAGCTATAATATAACAAATTGTACTGCTAAGTATAATCATACTAACACAATTTTGTTTCGTTTTTCTAGGTACATAGATCAAGGCCGCAACCCTCAACTATATACTAAAGAATGTTTGGAAAGGGCTCTGGCTAAAAACGAGCAGGTGAAAGGCAAAATTGTTACCATGAAGGTAAGATGCAGATTTATATAAAAGCTTGTATTATTAGAACAATACCTTCATGTGAGCAGCAGTGGCGTAGGAGGTTAAGAGCTCGTGTATCTAATCTGGAGGAATCGGGTTTGATTCCCAGCTCTGCCGTTTGAGCTGTGGAGGCTTATCTGGGGAATTCAGATTAGCCTGTACACTCCCACACACGCCAGCCGGGTGACCTTGGGCTAGTCACAGCTTCTCGGAGCTCTCTCAGCCCCACCTACCTCCCAGGGTGTTTGTTGTGAGGGGGGAAGGGCAAGGAGATTGTCAGCCCGTTTGAGTCTCCTGCAGGAGAGAAAGGGAGGATATAAATACAACTCTTCTTCTTCTTCTTCTACTCTAATCTGGAGGAACCAGGTTTGATTCCCTGCTCTGCCGCTTGAGCAGTGGAGGCTTATCTGGGGAATTCAGATTAGCCTGTGCACCCCAACACACGCCAGTTGGGTGACCTTGGGCTAGTCACAGCTCTACGGAGCTCTCTCATCCCCACCTACCTCACAGGGTGGTTGGGGTGGGAAGGGAAAGGAGATTGTCAGCTCCTTTGAGTCTCCTTACAGGAGAGAAAGGGGGACTATAAATCCAACTCTTCTTCTTCTTCTTCTTCTTCCTCAGCATGTGTGCTTTGTAGAAACTGATGATCACATGTTGGTAGTGGGGGGGTTTCATGTTCCATTTGTGCACAAAGAGGATCTTGGGGTAAAGATGAAGTCTCTATTTTTGGGTCAGTCAGCACGATCCAGAGTGGGGCCAGCTGTGCAGCGGCCAGGGACAGTGCAGCCACAGGACAGCCGAGCTGCCTCCTAAGCAGTTTGCTGTGCTGTGGCCAGGCCTGGGACGGTGCAGCAAAAAGCCAGTCTGCGGACCTGGAATGGCAGCGCAGCAGTGCCAGCATGGAGAGGGTGGGGCAGGGGCCCTGGCAGACAGAACGGCAGCCGTCCATCAGACATGCTCATGCTAAGTCTGCACATCTGGTAGTTGTGTCAACAGGACACCTACTGGGAAGTGTCTATGACTGGATATATGTTTATAAAGGGGGAGGGGCCCCACTATTCACTCCTGCTCTGGTGGCTGAGCTGGCTTCTGCCACTGACCCATTGGCCTGCTGCTTGGAACAGCAGTGATATAGGACAGTGATGGCGAACCTATGGCACGGGTGCCAGAGGTGGCACTCAGAGCTCTCTCTGTGGGCACACACAAACAGAGTTCATCATGTGGGGGGGGGGGGAATTGCCCCCCCCCCCCCATCTAGGCTGGCCTGGGCCACTGGGCTCGATTATTAGCATTAAACCTAGTTTTGGGGAAGCAGTGTAAGTAACCCTGTTAAGCGCTGTTAAACCCCACTGATTTTCATGCGAAGAACTAAAGCGTGAACTAAATACAAAGACCTGGGAGTAAGCTTGGTTGCTGGCAATGTGGTTTGCTTCTGAGTAAACCCTCCTAGGATTGTGATTCACCCATTCGAAGAGTTGCATGGTTGCTTCAAAGCAGAGCCACCTTCTACCACCAAGCTTACTCTTGAGTAACGCACGCCTAAGAGCCAACCATTTTTTCTAACCGAAAACCTCAGTATTCAGGTTAAATTGCCGTGTTGGCACTTTGTGATATATGAGTGGGTTTTAGGTTGCAGTTTAGGCACTCAGTCTCAAAATGGTTTGCCATCACTGGCATAGGAGGTTAAGAGCTCGTGTATGTAATCTGGAGGAACCGGGTTTGATTCCCGGCTCTGCCGCCTGAGCTGTGGAGGCTTATCTGGGGAATTCAGATTAGCCTGTGCACTCCCACACACACCAGCTGGGTGACCTTGGGCTAGTCACAGCTTCTCGGAGCTCTCTCAGCCCCACCTACCTCCCAGGGTGTTTGTTGTGAGGGGGGAAGGGCAAGGAGATTGTCAGCCCCTTTGAGTCTCCTGCAGGAGAGAAAGGGGATATAAATCCAAACTCTTCTTCTTCTTGGCTTGCTTCCAGGGGTGACTGTGCTCTTAGAGGCTGGGTTGTGCCGATGAGTTGGGGAGGGGGCCTTTTTCACAGTCTGAGGAGTGGGCTGCGGCTTTTCCGGCATAACTTTGTGCCAGAAAAACGTTTGTATTCCACCCCCAAAAGGCTCTGGGGGCTGAGTATCCTCAGCCTGCCCCTAGCAACGGAGCCAGCCTGAGCCCCTGCGTAGCATTTCCTTGTTGTGCCATGGCATGGCATATATGCTTTGGCATGGTTGTAAACACTCCTTATGCCAGCGCACGTGGCATTTATGCCAGGGGCACACCGCCTTCACAGCACTACTTTCTCCCCCCCCCCCCACTTTTCGGTTTGCTCCGAACATATAAAAAACCCTTTGAAATCTGAGAAATTGACCCGCAGTGTTTCATTTGCTGTGACCCAGTTCTGCAAACAGTTGCAAAGTCTTACCTTTTTGAACCCCATGATTTGCTGACCCTCCTGATAAACAATTGGGGTGTGGTAGACACATTGTGCTAGAATGTTACACAATGACATCGGTGTCATGTTGGCCTTGCACATAACTCTTATACGGTGTCTTTCCAGTCTGAACGTCCTAAACCATAAAGTGCCAATTCTTAAGTGATGCTTGTGAAAAAGGAAAAAAACCTTTGGTCAGTAATATACGCGGGTAGTCTTCCATCTTGCTGGAATACGCCTCAAGAGAACTGCGAGATCACAGTGAAATGTTGTGTTGATCACTGTCCTGGCAGTTGGGTGAAGGCTTTGAGTGTTAAGATGGATCAGATATGTTTGCATTCTTAGTACGAGGCCATCGATGGGCTGTGGATTTACTCTGGTGGCTGTGCCAGCCATTAACTGTCCTGTGTTTGCATCTCAAAGATGTTTACAGGACGCAGTTTCATAGACTTAAGGAATGGTGAGACACCTGTTATGTGAGTGGAACTGCAATCCAGCTTGGATGGAAGGGAGCATCTGCTTGGCATGGGGTGCAGAAGTTCCTTGAACATCAGGAGCACCAGAGGTTGGCTACCCTTGGGCTCCTTCTGCACATGCAGAATAATGCACTTTCAAACTGCTTTCAGTGCTCTTTGAAGCTGTGCGGAATAGCAAAATCCACTTGCCAACAGTTGTGAAAGTGGTTTGAAAACTCATTATTTTGCGTGTGTGGAAGGGGCCTTGGAGTAGATAGAACTGACTTTGAAAGACCCGTGGTCTCATTCAATGGTGGCCTTGCAGGTGGCCCCTTTAACTGATTCCAGATGTAGCCCGCCGGTGTCCATGTTTTCTTTACAAAAGGTAAACTGGGCAGGTCCTTTATTACTGTCTGTCACAAAATGTCCTACTCTCATGTGTGCAATCCTTTTTTTTTTCCTTCTAGAAATTCAAAAGCTTGTTGATCCAAGAGCTGACAAAAATGTTCCCGGAGGACATGGCCAAGTACAAAGCTGTTCGAGGTGAAGATCCTTCTCCTTGAGAGAGAAGTTTGTTTTCCACCATGGCACATTTGTTTCCTCTGGGGACTGCAGATCGGCTGCTGTGACAATATTGACTTGCCCAGAGGACTGAAGAAATCAGAGTTTTCTGCTGGGTGATGTTATGCGAAACGTTTTGTTCCTTGGCCAGAGAGCAGGCGGATTCCCATACTGGATAATGGCTTCAAGACTCTTGGTTTTGGCAGCTGCCTTCTCATACTGTCTCTCAGCTCTGTTGTTTTTTTAATAGGTTGTTCAGATGTTTCAACATAACCTGCCATGAGAGATAGGGAAAGCAGTCTGTTGTTCTTGGTGCAGTCAACTTAAAAAAAGAAGCAGAAGAAATGTCCATGCTTCTTGTCTCTGTCTTAAAAATTAAAGGGCTTGTTTTGTTTTGTTTGATGACACTGAAGGGCAGCTGGAGTACAATTTGTTTCTCTGATTCTGTACGAATGAACAAGCCGAAATGTTTGAAGCACTGTATCGGAGAAACTTTCTAGCATTCTCAATTTTATATATATTATAGCAGTCCCCTTTCCAGCCTTTGGAGACTGCAGTTTACTTTACAATGTTGTTTGTTTGTTTGTTTATTATTTCGATTTTTATACCGCCCTATCCCCGAGGGGCTCCGGACGGTGTACAACAAAATTAATACAAACAAGTTAGGGGCAAACCATACAAATAAGACAACAGCAGCCCATAAAACTCCAACATTAAAACATGCTAAATTTCATTAAAACAGCGGTGATTTCATAATAAAGGCACCCGAAGAGTCCTTTCCTTTAAAACCCTCCCCTAGGGAGCAGTCGGACTCCTCCATAGGAGGATAATCTTGATGGAATCGAACAGGGGCGCCATACTCAGCGGCTGGTTGCTCCAAAGGCCCGGCGGAACAACTCGGTCTTACAGGCCCTGCGGAACTCACCGAGAGTTGGGTTAACTTACATAATAAAGGTCTTGAAAGAGTTTTTCTCCTTTTGTGTGGTTCCTTGGCGTGTTGCATAATACCTGTACTGATGAAAGAAGCTCACATCAATGGCAAATCTGAATGTCGAAGATATAAGGGCTTGGCATCTTAGTCCTTTAAAAATATGGTAATTTGGGACTGGCTTATTTCACTGCAGTGTCCAGCGAGAACTTGTGCATGGGCAGATGAACCATCGGTGCAGTCCTACATTTGAAACTTGTGTATCCCTGCAAATCCATTGTTTTTCCATTCACATTTGTCAGATTCATGACATAAAGTCCCCTGTTCTATGGCACATCTCAACCCTGAAAGGGTGGGTCTGTAAAGGCTGGACTATTGACTATGGAAACTTGGATTATTGAAACTGCAGCAGAAGCTGCCGTTGTAGCCACAAGTGAAGACCGAGCTTCTTGAAACCAGTTACAGTTATAATCGAGCTCAAAACATGTTGTGACCGAATGCATAAAGTGTAATGTTTTGATGTCCTTCACCTTCTGTGTCCAAGCTCTGGTTTGCTCTGTTGCTCTGTTTTGAGAAATGTTGTACATGGGGGGACAGTATGATATTTTTCTAGTTTCACCACCTTACTGAAGACTTCTCCCTTTTCTGTGTATTATTCACATCTCCCGACTCCAGGCAGTCATAGATGCAGATGCTTGTTGGAGGTGAATTTCCTCTGTTTGTGAGAGTTGGGATCCGATCCAGAGTATGTCCTGTGGGATTTTTTTCCACAAGTTCTTGTTACTAAGTCACTGTTCACCTGGATCTTGTTACAGGAGTCCTGAAGGTGTGTTTTGGATTCAAAGCTCAGTGCAGTTTCCAGTAGCTGATTTAAATAACTGGTAGCAAAATAAAATCCCTTATTTACAAGTGCAGGATATTTTAAAACAATTTGAGAACTCAGTTGATTAAGCAGCTTTCAATTGCAGGGGCCTTGGTCTGGCATCCTTCCTGGGGTGGAACTCTCTTAAATGCTATGCTTGTGTTGCTGGACATCTGATTAGAATAGGGGATCTAACCTTAGTCCAGCTACAAGTGAAAAAAATAAATTCAATATTTCACAACATTCAGAAAATGATAATTTCATGTTAATGGGAATGCAAAGTCAGGGCAGACACCTTGCGCATGATAAATCATACCCAAACACGGCTGTGGGTAGGCCGGGCTCCTTGCCTACACCTTTTAACAGGCTGTGATGCAGGACTAGACTTAAGCAGAAGCATTTGGATTCTCACACACCCTTTTCTCTCCTGTAAGGAGACTCAAAGGGACTTACACACTCCTTTCCCTTCCTCTCCCCACCACAAACACCTTGTGAGGAAGGTGGGGCGGAGAGAGTTCTGAAGAACTGTGACTAGCTCAAGGTCACCCAGCTGGAATGCACTTGGGTGCTGTGTGGTTTCCGGGCTGTATGGCCGTGTTCTAGCAGCATTCTCTCCTGACGTTTCACCTGCATCTGTGGCTGGCATCCTCTGATTTTATTATTATTATTATTATTATTATTATTATTATTATTATTATTATTATTATTATTATTATTATTATTATTATTATTGATGCTGGTGGTGGTGATGGTGGTGGTGGTGGTGATGATGATGATGATGATGATGATGATGATGATGATAATATTTAATAGACCGCCCTACCCCCGAAGGGCTCAGGGCGGTTTACAAAACAATCAACATTTGAATGCAGCAAATAGTTTCAATTAAAACAATAATTAATTGATTAATTAATTAATTAATTAATTAAACATTAAAACACTAGCAGCAGTGATCTTTCACAGTTAAAATAAGATGATGATGTCCGGCATTGCAGACAATTTTACTTATTGTAAAATCTACATTTGTGTGATGGCAATCTTTTTTTTTTTTAAACCTGGAATGAAAACCAAGCCAAATAGGATGAATTTTCTTTTTCTGAGCTGATATCTCCTGGTGTGTTTGGAGCTGCACAGTGAGATAGAGAGAGGATTGTGGGGTTTTCTCTAAACCTGACCAGAAATGTTAAGCAATTCAAACACAGGAGGATGCTGTAGAATCTCAGTGGGCTCTGCAGAGCTGTAGAAAAGCAGCCTTTGGGCTGAATTAAATTACACACCAAGCCAAATAGATATTGCTGTGTGTTTTCTCGGTAAACGGGTGGCCAGGGACCTGACGAAAGAACATCGAGGTTTCTTAATGGTTTTCCTGAATGAGCAATTCACCTGCCGGAACAGGGCCCGAGAAGAGAGTTCTGCCCGGGAAAAACAAATGCTAGCTTGCTCTTTGGAATTAGGGTGACTGCGGGAGGGTCTGGTTGGAAACCGAAAAGCAGTCTTGCAGAGGTGGCTCAGTGTGATTTTAAGGCATGCACTTGTTTTAATGAAAACAAATACTTATTTTCGAAGTCTTTCACGGCCGGATTCCACTGGTTCTGGTGGGTTTTTCGTGCTTTGTGGCTGTGATCTGGATCCACCAGACCACGGCCACAAAGCCCGAAAAACCCAACAGAACCAAATATTTATTTCATTTCTATATCTGGTCACTCTAGCCCAGTGATGGCGGACCTTTTCGAGACCGAGTGCCCAAATTGCAACCCAAAACCCACTTATTTATCACAAAGTGCCAACTTGGCAATTTAACTTGAATACTGAGGTTTTAGTTTAGAAAAAACGGTTGGCTCCGAGGAGCGCGTTACTCAGGAGTAAGCTTGGATTAAGCAACCATTCAACTCTTCGAATGGGTGAATCATGACCCTAGGAGGGTTTACTCAGAAGCAAGCCCCATTGCCAGCAACTGAGCTTACTTCCAGGTAAAGGATTGTGCCCAGGCCAGCCTAGGAGCAGCAGTGGCGTAGGAGGTTAAGAGCTCGTGTATCTAATCTGGAGGAACCGGGTCTGATTCCCCGCCTGTGGAGGCTTATCTGGGGAATTCAGACTAGCCTGTGCACTCCCACACACGCCAGCTGGGTGACCTTGGGCTAGTCACAGCTTCTCGGAGCTCTCTCAGCCCCACCCATCTCACAGGGTGTTTGTTGTGAGGGGGGAAGGGCAAGGAGATTGTCAGCCCCTTTGAGTCTCCTGCAGGAGAGAAAGGGGGAATATAAATCCAAACTTTTCTTCTTCTAGGTGTGTGTGTGTGCGGGGTGTAATTTTCCACCCTGCCCACATGATGAATTGTGGGTGTGCGTGCCCACAGAGAGGACTCTGAGTGCCACCTCTGGCACCCGTGCCATAGGTACGCCACCACTGCTCTAGTCAATGGAAACCCAAAGCATCTAGCATCTTGCATCTCTGCTCCATTTATACTCACAACCCCCCTGCGAGGTAGGCTAGACTGAGAGTGGGTGACTGGCTCAAGGTCACTGCTTCCCCGGCATGAGTGGGGACTTAAACCTAGTCCTAGTCCAGCACACTAACCACTACACCATACTAGCTTGGATCCTCCTGGATCCATTCTTGGAGCAGTGGTGCTTTCCCTTCCCTGGAGTCTCTTGCTCCAAGGGAAGACTTCTTGCACTGCTCCGGGCATTCCTCACCACCTGGGCAAGGGAAAGAAGAAGAAGAGTTGGATTTATATCCCCCTTTTCTCTCCTATAGGAGACTCAAAGGGACTTACAAACTCCTTTCCCTTCCCCCCCTCCCCCAAACACCCTGCAAGGTTGGTGAATTCCCCAGATAAGCCTCCACAGCTCAGGCGGCAGAGCGGGGAATCAAACCCGGTTCCTCCAGATTAGAGTGCACCTGCTCTTAACCACCACACCATTGCTGCTCTCGTGGGGGAAACACGTTTACACTTCTGTGAGGACAAAACAGCAAAGGAGGGAATGCTGTGAGCTGCTTGGAGTCCCCTCTAGAGAGAAAGTGGGGTACGAATGAAGTAAAGAAGAACTCGCTGAAAACAACCATCTGTGAACATTATCAGATCAAAAGAGCCTGAATCCAGCTTTGGAAATTCTTGGTGTTGGGAGTGTTGTGGGAGAGCTCGGCAGAGATGTTTCTTCCATTTGTCCACAGAAGTCCTAGTACAGTGGTGGCGAACCTTTGGCACTCCAGATGTTATGGACTACAAATCCCATCAGCCCCTGCCAGCATGGCTGATGGGATTTGTAGTCCATAACATCTGGAGTGCCCAAGGTTTGCCACCATGGTCCTAGTAGATCAACCCTGGGTAGCTACTCTAGGACTTCTGAATCTACCTGCACAAGATGCCAATTTCCTCTGGGGCGCTAATCTCTGTACGCTGGAGATCCGTTACTCCGTGACAACTTTAGGTCCCATCTTAAGGTTGGTAGCCCTGCCTCAGACTTCGGTTAAGATAGACAGTGTGGTGTGGTGCTTAAGAGCGGCATACTATTATCTGGAGAGCTGGGGTTGATCCCCCAGTCTTCCACGTGATCGGCGGACTCTCATGTGGAGAACTGGGTTCAATTACTCACTCCTCCACATGACGCTTGCTTGGTGACTTTAAGCCAGTCACAGTTTGCTCAGAACTCTCTTGGTCCAACGACCTTGCAGGGATGTCCTTTGTAGGGAGAGGAAGGGAAAGAAGTTTGAGACTTCTTCTTCTCCTTCATCTTTGGAATGGGACCACAACACACTTTTTTTCTGACTCCACAGGAACAGGCAGTGGGCACAAATGCCCCCCCCCCCACTACCAACATGTGATCATCAGTTTCTACAAAGCACACATGCTGAGGAAGAAGAAGAAGAAGAAGAGTTGGATTTATATTCCTCCTTTTCTCTCCTGCAGGAGACTCAAAGGGGCTGACAATCTGCTTGCCCTTCCCCCCTCACAACAAACACCCTGTGAGGTAGGTGGGGCTGAGAGAGCTCAGAAGAACTGTGACTAGCCCACGGTCACCCAGCTGGCGTGTGTGGGAGTGTACAGGCTACTCTGAATTCCCCAGATAACCCTCCACAGCTCAGGCGGCAGAGCGGGGAATCAAACCCTCCAGATTAGAGTACACCTGCTCTTAACCACTACGCCACTGCTGCTCTGAAGTGTCTGAGCTTAAGCTAGACCCCCCCCCCCCCCTCCCCCCCCCCCCCCCACCCCCCCCCCCCCCCCCCCCCCCCCCCCCCCCCCCCCCCCCCCCCCCCCCCCCCCCCCCCCCCCCCCCCCCCCCACCCCCCCCCCCCCCCACCACCCCCCACCACCACCCCCCACCCCCACCCCCCCCCCGCCCCCCACCCCCCCCCCCCCCCACCCCCCCCCCCCCCCACCCCCCCCCCCCCCCACCCCCCCCCCCCCCCACCCCCCCCCCCCCCCCCCCCCCCCCCCCCCCACCCCCCCCCCCCCCCACCCCCCCCCCCCCCCACCCCCCCCCCCCCCCACCCCCCCCCCCCCCCACCCCCCCCCCCCCCCACCCCCCCCCCCCCCCACCCCCCCCCCCCCCCACCCCCCCCCCCCCCCACCCCCCCCCCCCCCCACCCCCCCCCCCCCCCACCCCCCCCCCCCCCCACCCCCCCCCCCCCCCACCCCCCCCCCCCCCCACCCCCCCCCCCCCCCACCCCCCCCCCCCCCCACCCCCCCCCCCCCCCACCCCCCCCCCCCCCCACCCCCCCCCCCCCCCACCCCCCCCCCCCCCCACCCCCCCCCCCCCCCACCCCCCCCCCCCCCCACCCCCCCCCCCCCCCACCCCCCCCCCCCCCCACCCCCCCCCCCCCCCACCCCCCCCCCCCCCCACCCCCCCCCCCCCCCACCCCCCCCCCCCCCCACCCCCCCCCCCCCCCACCCCCCCCCCCCCCCACCCCCCCCCCCCCCCACCCCCCCCCCCCCCCACCCCCCCCCCCCCCCACCCCCCCCCCCCCCCACCCCCCCCCCCCCCCACCCCCCCCCCCCCCCACCCCCCCCCCCCCCCACCCCCCCCCCCCCCCACCCCCCCCCCCCCCCACCCCCCCCCCCCCCCACCCCCCCCCCCCCCCACCCCCCCCCCCCCCCACCCCCCCCCCCCCCCACCCCCCCCCCCCCCCACCCCCCCCCCCCCCCACCCCCCCCCCCCCCCACCCCCCCCCCCCCCCACCCCCCCCCCCCCCCACCCCCCCCCCCCCCCACCCCCCCCCCCCCCCACCCCCCCCCCCCCCCACCCCCCCCCCCCCCCACCCCCCCCCCCCCCCACCCCCCCCCCCCCCCACCCCCCCCCCCCCCCACCCCCCCCCCCCCCCACCCCCCCCCCCCCCCACCCCCCCCCCCCCCCACCCCCCCCCCCCCCCACCCCCCCCCCCCCCCACCCCCCCCCCCCCCCACCCCCCCCCCCCCCCACCCCCCCCCCCCCCCACCCCCCCCCCCCCCCACCCCCCCCCCCCCCCACCCCCCCCCCCCCCCACCCCCCCCCCCCCCCACCCCCCCCCCCCCCCACCCCCCCCCCCCCCCACCCCCCCCCCCCCCCACCCCCCCCCCCCCCCACCCCCCCCCCCCCCCACCCCCCCCCCCCCCCACCCCCCCCCCCCCCCACCCCCCCCCCCCCCCACCCCCCCCCCCCCCCACCCCCCCCCCCCCCCACCCCCCCCCCCCCCCACCCCCCCCCCCCCCCACCCCCCCCCCCCCCCACCCCCCCCCCCCCCCACCCCCCCCCCCCCCCACCCCCCCCCCCCCCCACCCCCCCCCCCCCCCACCCCCCCCCCCCCCCACCCCCCCCCCCCCCCACCCCCCCCCCCCCCCACCCCCCCCCCCCCCCACCCCCCCCCCCCCCCACCCCCCCCCCCCCCCACCCCCCCCCCCCCCCACCCCCCCCCCCCCCCACCCCCCCCCCCCCCCACCCCCCCCCCCCCCCACCCCCCCCCCCCCCCACCCCCCCCCCCCCCCACCCCCCCCCCCCCCCACCCCCCCCCCCCCCCACCCCCCCCCCCCCCCACCCCCCCCCCCCCCCACCCCCCCCCCCCCCCACCCCCCCCCCCCCCCACCCCCCCCCCCCCCCACCCCCCCCCCCCCCCACCCCCCCCCCCCCCCACCCCCCCCCCCCCCCACCCCCCCCCCCCCCCACCCCCCCCCCCCCCCACCCCCCCCCCCCCCCACCCCCCCCCCCCCCCACCCCCCCCCCCCCCCACCCCCCCCCCCCCCCACCCCCCCCCCCCCCCACCCCCCCCCCCCCCCACCCCCCCCCCCCCCCACCCCCCCCCCCCCCCACCCCCCCCCCCCCCCACCCCCCCCCCCCCCCACCCCCCCCCCCCCCCACCCCCCCCCCCCCCCACCCCCCCCCCCCCCCACCCCCCCCCCCCCCCACCCCCCCCCCCCCCCACCCCCCCCCCCCCCCACCCCCCCCCCCCCCCACCCCCCCCCCCCCCCACCCCCCCCCCCCCCCACCCCCCCCCCCCCCCACCCCCCCCCCCCCCCACCCCCCCCCCCCCCCACCCCCCCCCCCCCCCACCCCCCCCCCCCCCCACCCCCCCCCCCCCCCACCCCCCCCCCCCCCCACCCCCCCCCCCCCCCACCCCCCCCCCCCCCCACCCCCCCCCCCCCCCACCCCCCCCCCCCCCCACCCCCCCCCCCCCCCACCCCCCCCCCCCCCCACCCCCCCCCCCCCCCACCCCCCCCCCCCCCCACCCCCCCCCCCCCCCACCCCCCCCCCCCCCCACCCCCCCCCCCCCCCACCCCCCCCCCCCCCCACCCCCCCCCCCCCCCACCCCCCCCCCCCCCCACCCCCCCCCCCCCCCACCCCCCCCCCCCCCCACCCCCCCCCCCCCCCACCCCCCCCCCCCCCCACCCCCCCCCCCCCCCACCCCCCCCCCCCCCCACCCCCCCCCCCCCCCACCCCCCCCCCCCCCCACCCCCCCCCCCCCCCACCCCCCCCCCCCCCCACCCCCCCCCCCCCCCACCCCCCCCCCCCCCCACCCCCCCCCCCCCCCACCCCCCCCCCCCCCCACCCCCCCCCCCCCCCACCCCCCCCCCCCCCCACCCCCCCCCCCCCCCACCCCCCCCCCCCCCCACCCCCCCCCCCCCCCACCCCCCCCCCCCCCCACCCCCCCCCCCCCCCACCCCCCCCCCCCCCCACCCCCCCCCCCCCCCACCCCCCCCCCCCCCCACCCCCCCCCCCCCCCACCCCCCCCCCCCCCCACCCCCCCCCCCCCCCACCCCCCCCCCCCCCCACCCCCCCCCCCCCCCACCCCCCCCCCCCCCCACCCCCCCCCCCCCCCACCCCCCCCCCCCCCCACCCCCCCCCCCCCCCACCCCCCCCCCCCCCCACCCCCCCCCCCCCCCACCCCCCCCCCCCCCCACCCCCCCCCCCCCCCACCCCCCCCCCCCCCCACCCCCCCCCCCCCCCACCCCCCCCCCCCCCCACCCCCCCCCCCCCCCACCCCCCCCCCCCCCCACCCCCCCCCCCCCCCACCCCCCCCCCCCCCCACCCCCCCCCCCCCCCACCCCCCCCCCCCCCCACCCCCCCCCCCCCCCACCCCCCCCCCCCCCCACCCCCCCCCCCCCCCACCCCCCCCCCCCCCCACCCCCCCCCCCCCCCACCCCCCCCCCCCCCCACCCCCCCCCCCCCCCACCCCCCCCCCCCCCCACCCCCCCCCCCCCCCACCCCCCCCCCCCCCCACCCCCCCCCCCCCCCACCCCCCCCCCCCCCCACCCCCCCCCCCCCCCACCCCCCCCCCCCCCCACCCCCCCCCCCCCCCACCCCCCCCCCCCCCCACCCCCCCCCCCCCCCACCCCCCCCCCCCCCCACCCCCCCCCCCCCCCACCCCCCCCCCCCCCCACCCCCCCCCCCCCCCACCCCCCCCCCCCCCCACCCCCCCCCCCCCCCACCCCCCCCCCCCCCCACCCCCCCCCCCCCCCCCCCCCCCCCCACCAATTCTCCCACCCCCCCCCCCCCCCACCCCCCCCCCCCCCCCCCCCCTCTCCCCCCCCTTTTACCTCCCCCCCCCCCTCCTCCCCCCCCACTCTCTCCCCCACCCCCCCCCCCCCCCCCTCCCCTCCCCCCCCCCCCCCCCTCCCCTCTCCCCCCCCCCCCCCCCCCCCAGCCCCCCCCCCCACCCCCCCCGCCCCCCCCCCCCCCCCCCCCCCCACCCCCCCCCCCCCCCCCTCCCCCCCCGCCCCCGCCCCCCCCCCCCCCCCCCCCCCCCCCCCCCACCCCCCCCCCCCCCCGCCCCCCCCCCCCCCCCCCCCCCCCACCCCCTACCCCCCCCCCCCCCCCCCCCCCCCCCCCCCCACCCCCCCCCCCCCCCACCCCCCCCCCCCCCCACCCCCCCCCCCCCCCACCCCCCCCCCCCCCCACCCCCCCCCCCCCCCACCCCCCCCCCCCCCCACCCCCCCCCCCCCCCACCCCCCCCCCCCCCCACCCCCCCCCCCCCCCACCCCCCCCCCCCCCCACCCCCCCCCCCCCCCACCCCCCCCCCCCCCCACCCCCCCCCCCCCCCACCCCCCCCCCCCCCCACCCCCCCCCCCCCCCACCCCCCCCCCCCCCCACCCCCCCCCCCCCCCACCCCCCCCCCCCCCCACCCCCCCCCCCCCCCACCCCCCCCCCCCCCCACCCCCCCCCCCCCCCACCCCCCCCCCCCCCCACCCCCCCCCCCCCCCACCCCCCCCCCCCCCCACCCCCCCCCCCCCCCACCCCCCCCCCCCCCCACCCCCCCCCCCCCCCACCCCCCCCCCCCCCCACCCCCCCCCCCCCCCACCCCCCCCCCCCCCCACCCCCCCCCCCCCCCACCCCCCCCCCCCCCCACCCCCCCCCCCCCCCACCCCCCCCCCCCCCCACCCCCCCCCCCCCCCACCCCCCCCCCCCCCCACCCCCCCCCCCCCCCACCCCCCCCCCCCCCCACCCCCCCCCCCCCCCACCCCCCCCCCCCCCCACCCCCCCCCCCCCCCACCCCCCCCCCCCCCCACCCCCCCCCCCCCCCACCCCCCCCCCCCCCCACCCCCCCCCCCCCCCACCCCCCCCCCCCCCCACCCCCCCCCCCCCCCACCCCCCCCCCCCCCCACCCCCCCCCCCCCCCACCCCCCCCCCCCCCCACCCCCCCCCCCCCCCACCCCCCCCCCCCCCCACCCCCCCCCCCCCCCACCCCCCCCCCCCCCCACCCCCCCCCCCCCCCACCCCCCCCCCCCCCCACCCCCCCCCCCCCCCACCCCCCCCCCCCCCCACCCCCCCCCCCCCCCACCCCCCCCCCCCCCCACCCCCCCCCCCCCCCACCCCCCCCCCCCCCCACCCCCCCCCCCCCCCACCCCCCCCCCCCCCCACCCCCCCCCCCCCCCACCCCCCCCCCCCCCCACCCCCCCCCCCCCCCACCCCCCCCCCCCCCCACCCCCCCCCCCCCCCACCCCCCCCCCCCCCCACCCCCCCCCCCCCCCACCCCCCCCCCCCCCCACCCCCCCCCCCCCCCACCCCCCCCCCCCCCCACCCCCCCCCCCCCCCACCCCCCCCCCCCCCCACCCCCCCCCCCCCCCACCCCCCCCCCCCCCCACCCCCCCCCCCCCCCACCCCCCCCCCCCCCCACCCCCCCCCCCCCCCACCCCCCCCCCCCCCCACCCCCCCCCCCCCCCACCCCCCCCCCCCCCCACCCCCCCCCCCCCCCACCCCCCCCCCCCCCCACCCCCCCCCCCCCCCACCCCCCCCCCCCCCCACCCCCCCCCCCCCCCACCCCCCCCCCCCCCCACCCCCCCCCCCCCCCACCCCCCCCCCCCCCCACCCCCCCCCCCCCCCACCCCCCCCCCCCCCCACCCCCCCCCCCCCCCACCCCCCCCCCCCCCCACCCCCCCCCCCCCCCACCCCCCCCCCCCCCCACCCCCCCCCCCCCCCACCCCCCCCCCCCCCCACCCCCCCCCCCCCCCACCCCCCCCCCCCCCCACCCCCCCCCCCCCCCACCCCCCCCCCCCCCCACCCCCCCCCCCCCCCACCCCCCCCCCCCCCCACCCCCCCCCCCCCCCACCCCCCCCCCCCCCCACCCCCCCCCCCCCCCACCCCCCCCCCCCCCCACCCCCCCCCCCCCCCACCCCCCCCCCCCCCCACCCCCCCCCCCCCCCACCCCCCCCCCCCCCCACCCCCCCCCCCCCCCACCCCCCCCCCCCCCCACCCCCCCCCCCCCCCACCCCCCCCCCCCCCCACCCCCCCCCCCCCCCACCCCCCCCCCCCCCCACCCCCCCCCCCCCCCACCCCCCCCCCCCCCCACCCCCCCCCCCCCCCACCCCCCCCCCCCCCCACCCCCCCCCCCCCCCACCCCCCCCCCCCCCCACCCCCCCCCCCCCCCACCCCCCCCCCCCCCCACCCCCCCCCCCCCCCACCCCCCCCCCCCCCCACCCCCCCCCCCCCCCACCCCCCCCCCCCCCCACCCCCCCCCCCCCCCACCCCCCCCCCCCCCCACCCCCCCCCCCCCCCACCCCCCCCCCCCCCCACCCCCCCCCCCCCCCACCCCCCCCCCCCCCCACCCCCCCCCCCCCCCACCCCCCCCCCCCCCCACCCCCCCCCCCCCCCACCCCCCCCCCCCCCCACCCCCCCCCCCCCCCACCCCCCCCCCCCCCCACCCCCCCCCCCCCCCACCCCCCCCCCCCCCCACCCCCCCCCCCCCCCACCCCCCCCCCCCCCCACCCCCCCCCCCCCCCACCCCCCCCCCCCCCCACCCCCCCCCCCCCCCACCCCCCCCCCCCCCCACCCCCCCCCCCCCCCACCCCCCCCCCCCCCCACCCCCCCCCCCCCCCACCCCCCCCCCCCCCCACCCCCCCCCCCCCCCACCCCCCCCCCCCCCCACCCCCCCCCCCCCCCACCCCCCCCCCCCCCCACCCCCCCCCCCCCCCACCCCCCCCCCCCCCCACCCCCCCCCCCCCCCACCCCCCCCCCCCCCCACCCCCCCCCCCCCCCACCCCCCCCCCCCCCCACCCCCCCCCCCCCCCACCCCCCCCCCCCCCCACCCCCCCCCCCCCCCACCCCCCCCCCCCCCCACCCCCCCCCCCCCCCACCCCCCCCCCCCCCCACCCCCCCCCCCCCCCACCCCCCCCCCCCCCCACCCCCCCCCCCCCCCACCCCCCCCCCCCCCCACCCCCCCCCCCCCCCACCCCCCCCCCCCCCCACCCCCCCCCCCCCCCACCCCCCCCCCCCCCCACCCCCCCCCCCCCCCACCCCCCCCCCCCCCCACCCCCCCCCCCCCCCACCCCCCCCCCCCCCCACCCCCCCCCCCCCCCACCCCCCCCCCCCCCCACCCCCCCCCCCCCCCACCCCCCCCCCCCCCCACCCCCCCCCCCCCCCACCCCCCCCCCCCCCCACCCCCCCCCCCCCCCACCCCCCCCCCCCCCCACCCCCCCCCCCCCCCACCCCCCCCCCCCCCCACCCCCCCCCCCCCCCACCCCCCCCCCCCCCCACCCCCCCCCCCCCCCACCCCCCCCCCCCCCCACCCCCCCCCCCCCCCACCCCCCCCCCCCCCCACCCCCCCCCCCCCCCACCCCCCCCCCCCCCCACCCCCCCCCCCCCCCACCCCCCCCCCCCCCCACCCCCCCCCCCCCCCACCCCCCCCCCCCCCCACCCCCCCCCCCCCCCACCCCCCCCCCCCCCCACCCCCCCCCCCCCCCACCCCCCCCCCCCCCCACCCCCCCCCCCCCCCACCCCCCCCCCCCCCCACCCCCCCCCCCCCCCACCCCCCCCCCCCCCCACCCCCCCCCCCCCCCACCCCCCCCCCCCCCCACCCCCCCCCCCCCCCACCCCCCCCCCCCCCCACCCCCCCCCCCCCCCACCCCCCCCCCCCCCCACCCCCCCCCCCCCCCACCCCCCCCCCCCCCCACCCCCCCCCCCCCCCACCCCCCCCCCCCCCCACCCCCCCCCCCCCCCACCCCCCCCCCCCCCCACCCCCCCCCCCCCCCACCCCCCCCCCCCCCCACCCCCCCCCCCCCCCACCCCCCCCCCCCCCCACCCCCCCCCCCCCCCACCCCCCCCCCCCCCCACCCCCCCCCCCCCCCACCCCCCCCCCCCCCCACCCCCCCCCCCCCCCACCCCCCCCCCCCCCCACCCCCCCCCCCCCCCACCCCCCCCCCCCCCCACCCCCCCCCCCCCCCACCCCCCCCCCCCCCCACCCCCCCCCCCCCCCACCCCCCCCCCCCCCCACCCCCCCCCCCCCCCACCCCCCCCCCCCCCCACCCCCCCCCCCCCCCACCCCCCCCCCCCCCCACCCCCCCCCCCCCCCACCCCCCCCCCCCCCCACCCCCCCCCCCCCCCACCCCCCCCCCCCCCCACCCCCCCCCCCCCCCACCCCCCCCCCCCCCCACCCCCCCCCCCCCCCACCCCCCCCCCCCCCCACCCCCCCCCCCCCCCACCCCCCCCCCCCCCCACCCCCCCCCCCCCCCACCCCCCCCCCCCCCCACCCCCCCCCCCCCCCACCCCCCCCCCCCCCCACCCCCCCCCCCCCCCACCCCCCCCCCCCCCCACCCCCCCCCCCCCCCACCCCCCCCCCCCCCCACCCCCCCCCCCCCCCACCCCCCCCCCCCCCCACCCCCCCCCCCCCCCACCCCCCCCCCCCCCCACCCCCCCCCCCCCCCACCCCCCCCCCCCCCCACCCCCCCCCCCCCCCACCCCCCCCCCCCCCCACCCCCCCCCCCCCCCACCCCCCCCCCCCCCCACCCCCCCCCCCCCCCACCCCCCCCCCCCCCCACCCCCCCCCCCCCCCACCCCCCCCCCCCCCCACCCCCCCCCCCCCCCACCCCCCCCCCCCCCCACCCCCCCCCCCCCCCACCCCCCCCCCCCCCCACCCCCCCCCCCCCCCACCCCCCCCCCCCCCCACCCCCCCCCCCCCCCACCCCCCCCCCCCCCCACCCCCCCCCCCCCCCACCCCCCCCCCCCCCCACCCCCCCCCCCCCCCACCCCCCCCCCCCCCCACCCCCCCCCCCCCCCACCCCCCCCCCCCCCCACCCCCCCCCCCCCCCACCCCCCCCCCCCCCCACCCCCCCCCCCCCCCACCCCCCCCCCCCCCCACCCCCCCCCCCCCCCACCCCCCCCCCCCCCCACCCCCCCCCCCCCCCACCCCCCCCCCCCCCCACCCCCCCCCCCCCCCACCCCCCCCCCCCCCCACCCCCCCCCCCCCCCACCCCCCCCCCCCCCCACCCCCCCCCCCCCCCACCCCCCCCCCCCCCCACCCCCCCCCCCCCCCACCCCCCCCCCCCCCCACCCCCCCCCCCCCCCACCCCCCCCCCCCCCCACCCCCCCCCCCCCCCACCCCCCCCCCCCCCCACCCCCCCCCCCCCCCACCCCCCCCCCCCCCCACCCCCCCCCCCCCCCACCCCCCCCCCCCCCCACCCCCCCCCCCCCCCACCCCCCCCCCCCCCCACCCCCCCCCCCCCCCACCCCCCCCCCCCCCCACCCCCCCCCCCCCCCACCCCCCCCCCCCCCCACCCCCCCCCCCCCCCACCCCCCCCCCCCCCCACCCCCCCCCCCCCCCACCCCCCCCCCCCCCCACCCCCCCCCCCCCCCACCCCCCCCCCCCCCCACCCCCCCCCCCCCCCACCCCCCCCCCCCCCCACCCCCCCCCCCCCCCACCCCCCCCCCCCCCCACCCCCCCCCCCCCCCACCCCCCCCCCCCCCCACCCCCCCCCCCCCCCACCCCCCCCCCCCCCCACCCCCCCCCCCCCCCACCCCCCCCCCCCCCCACCCCCCCCCCCCCCCACCCCCCCCCCCCCCCACCCCCCCCCCCCCCCACCCCCCCCCCCCCCCACCCCCCCCCCCCCCCACCCCCCCCCCCCCCCACCCCCCCCCCCCCCCACCCCCCCCCCCCCCCACCCCCCCCCCCCCCCACCCCCCCCCCCCCCCACCCCCCCCCCCCCCCACCCCCCCCCCCCCCCACCCCCCCCCCCCCCCACCCCCCCCCCCCCCCACCCCCCCCCCCCCCCACCCCCCCCCCCCCCCACCCCCCCCCCCCCCCACCCCCCCCCCCCCCCACCCCCCCCCCCCCCCACCCCCCCCCCCCCCCACCCCCCCCCCCCCCCACCCCCCCCCCCCCCCACCCCCCCCCCCCCCCACCCCCCCCACCCCCCACCCCCCCCCCCCGCCACACCCCCGTCCCCCCCCCCCCGCCGCCCGGCCCCCCCCCCCCCCCCTCCCCTTCCCTTCCCCCCCCCCCCCCCCCCCCCCCCCAAAGGGGCTGACAATCTCCTTGCCCTTCCCCCCTCACAACAAACACCCTGTGAGGTAGGTGGGGCTGAGAGAGCTCCGAGAAGCTGTGACTAGCCCAAGGTCACCCAGCTGGCGCGTGTGGGAGTGCCCAGGCTAATCTGAATTCCCCAGATAAGCCTCCACAGCTCAGGCGACAGAGCTGGGAATCAAACCCGGTTCCTCCAGATTAGATACATGAGCTCTTAACCTCCTACGCCACTGCTGCTCCCTCTTAACATTTTGGGGGAGGACTTTGGCTCAGGGGTAGACCTTCTGCATGACGTGCACAGGGTCCCAGGCTCAATTCCCTGCACAATGAGGAAAGGCTAAGGGACTCAGGAATATTTAGTCTGGAGAAGAGGAGGTTGATCGCTCCCATCAAGCATTTGCATGGCTGTCACTTAGAGGAGGGCAGGGAGCTGTTCCTGTTGGTAGCAGAGGATAAGACTCGCAAAAATGGGCATGAATTATGTGCAGAAAGGTACCAGCTAGACATTAGGAAACATTTTTTTTACAATAAATGGTCCAACAGTGGAATCAACTGCCTGGGAAGGTGGTGAGTTCTCCCTCTCTGGCAATCTTCAAGCAGTGGCTGGACAAACACTTGTCAGGGATGCTCTAGGGCCAGGCAGGGTGATCCTATATTGAGTGGGGGGCGGGAGGTGTTGGGCTAGATCAGTGATGGCGAACCTTTTCGAGACCGAGTGCCCAAACTGTAACCCAAAACCCACTTATTTATCACAAAGTGCCAACATGGCAATTTAACCTGAATACTGAGGTTTTGGTTTAGAAAAAATGGTTGGCTCCAAGACATGCGTTACTTGGGAGTAAGCTTGGTGGTAATCAGTGGCTTTGCTTTGAAGCAACCGTGCAAGTCTTCCAACGGGTGAATCACAACCCTAGGAGGGTTTACTCAGAAGCAAGCCCCATTGCCAGCAACCGAGCTTACTCCCAGCTAAAGGATCACGCTTTAGTTCTTCGCATGAAAATTAGTGGGGTTTAACAGCGCTTAACAGGGTTACCTACACTGCTTCCCCAAAACTAGGTCTTAGGTTTAATGCTAATAATCGAGCTCAGTGAGCCAGGCCAGCCTAGATGTGTTTGAGCGTGCCCACAGAGAGGGCTTTGAGTGCCACCTCTGGCACCCGTGCCATAGGTTCGCCACCATTGCTCTAGGGCTAGGGTGAGTGGGGGGTGGGAGGTGTTGGGCTAGATGGCCTGTATGGCCCCTTCCAACTCTATGGCCATTTCCGCACGGCCCATATACGACGGCCTGGGGGCGGTAAAAACGCCGCCCCCAGGCCGCCGTTCGCACAGGCGCTGCTGCTGCAACGCAGCAGCGGCAACCTGACTGCGCTTCCCGTCCCCCAGGGCGGCGTCAGGCCGCCCTAAACAACAACCCTTTAAAGGGTTGTTGTTGGGGGGGAAGCGTCTTCCCGGCGGCGCGGTGCGAACCGCGCCGCCGGGAAGACGCTGTCTCCCTTCTCCGTCCCACTTACGTTGTCCCCGGTCGTCGCCTGCTGGCCGTCGAAGCCCCGCCCACGCTGTCCTCCGACCTCCAGGGGTCGGAGGGCAGCGTGGGCGGGGCTTCGACGGCCAGCAGGCGACGACCGGGGACAACGTAAGTGGGACGGAGAAGGGGGAAGAGGCGGCTCCGTGCGGAGCCGCCTGCCGTTTGCCGGCCTGTCCAGAGGCCGTTCGCATGCTTGCATGCGAACGGCCTCCGCCTCCACGCCGGCGGAATTCTTGCCGGCGTGGAGGCGCCCTTACGGCCGTGCGGAAACGGCCAATGATTCTATCGCCAGCTAGAAAAGGACTGGGTAGGCGGTGATATGAAAGACCTCTGATTGCTACTGTCAGTTGAGGGACCCGGGGTCTCGTTCAGTTTAAGGCGGCTTCAGGTGTGTTTGTGTTTTGGAGTAAACTTTCCTGATTTGAGGGAAGATATACCAATAACACATTATTGCAGTTTTCCAGTAATCTAGGCACCTTAAACTACAGGTGTATCGATTTTCACTTTTATGGCTTGCCTAGATGTAAGATTTTGCATTTTAAATGTACAATTCAAGTCCCTGGCAGAGATAAAGAAATGCTTCATCTGCTGTTGTAACCCCCATGCCCAGAATGGGTTGACCCAGAAAGGGGTGGAGACTCAAAGCAGCAGAAGGCTGCAGAGCTCATGTAGTTTGGAGCAGACAAGGCTACCAGATTTGGACTTTAGTTTGTATAAGCCCTTAACACCTTGTTAAGGTAACTGCAATGTTGTTGGGAACTAGTGGGAAGGGAGTTGTTTATTTTTGCTATGTTGTAAATGTTGGAGTTTATTGTTTCAGGGTTTTTTATGTTTGTAATGGGTGAGAGTTCTCCTGGAAACCTTCATCATGTTGAATCCTGTTCATCAAGCCCTTGGAGTCTTCAGGAGCCAACCCACTTGCAAAGAAGAATTGGACTTGGCAGTATCAGTAGACTGTAAATATAAGGACTTGAAAATGCAACCTGAACAGGACCTTGAAGTGTGATGTTAAATGTTGATGTTTGATGTTATATGTGTAGTAATGCACTGCTGACCCAGCAGCACCGTGGTAGAACGTTGGGACGCCAACGGACCTACGGCCTTGCTGGTCGCACCGCACCCCCACTCCTCATCCCCCCATGAGTCACGGGTCATGAACTGCCTGGCTCAATCACCGGGCGCAGGGACAATGGTCTTGCCCCCAGGTGAGGATTAGGCTCAGACGCTTACGCTCCTCTCCGCACGTAGCCAGATGAGATCATGCATCACATGATGATCTCCCGACCTCCCGCTCTCCCGGAACTCCCCCCGGTCCTCCCTCCCACACGCCCCCAATAGGATAACAATAAAAGGTGCCAGGAACCGGCAGACGGGAGACTCGCTAGGAGCACGGACCTCCGGTCTCCCGCTGCTGGCGATCTCCACCAGATGTTATCTCCGCGTCTCGTCTCGTTCTTACGCTGACCGCGTGGGTCGACTACAAGCTGGTGCCGAAACCCGGGAATCCTCGAACCTCCACCCTGCTCACCGTCGCCTGGGGAAGGGCCGCGATACCGAAGTCCGCTGGATCGGCGCATCCAGGGACCACCGTTTCGGTATCGCCTGTCCTCTGGATCGGCGCATCCAGAGACACGCGTCCTAGGACACTCTCTCGTCCGACGGAACACCGGTGAGTATGGGAGCTTGCAAAAGCAGGGCTTATGACAAGCACGTTGACGAACTGAAAGCGTTAACGAAATGCGGCAGGGTCCCCGTAAAGAGAAGGGAGCTGCGCAAATTGGTTGAGGAGATTGAAGCTCAGTGTCCATGGTACCCAGAGGGGGGGACATTGAATCTTAAGGACTGGGAAAACATCGGGCGCACTCTTCGCACAGAGCCTCGCGCGCCGATGTCGCTGCTACTGACGTGGAGACAATGTTTTGTCGCCATCAGCCTGCAGACCTATGGCTCCCTTGCTGTAGGCCGCCCTCCTTTCGATCTTTCACCTTCAATTTCAACCCCGGAATTTTCTCTATCCACTAAATTGGACGCCTGTCCTCCTTCTGCCCCCCTCGCTCCTTCACCCAATTCAAACTCTCCCGCGGCTCAGCCGCCCCCTCCCCCTGCTCCGCCTTCATTTTCCGAAGCCACTGCACCTCCGTCAGCGCCACGTAATGGCGCGGGTTTCAAAACTCTCGCAGAACGTATTAGCCACGATCTGCAGAAGAAAGAAACCCTGACGGAAGACGATGCCGAGATTCTTGCATTGTGCCCCGTCCACTTCACAGATACTGAGGGGGAAGGTGGCGTCATTCGGCGGGTTGTCGAGTACCGCCCCTTAAGCTATAACATCCTCACTGAGCTCCGCAAAGCAATGCGGGACGTAGGAGTCACTAGCCCCTACGTGAGAGGCATGCTGGAGGCCATTGCAAGGAACCACCTAATGGTTCCAGACGACTGGAAGACCACCTTTCGTATGCTCCTGAGCCCTGCGCAATTTGTGGTCTGGGAAAGTGAGTTCCGCCAGCAGTGCTTCAACAGAGCAGCCACCTCCGGCGGCGCCTACACCGCCGCGCAGCTTTACGGCTTCGATGCTTTTGCCAACCCCAACGATCAGATTGTCCTGCCTGAGGCCACCCTTACGGTCGCCTCTGAATGCGCCTATAAGGCATTTGTTAAGGTCCCCAACGCCGGCCAGCCAACCCAGAGTTTCTCCTCCATCCGGCAAAAACCCCAAGAGCCCTATGCCGAGTTTGTGAACAGGCTCCAGGAGGCGCTCAAGAGGCAGGTAGATAGCGAGGAGGCCCAAAACGAGCTCCTCATGCGCCTCGCAAAAGAGAACGCCTCCACGGAGTGCCGCAGGGCGATCACGGGCCTGGGCAAAAATCCTGAACTGGCCGACATGCTTAAGGCTTGCCAGGACATCGGGTCCTCCGCCCACCAAGCTAGCCTCCTCGCCGCAGCACTCTCCACCAGCGGGAGGCAGCCTCAGGATGACTGCTTTAACTGCGGCAGACCCGGACACTTCCGAAGGGAGTGTAGGCAGCCCGGTGGGGGGGCCTACAACCCCGATGGAGGAGGGTCCTCCCCCAGGAGGAGAAGGCCACCTAAGACCCGGTGCCCACGTTGCCAGAAAGGCTTCCACTGGAGAAACGACTGCCCGTCGGGAAACTCCCGCCCGGGCGTCTCCCCAGCCCAGGACCAAGGAGGAGAGTACTAGAGCAGACCCAAACGCCAAGGCCCCTGCCAAAACCACCCCCTTCTCGTGGCATCTCGCTCGCATGCACCCAGCCCATCTCCTTTAAGTTCCCCCACGAGGTTCTTGTCGCCCCAACCCAGTATGACGAGCCCATCCCTACCGGGACAATTGGGCTAGTGCTGCCAAAGGCCTCTGCCGCTGAACAGGGACTGTTCATCGTCCCCGGAGTGATCGACTCCACGCACCAAGGACCCATCCATCTCCAGGTCTGGACAAACATCCCACAGGAGTTGCCTGCCGGAGCCAGCTGCGCTCAGCTGATTCTCTTGCCCCATGCGCTGCCCGCTGCCGACCCAATAAAGGCTACGAGCCCCAGCAGCCAACATGGCGCAGCCTACACCACCGTCGCAGCGGTGGAGACGCCTATCGGGAGCTCCCGCCCATACCTGGAGCTCGCCATAGAAGGATGTAAGTTCAAGGGCCTGGTGGACACCGGCGCTGATGTTACCGTCATCAGAGCAGCCGAGTGGCCCGACCAGTGGCCGACCGAGGCTTGCCCGCACATCTGGGGGGTGGGGGGGAGACAAACCGCGAGACGGAGCATCCGCCCGCTCACGGTCAACAGCCCAGGGCTCGAGCGGCAGCTCACAGTCCGCCCCATCGTCTTAGACATCCACGTCAATCTCTGGGGAAGGGACCTCATGAGTCAGGTCAAAACGACTTTGGTCTGGGATGGGTAAGGCCATCACAGATCATTGATCCCAACTGTGACTTCAGAAGTTCACTCTCTATCTCCGTAAGGAAACTGTTTCCCTCCCCCCTCCTTTTCTCTTTCTGTTTTTTCGACCAGTAGAGGCGGGAGGGCCAATTGGCTGACTGGCCCTCCCTGGATTAAAATCTGGGCCCGTCCTGATACCGCAGCACTGTCAGGACAGGCCCCAGTTTAAAAAGGGGCTGCCACCATTATGCCCCTAATACCCAAACCCGTTTGGGTTAGTGGTGATGGCATTATAGCACTATCATCACTTCTAAGATGCTTGGCCGAGTGGTTTCGGCGGGCGGCATCTCCCAAAGATAATTCGGTCAAAAATTTTAGCACCATCCAGCTTCCTGCATTAGCCACCAAGGTCACGGTAAGTACAACTCCCTTGCAAAGAACCCCCCCCCCTCTTTTTCCTTTGTGTGTGCGAGGAATTTGCCTCTAATTGCCTGATTGCTTCATTCCCCGGATGCGCCCATCCCCCCAAAAGGCGCCTCCAAAGCCCCCTTTGTGTTGCTGATTAAGCATGCATACCCACAATCCCCCCAGGACCCGCCTGCTCCCTCCCCCCTCGAGGCTCGGACCCTCGCCTTGACGCACCCTGATGACGCTCTGAAGCCAATTCCCACCAGGGTCGCCTACCTCCTGCCCTCCCTGTCAAACAACTAAAGAAAGAGGAGTAGGCGGCCCCCAGGAGGATTGCATTAAAAGCAACCTTCACAGGCTGCAAAACAAGCCTTCTTCCTTCTTATACTAAATTCTAAACACTAAACTCGATCCCAATCTCCCGCCATCCGCTCTAAAACTGAGCCTGGCGGGACCCGGCCCCCCCCCCGTAACCTGGGAAAAGGGGGTGTGTTTCAGTCCCTCTTCCTACAGGTCCCTGTGGACTCCGATTCACCATGACAGGCCAACCCATGGAATGGCGCCAGGAGGAAACCAACCCCATCCCAGAGATGGAACGCATCTCTCTAGAGGATCCCGCCCAGCGATCTCAACAGGAACGCCATCGCCAGCGCCCAAAGACCCGAATGACCTGGGGAGACGTCAAGGCGACCACCAACCAAGCCCTAGAGCTGCTGCGCCAGCAAGACCACCCCGAGACACCCGAGAACCTCTGTGCCGCTCTCCTTGCAATCATTACCGCCAACTCAGCGACCACCATCCTTTGCCTGCTCTACTGCCTCCTGCCGATGGCGATCGGCCACCCCCTGACGAGCTTTCACCAGACCAACATCTGGGAGCAGTTTGCTGCCGCTGCCAACGTCTCATCCTTCTGCCTGGGCCAGTACCTAGGAGTCGGGAGCCTGCTAAGCTCCTGCCTGCTCCCCGTCTGCAAAGCGCCCGGAGACTTCCTAGCGGAGTCTGGGCTAAGCCCCTTCATGAATGCCTCATCCATCAGGTACTCTATGAGCGCCGACTGGGGACCTGTCGTCCAAACCCTCCCGGCCGGCGCTCTCTCCCTTGTCACCAAGACTGTCGCTAACCACGAATCTAACACCTGCGCCCGCATCACCGGCGCGGCCAAGCGGGGAACCGACCCGGGCCCATTCATCGGCTCGGCCAATTGGAACTGCACACACACGGAGGACATTCCCCCCATGTTCGGAAACATCCTGCTCCCCAGGGGCTGGTTCTGGACCTGTGGGGAGAGAACGTTTAATTATATTCCCGCCCGACTCTCTGCCGGAACTCTTTGTTGCCTCAGTCGCCTCACCATCGTCCTACCCCAGGCTCCACCCCGGGAGCCCAGACGCCGCCGCCGCTCCGCTCTGCCTTTCGACCCCTCCTGTCGGAGCGACGCAGTCGCCCTCTCCGAAGCGGAGTTCGTCTCCCTCGCAACTTCCCTAGTGGGAGTCCCCGGACTCGCTTCTTACAATGCTAAGACTATTGGCCGGCTGGCCTGTGCCCTTGCGAAGTCCATCAACTCCACCTCCACCGCTCTGGACGCCCTGGCCTCCGAGCAGCAGGAACTTCGTCAAGCGACCCTAGACAATCGTGCCGCTATTGATTACTTGTTGTTGTTACACCACCAAGGTTGTGAGAATGTACATAATATGTGTTGTTTTAATCTTTCTGATAATTCCCAGTTGATTCACATGAAAGTGCGTGAGCTGCAAGAAGTTGTATCTAATCTGAAGTATGATGTTTTGCCCCAGTGGTGGTCAGCCCTCTGGAGCTGGCTGCCGGGAGGATGGTTGAGTGCTATTGTACAGCTCTGCATTGGTTTAATTGTATGCCTCATTATCGGATCTTGTTTCGTTCAATGCGTGTCTAATATTGCTTGTAACGTGTGTAAGAAGCCCCTCGAATTTCCCTTACCCCGCAGCCAAGTTCTAATGTTACACAAGCAGCTTGGTCAGCTCGACCAGGCGGCGGAGGAGACAAGCGTCCCTTTAAATCGCCCCTTAGCGTTTCGGCCCCCCTTTCTCTAAAATGTAAAAAGGGAGGAGATGTAGTAATGCACTGCTGACCCAGCAGCACCGTGGTAGAACGTTGGGACGCCAACGGACCTACGGCCTTGCTGGTCGCACCGCACCCCCACTCCTCATCCCCCCATGAGTCACGGGTCATGAACTGCCTGGCTCAATCACCGGGCGCAGGGACAATGGTCTTGCCCCCAGGTGAGGATTAGGCTCAGACGCTTACGCTCCTCTCCGCACGTAGCCAGGTGAGATCATGCATCACATGATGATCTCCCGACCTCCCGCTCTCCCGGAACTCCCCCCGGTCCTCCCTCCCACACGCCCCCAATAGGATAACAATAAAAGGTGCCAGGAACCGGCAGACGGGAGACTCGCTAGGAGCACGGACCTCCGGTCTCCCGCTGCTGGCGATCTCCACCAGATGTTATCTCCGCGTCTCGTCTCGTTCTTACGCTGACCGCGTGGGTCGACTACAATATGTTAAGAAAGTAAACCATTTTGTTTTTTTAAAAATTTGTTGTTGCAAACTCATTCCAAGTTCTGCCCCACAGAACCCACAGATAGAGGTTACACTGTGTTTTTTAAAACATGATTGGTTCTATCTAGTCCAAGGGAGCCTTAAATCCAATAGCTGAAGAAATTTTAGTTTGGTATAATTTCGTAGGCTAAGACCAGGACAACTGGCTGCTCGCTTGTGGGTACCCCCCCCCACTGGGGCAAACCCACTGTCATAGCCCTGTGCAGGTCACACCAGCGGATTCGCCCCACCCCTTCTGGATGGGGCCGTAACTTTAACAACAGGCACACAGATTAGGTTATTTTGCTAAGAGTATATTAAGCCATTATTTGGTGCCACACTGAGGCAGAGCTTGAGAAAAATCCATAAATTCAGCTGGGACAGATTATTAACCAGATGGGACACTATGGTAGACCCTTCAAACTGGGACGGTCCCAGTCAAAAAGGTACATATGGGGCGATTCCGCACATGAGTAAAATAGGTTCGACCCAGTTCCCTGAGAAGGGTACTGACCTAGGTCGAAGCCATTGTTGTTCCCCACTGCAACCAGCTTGATCCCAGCTCGGAGGGCGGGATCATCCTGTGCCTCTTCGCTGCTCCATTCCGATTGGCTACTGTTCTATGGCCATGTTCCGTCTATCCCCACACACGTTATGAAAAAAACTGCCACAGGAATGGAGGGACAAAGGTGCCATTTTTTTGATTGGCCAGCTATACGCATGCCCAAAACACTCCGCTGTGATTGGCTGAATGGGGGACTCCTGGCACCAGAGATTCCGCACTTCACTGGAATCGAGCTGAGTTCGAGCGTGGTTCCCTGAAAAAGGAGTAGTTCCCAACTGGAGTCGGAAATTTGACCGTTACACGGGGCGAAGCTGGTACAAAACCACGTCGATCCCAGTGGTTGTGCGGAGCACTTAGGTCGAATGCAGCTCGAACTTAGGTTGATAACGCAAGTGCGGAATCGACCATGGTAAGCCAGGTACAGTTAAGCTTGCAATTGTATTGATGTGATGAGATGTGAAATATCTTTTCCTATAAACAAAGATGGATTGGGCTGACAGTATCATTATGCAAACACTCCCCCCCGCCCACATTTACAATGATTGAAATTGGCTGTTGTGGGTTTTCCAGGCTACATGGCTGACATCTTTAGAGGTAAGACACAGCGAGATGTATTTCCCTCTGTGGCACACACATCTTGCTGCGACGTACCTTTAAAGATGTCAGCCATAGATACAGGGAAATTCTTAGGAGCAAAAACTGCCAGACCGTGACCACATAGCCCAAAAGACCCACACAGCTAGTTGACCCCAGCCATGAAAGCCTTCGACAATACACTGGGAGGGAAATTAGAGCAAAACATCCACGTGGGAGGGCTGAGATTCAGTTGCCCAAACACCAGCACCCACCAATATTCTTGAAGCTTCTTGGAGAGCAAATGATACCGTAAGAAATGGGAAACAATGCAGTTAGGAAGCCAAGCTTGGAGAAAAACCTGGTGCAGAACATCTCATGGTCAATGTATTGTCGAAGGCTTTCATGGCCGGAATCACTGGGGTGCTGTGTGGTTACCGGGCTGTATGGCCGTGTTCTAGCAGCATTCTCTCCTGACGTTTCGCGAGGATCTGATAGTAGGAATGGAAAGCAAGTGGAGTGTTTATACCTGTTGGTCTCATGGTCAGCCAAGCTGCAAGATCAAGTGCCACCAAGAGCCACCGGGATTTAAACCCAGAACCTCAGGATCTGAGGCAGGGATCCAACTGAGGACAGAAATGTTTAAATTTCTCAAAATGCATATTTCACCAGCTAATTGCCTGCTTTTCAAAGTACTGCCAGAGTTTAGTCCACTGCAGTTTATTTGGCTGGGCTGATGCGCTTGCCTTTCCATGGATGAGGTTGACTGACATTTATTGACATTAAAGTATCAGTTTGCTGATTTTAGGTGGCCTTTTGGCTTGTGGTTTCAGATTCGGCAATGGCTGCCTAGAAGAGCATTCATGATGCTTCAAAGAAATCGATTCTTGGCAGTTCACAGCTGATTCCTGATACGATAGTCCAAAGCCCCTGTCCAGTATTGACAGTTAGGATTCCACCAAACCTGGGTTCTGTTATTCTATGCAGAATGGCAAAACCTCGGCTTTTGGTAGGAGCATTATGCACACAGGTGTGTTATTAATAGCTATGGCCTGCTCACCTGCCCCTTCTCTGTCCACAAAAGAAAACCATGCACAAAAAGGAGAAGCATCCAGAGGTTTGTGCAAACCCATACATTCTCAAGGTTTCCTCTGTAAATTACTTTTGAATTATCTCTGTGGAACAGGTACGGTAATATCTGTATCTCATGGGAATTTATGCTAATGGCAAGATAGACGAGGGACATTCTCTTCATCGGTTAGGACAGATGGTCTTTTGACTGTCTAGACTGATTCTAAAATAAGGCAAGAATGTAAAGGTGGGGAAGGGAAAGGAAGTTTGACAAGAATGTTTCAGTGTCTTTATAAAGTCACCTGGTTTATGCTTCAAAAATCCTTACCTGCCCATAGGATTTATATTTAGTTATTCATGTATACACATATATAGTTGGCTTGTCAAAACTGGCATATTCAACTTACAATATAACTACATCAAAACCACAATTAATATACACCACCGATACAATAATGAATGTGGAAATGTTTGACATTTTCTTGATTATATGCCTACGAGCAGCAGTGGCGTAGGAGGTTAAGAGCTTGTGTATCTAATCTGGAGGAACCAGGTTTGATTCCCAGCTCTGCCGCCTGAGCTGTGGAGGCTGATCTGGGGAATTCAGATTAGCCTGTACACTCCCAAACATGCCAGCTGGGTGACCTTGGGCTAGTCACAGCTTTTCCGAGCTCTCTCAGCCCCACCTACCTCACAGGGTGTTTGTTGTGAGGGGTGAAGGGCAAGGAGATTGTAAGCCCCTTTGAGTCTCCTGCAGGAGAGAAAGGGGGGATATAAATCCAAACTCCTCCTCCTCCTCCTCCTCCTCCTCCTCTTCTTCTTCTTCTTCTTCTTCTTCTTCTTCTTCTTCTTCTTCTTCTTCTTCTTCTTCTTCTTCTTCTTCTTCTTCTTCTTCTTCTTCTAATAAATGTTCTGGAGTGGACTGGAAACAATAATGAATTGTCATAAAATATAATGCAAGGGTGTACTAAATCAGTAAAATAGCCCATAGAAACCGTAATAGTAACAGCAATACAGTCTGAGAGATTGAATTGGGTTGCTAATAGATCAGTCTTTATCCTCTTTATGTCCTGTATGCACATATGATCACAGGTGTACATTGTGGCTGTGAGGATGTGTCAGGCATCCAGCAGAGAAGAACCAGGGGGGAAAGGGGGATGAATCATCTGATAGCAAAATACGTTCGTTTTCTCTAGGTAACGAAGTGGGGGCACCCAGGGCAGTGAGCATTAGCGCAGTCTTCTGACCCTGAGCACATCCTGCGTTCCTGTCTTTCGGACCTTCTGTGGTGTGGGATAGAGTTATGGATTAAGGAGCGGGGAGGAGGATACAGGATTGATATATTGAGGTTGTTTGAATATCCCCTCAGAACTAGCTTTTCCCCTCCAGCCTTTGTGTCTGCCAATAAAAGACTTCTAAACCTTCAAGTTATAGATTTGAGCCACAGATCCGGGGCTTGACAGAATGGGACAAAGAAGAAGAAGAAGAGTTTGGATTTATATCCCCCCTTTCTCTCCTGTAGGAGACTCAAAGGGGCTTACAATCTCCTTGCCCTTCCCCCCTCACAACAAACACCCTGTTAGGTGGGGCTGAGAGAGCTCCGAGAAGCTGTGACTAGCCCAAGGTCACCCAGCTGGCGTGTGTGGGAGTGTACAGGCTAATCTGAATTCCCCAGAGAAGCCTCCACAGCTCAGGCGGCAGAGCTGGGAATCAAACCCGGTTCCTCCAGATTAGATACACGAGCTCTTAACCTCCTACGCCACTGCTGGACTCTGTTTCACCTTTTTCCTGCCTCATGTACTATCTGGTAGGCTTGGTTTTCTGCCTTCTCCTGACAGGCATCAGGACTGTGCAGCACCCACAGCTACTGCTGCACCAGAAGAAAGTGTCAACTACTCTGTGGACTGTGAAAAATGGCCACTACTGTTGTAAAGCCTTGGGTGAACCATAGGAGATGTGTCCAGTTGGCCTTCCAATAGGACCTGGTTTCAGCCACTGGCCACAAGAGATCCCAAATCCAGTGGCCTCGTAACAGTTACCACAAAAATGGCAAGCAATCAGAGGAGGACAAATCCATTTTACAGCTTCCTTTTTGCCATGCCCTGCTCCTTCTCTCAGACCACACAGTCTCGAGGGTTAATGACATCTGGATTTATTAGAAGAGAATTGGCCTTGGTCTTTATGACAGGCGTTGCCAGAAGTGGTCCGGCTCAGTTGAGTGAAGAAAGATATAGCAGAGCACAGGTGACCCCCCTCGCTACTTGCCCCCCTGGGCGCCCCCTCCCCCCTTCTCAAAAGAGCAGCAATTCCCAGCCAATGCAACCATCCAGACCACCGCCTGGGCTCACTACAGTCCCATGTGTGAAAAGGCCATCAAGCGGCCTGAAAGAGCGGCTAGCCAGGGAGGTGGTCCCAACCTTTTCCAGGAGACCCAAAGGCCTGACAAAACTGTGGGGCTGGTCTTGACACTTTTGACCAGTGACTGGGACAACAAGGCCTAGTTGTGCCAGTGTAACCTCTATCTGTGGGTTCTGTGGGGCAGAACTTGGAATGAGTTTGCAACAACAATAAAAAAACACAAAATGGTTTACTTTCTTAACATATAACATCAACATTTAACATCACACTTCAAGGTCCTGTTCAGGTTGCATTTTCAAGTCCTTATATTTACAGTCTTCTGTAATTGCCAAGTCCAATTCTTCTTTGCAAGTGGGTTGGCTCCTGAAGACTGCAAGGGCTTGGTGAACAGGATTCAAGATGATGAAGGTTTCCAGGAGAACTCTCACCCATTACAAACACAAAAAGAAACCCTGAAACAATAAACTCCAACATTTACAACATAGCAAAAATAAACAACTCCCTTCCCACTAGTTCCCAACAACATTGCAGTTACCTTAACAAGGTGTTAAGGGCTTATACCAATCAAGGTCCGAGTCTGGTAGCCTCATCTCCTCCAAACTACATGAGCTCTGCAGCCTCCTGCTGCTTTGAGTCTCCACCCCTTTCTGGGTCAACCCATTCTGAGCATGGGGGTTACATCAGCTCCTCAGAACAAACAGATGAGGGACAAAATGTAGAAATCTATATAAAAATTAATCGAAGTAGATCAGATAGATGTCTGCAGTGATAACAGGATGATCTGATGGAATTCTGAGGCAGCTAATAATAAGAAAAGCTGCAACAAAATTATATACAACTAGCAGTAAACCCCGTTGTGCTAAACAATACAACGGGCTCTAGACAGCTGTTGGTGGTAGGTGCAGCAGTGAGACCGGATCTCTTTACATCTCTAGGGAACTGTGATGGACTGCTTAAGAAGGGTTAATTTTAAAGTTCAGTTCTGACAGTAAAAAGGAATTTAATGAGTTAACCTGAGCAGCTGCCTATGAAAGGCCAGAGGGTGTTTGTTCATGAGGGGACCAGAAAGAAAGGCAGAAAGGCGACCAGAGAGAAAGCAGAGAGCTGAGAGAAAGAGAGCTTTGCTGCTCAAGAGGCTGTATAGCCAGTTGTAGTGAAGGACTGGGAAAGGGTGTGTGATACCTGAGTAGGCTGACCAGACGTCCCACTTTTGGCGGGACAGTCCCGCCTTCACACAATTTGTCCCGTGTCCTGTGGGTTAGTTCCCTTGTCCCGATTTTTGGGAGGCTGCTGCACTGCCTTCTGGGGCACAAGGCAGTGCGGCAGCCTCCTGCACGTGTGGCCGCAGGAGCACAGCCTTCTGGGGCGCTGCCGTTTCCTGCCCTGTCACAGGGTGGGAAACGGCAGCGCCCCAGAAGACCATGCGCTCCTGTGGCTGTGCACGCGCGGCCGCCTACCCCTTCCCCGTTCACAAAGGTCACCATCTGGTCACCTTATACCTGAGCCTAAGTCCAAACGGAACTGCAGAAAACTCAAAAGGGCTGACAATCTCCTTTCTCTTCCCCCCTCACAACAAACACCCTGTGAGGTGGGTGGGGCTGAGAGAGCTCCGGGAAGCTGTGACTAGCCCAAGGTCACCCAGCTGGCGTGTGTGGGAGTGCACAGGCTAATCTGAATTCCCCAGATAAGCCTCCACAGCTCAGACGGCAGAGCTGGGAATCAAACCCGGTTCCTCCAGATTAGATACACGAGCTCTTATCCTCCTACGCCTCAAGGAGTCATTTGAGAGTGCCCAATTCAGCCTGATAAGGATATCCAGTTTTGGAGGGAAAAGTAAAATCCCCTCACAGAGCTATCAATGTTCCTTCACAGGTGGTAGACAGAATAAGCCTGACAGGATCTCCTGAAGAGCCTTAGGTGTGAGCCTCTTGACTCTGCCCTTAGCCGCCTTTGCCAGGAGATTGTACACCCCTTTGAGTCTCCTGCAGGAGAGAAAGGGGGATATAAATCCAAACCACTCCTCCTCCTCCTCCTCCTCCTCTTCCTCTTCCTCTTCCTCCTCTTCTTCTTCTTGTAATATTTCTTTCTATACAGTTGTAGTTCTACATCTCCAGCCCCCACCTGGAGGTTGGCAGGCCTAGTACTGAATGTTTGCTAGTTTCTTTTTGATGAAGGGATTGGAACCAACCTGCACAACCAGATTTGAAGGGGGGGAGGGGACAGGGGAGAGTGACCTGGTTTCCCCCAAAATTTGAAGGCAGTGGGGATGAGAGACACACATTGATTGGCCTTAATTTTTTTCTTTAAAAGTTAGCCACGGGCTAACTGCACACCTCTCCCTCCCTCAGCCTGCTCGCACAGGTTCTTGTTAGGGGGGAACCTTTCTGCCACTGAAGCCATCCTGCGCTCATGCTCGGGAGCCTCATTGGGAATTGGGCGAGAGTGATGCTGGCCAGAGGCGTATCTAGGGAAAATGCAGACTGGTGCAAAATCTGAGTTTTCTGCCCCCCGTGTATGGGCAGCCACCCCCCCTCCAACGATCAAACAACATTTTTTTGCACCAGGTCATCTCAAAGGAGGAGGTGTGTGAAGGCAATTTCCCACCCCCCACCCCTGTGACTAAGCAGCCCAGGGACATCTGACCCATCTGTCCTCCTGGGTGGTACGCCCCTGACGCTTGCTCATCGTTAGGAGGGGAAGGAAGCCAGCATGCATGAGCCGCCTCAGCCATTCAAGGCTTCCCTTGCTCGTGTGCTGGAGTCTCGTCAGGGATTGACTGTGAGTGAGTCGTCGCTGCGCGTTCCAAGCTGACTGAATTATATCTTAGGATAATCATACAAAAAGCCAGTAAAGAAAAGGTTTTCACCACACCTCAAAACAGACAACTCTTTTTAATCAAAGTTTGGAAGTGGGTTGGGATGGACTGGAAAAGCCACTCTTGCTTGTCACCGATTGTGCTCATTTCTGCGTTCAACTTAGGAGCGCTGTCCTGATCTCTAGTGAAACAGAGCATGCCTAGGTCATCAAGGCAGAGTCAAGTCAACCGGCAGCTGCTCAGAGTTAGGGACTTTTCCCAGGTGAAACGGCTTTTAAAGGCTCACGATAGACTACCTGCAAAAGCAGAAAAGACAACAGTCTCCTTTGGGAGGAATTCTCAATTTTGTACAGCACATAAATCAGTCTGGTTTTATTTGAGTTTGGCTGATGGGGAAGTTTCCTTGGCACAGCTTCCAAAACACACACACACAAACACACTCGCATGCACGCACACGCACACACGCACAAGCTGAATGTCCCTCTCATGGTTGAAACTGTGGTGGGCAGCAGAGTTGGCGTGCAATATAGGAGAGAAGGGTTCTCATGTAATTAAAGCAATTATTTCTCTCTGGCACATCTGGAAAGTTGCCATCCCCTGGTTTTAATAAGGGAGGGATGTCGGCTGACGAGATCTATGCCACTCGCTACCATAAAGCAAACTGCTGAGCTGTCTGTTACTCAGGCGGCCCAAACCGATTTTTCATTTCCTTTTGACAGGTCTAATTTCTCCCAGAAGTCCAGACTGCATTAATACTCATCAGACTGAGGGCGGGAGGGACACTTTTATTATTTTAAGTTGATGCATTCATTTCTCTCCCTGTATCTCTCTTGCCCCCCCCCCCCACTTCTTAAAAATCCTCTGTGCTGGTTTATTTCTTTAAATATTGTTCTTGAAGAATTCGTGAATGAAAAATATCCGCTTCGAAAAGTCTGGTTTAAAATTAGAAATTGGCCAGCACTGTGACCACAGGGATTGGGGGGGGTCTCAAATGACCCCGGGCGCAATGGCCCCCCCTCCTCCCCCACGCTGACCTGGCTCGGCAGAGCTGGGTCGGAGCAGTGAAGGCACCAAAAGACAGAGTCGGCCTGCTGCCAAGAACTGGCCTGCTGCCGAGGTGCCCATTCGAGTCGCCTCCTACCCTCCCCAGACCCTTGTGGTGGGTGGCCTCCTGGGCCACCCGCCAAGGCACCCTTCCCCCGCCTCCCTACAGGCTGGCTTCTGCTCTCCCCAGGGCAGGAGGCAGCCTGCAGGGAGGTGGGGGGGGGTTCAGACGGGCACCACCCAGGAGCCGGCCTGCCACTCCAGTGCCCGCCTGAGCCACCTCTGCCTCCTGCCCCTGAGTGGGGGGGGGGGCAGAGCAGGTGTTGTCCCTGCATGCCATTTCCCCCCAATACGCCTCTGACTATGACTCCCCTGTGATGCTTAGGGCACCAGCCCTGGGCATGAAACACCAGGCATTATATTGCTAGTGATTAAATAATGTTCAGTTGTACAGTTCAGTCAGTGGTGGGATCCAAAAATTTTAGTAACAGGTTCTGATGGTGGTGGGATTCAAACAGTGGCGTAGCGCCAATGGGGCTGGGCGGGGCACGACAGGGGCGTGGCCGGGCATTCCAGGGGCGGGGCATTAATAATTTCTCTGTTACTATAAAAAACTCTTACTGTAAAAAAAGTTCCTAATTTCCAGCTGGTATCTTTCTGTCCATAATTTAAACTCATTATAGGAAGTCCTATCATCTGCTGCCAACAGAAACAACTACTTCTCCTCTAATTGACTGCCTGTCAAATACTTCATACTTTCAAATACTTCATTTTGTTTCTAGAAATCAAAAGGAGACTTTCCTGAAACAAGGAACTTTACCATATTTCTAAAACATGTTTTTAAAACAGCCCAACAGGGAGAATTATCCCGTTTTCCACCTTTGCTAACCAGCCACTTAGGAAACAACAGGACTTTATGATTTTTGGACCTAATGGGATTTCTAACGGAAAAGCCGACCCAATCAGTAACCCCCTCTTGGCACACACAAATAATTAGTCACCCACTCTCGGGAACTGGTGAGAACCTGCTGGATCCCACCTCTGAGTTCAGTTATGCAGAACTGAATATAATTATGTTTTTAAGACTGTGAGTGGCTAAACTAGCCTAATGTCCTAGAACCAAACCAAACTTGATGCTGAGAATTCTATAAACAGAGCTTCCACTTCTCTGTCTGTCTGCTTATTTCTTTCATTTGTGCTAAGCAGCTTATCAGCCTCCTCTACTTTTTCCTCACAACAACCGAGGGAGAGGGAGAGAGAGAGAGAGAGAGAGAGAGAGAGAGAGAGAGAGGGGTGTTTATGCTGTTGGCTCCACCTCCAAGCCTCGTGGTGCTTGGGGGCGGAGTCAACAAAATAAAACTGCAGCCAGTCAGCCTTCCGGGTTCAGTTTGCTGCTGGCCTCAGTGAGACTTGGGGCCAGCATTAAACTGCAGACAGAAAGCCTGCAGTTCAAAGGTAGACCTGGCCTCCTGAGATCAGCAGCAAATGGGCCTCTGAACTCCATGTGAAGGTTGGGGTCAGGCAACTGCTCCACGTGGAGTTTGGGGGTGGGAACAGCCCGGCGGCATTGAACTGCTCCGAATGGGCTGGGGCCAGTTGTGAGGGTGGAGGCGTCAGTACATCCCCCAAGATGTGGCAGTTAGGGCTGTAGCCCCCTGGTGACACCCTCACCACACCAATGAGGAGAACCTGGGGAACAGAGGAGGCCAAAAACAGAAATCTCAGAGCACAGAAAATGCAGAGGTGAAAATTTTCATATTGATTTGCAAACACCATTCAACCTTTATTTTATTTATTTATATTTATACTTTGGGCTTTTATACCGCCCTATCCCCGAAGGGCTCCGGGCGGTGTACAGCATATGGTAAAAATACAATCATAAAACAATCATAAATTAGTTAAAACCTATAAAAGCAGCGAGAGACTAACTATAATTCTAATAATTATAAGTGTGAGTGGCGCCCGGCGACCTATTATTAAATCCTTTCCCAAAGGGAGGAACGGCGAGTCCCATCAGATAATACAAGGCCCAGATGTAAGAGCCAAGAAAGGGGGGACACCATCAGCGGCCGGTCCCTCCAAAGGCCCGGTGGAACCTTTTGTCTGTATGTTCATAACATTTACCAAAAAACCCCTATAAAGACAAGGAAAATCTTCCTGTAATATATTATTGTAAAGTGGCCTTTGGCTGATGATCAACCTGAAAAAATCTCCTTGCTTTTCTTTGGGGCCAAAAACAAAGAGGGCAGAGAGGAGGCTGGAAGTTTCCCTTCCTTCTCGGTATAAACTGTAAAGGAGATTCATTCATTCATTCATTCATTCATTCATTCATTCATTCATTCATTCATTCATTCATTCATTCATTCATTCATTCATTCATTCATTCGATTGATTATTCGCCCCTCCCAGGTCTGGCTCTGGGCGATGTACAAGCAAAATTACATTACATAAAACTGTCTCGGCCATAAATACCCATAGTTTAAAAGTCGAAGGCAGAACCCAAAATAATTAGATGAAACCACAAAATCCATAGAATCAATCATCAATAAAGCCAAGCTTCGTTGGAGTCTGTGAAAACCAAGCAGGAGAAGTAAGACCCATGACACATAGCCCCATGGGAGGCTGGGCGTCATGATAGGACCAGCCGCAATGGAATGCCTGGTGGAACAACTCTGTTTTGCAGGCCCTGCGGAACTCCATGATATCCTGCAGGGCCCTGATCTCCTCTGGGCAGCTGTTCCACCAGGAAGGGGCCAAGGCTGAGAAGGCCCTGGCCTGTGTTGAGGCCAGATGGACCTCCCATGGGCCAGTGTAATTAGGAGTCTTTTGGCTCCTGGTCTTATTGTCCACTGGGGGTTATAACGGAAGAGGTGGTCAAACAAATATCCTAGGCCCAGACCATGAAGGGCTTTAAACATCAATGCCAAAACCTTGACTCTGATCCGGCTCTCAACTGGCAACCAGTGCAGCTTGCACAGTACCGGTGATATATGTGCGCACCATGGCATCCCCAAGAGGAGCTGGGCAGCTGCATTTTGGACCAGCTGGAGTTTCCAGATCAGTCTCAAGGATCGAATCCCCACTACCGTCTTAGCCAGGTTTCAGAACACAAACTAACCAGGTTTGAGGGACAACCTCCCCATTGCTTGCGTGGCAGATTCCGTTTCTGGCGCTCGTTCTCCCCGTTAATCCGCGTTCCGGCAGGACCTGGTTGCAAGTGGCATAGACCCCATTAACACGGTTCAGGGCTGATCCAAGGGGAGGGATGAGGGTTGAAACCCTGACTTGTTTCCTGCCCTGGAGTGTGACGCGGAATTCAGGCAGCCTTTCCTTGGTTTCGTTTCCGCTTTTGCGATTGGCCAGTAGAAGGGGATGCAAATGTTAAACAGTCAAATGTGTAACTTTGAATTGTTAATAGTTTACATAGGTAACAACTGACTGTTTGCACAGTTAAACAGTTAAACGGTAAACTTTTACACACTGGTTTTTTTGATCCCGCCCTTACAATGTACGTTTCTGCAGTGGGGAAAGGTCCCACCCCATCAAGGCACGCCAGCCAATCAGGAGAGACCAGCGAAGTGAGCTCGCCTGGTAGTGGGGATTGCTAAGAGTTCTGCAACCGGGTGTGTCTGCTGTGTGCTCACTACGGTGGGGAGGGAGAAACTCCGATGAAGAGGGCACTGTTTCACAACGAACAGGTTTGGATCTGTGTGCAAATTTCAAGTGGGGATTCGACCAAGGGCAGCTCAGTCTAGAGCACATTGCACTAGTCCAATCTGGAGGTGACCGTCGCATGGATCACTGTAGCCAGGTGAGAGAAAGATGAGTAGAAGGTGAAAAAATGCCAGTTGGGCCGCCTTGGTGATCGGACCTCCGTGGACAACGTAGAGTCCAGGATCACTCCCAAGCTCTTGACTGTTGAGGTGGGTTCAAGTGGAACCCCATCAAGAGTCAGGCGCCACAGATCACCTCTGTGTGCAGGCCAGCGGGGTAGGGTTGGGGAAAAAAGAACAGGTTGGGTCCAGTGGTGGGATCCAAAAATTTTAGTAACAGGTTCCCATGGTGGTGGGATTCAAACTGTGGCGTAGCGCCAGTGGGGCTGGGCGGGGCATGACGGGGGCATGGCCCGGGCATTCTGGGGGCAGGGCATTCCTGGGCGGGGCTGTGGCAAGGATGCAGCCGCTGCGCCGGTCCTTGAGCAGGAAACGAATGCACGCAGGCTCAGGCTGCCACGCACCCCGGTGCACCTCCTGCTAGACTGCTTCCAGTTCTGCGCGCTACTGCTGAGAGGAGGGGCGTAACTAAGGCAAAAATCACATGGCAAAATCACCAATTAGTAACCCCCTCTTGGCACACACAAATAATTAGTAACCTACTCTCGGGAACCTGTGAGAACCTGCTGGATCCCACCTCTGGTTGGGTCTAGTGTTGCCAACCTCCATGTGGGGCTTGGAGATCTCCCCAAATCACAACTGATCTCCAGTGATCAGTTTCCTTGGAGCAAATGGCTGCTTTGGATAGTGGTCTGTATTGCATTATACCCCACGGAGTCTCTCCCTCCCCCAACCCTGCCCCAAACCTGCATTAATTTTTTTAAACTGGAGGTGGCAAACATAAGTGGACCATTCCCCCTCCCCTCCCCCTCCCCTCCCCCTCCTCTCCTCTCCTTTCACCTGACATTCAGGAAGAGAGACATCAAAAATAGGAACATCTAAAATAGGATATTGCATTAGGGAATCCCTTGAACCGGCACATTTCGCTGTAGATTTCACTACCATCCATCACAACGGAGCCACTGCAAAAGATTCTAGATAAGCCCCTTTTCAACGAGGTAATGCCACCTTTCTGCTAAAAATGCCCTGTGTCCTGCTCTTGGCGAATCAGAATAAAATGCACCTTCTGTGACTTGACACAGTTCACAACTTTTCTTTAGATTAGCTATTCTTTTTTTAAAAAAAAATCACTTGTGGTTCACACCTGCACATGGAGGCTTCATTCATCACTGTAGCAGAGGCGGCCTTTTTCGGCGCATGCTAGTCTTTTAGCGAACCAAATGTAATTACCTGTTTTCTGACTCATTTGGGCTGGCAATGTGAATTAGCATAATTGATAGACTGATTAATGAATAAACCATGGATTTCAAATGGGAATTTTAATCAGCACTGTCCCTTTCTAAAGGATACTTTCCACGCCAATCACAATGTTCTCAATTATTTGTATGCTGTCCATACGCCGAGGATGATTTTAGCAATTATTTTAGAGAAGCAGGTATCACTAATTGCCTACCAAATACTGATGGAACTGAAGCACCACATTTATTTAGTTAATGGATTAAATGGCCGCAACGTCAGAGTTAATAAGTTAAAAAACCACTCTGAATGGTTTGTTGCTCAGTGTTCTGTCCCATGAGTCAGCTGTTCTGAACAACAGTGATTTATTTTCGGATCATAGTTATTAAATGCTCCCATGGGGGCGTATAAATGAGCAATTGTTGATTGTGTCAGCTTTTGTGGTTTTAGTGGCAGAATGCTGAGGTTGGATGCAGGGGTACCCAACACCTTTGGAATCCTGATACATTATGGTGGGTAAAATCACAGAATGGCTATAGCAAAATGGCTGCCGTGGCTTATCTTCAGTCACACAGTGAAGAATCTTGTGATGTGGTAGCAGCTGCTGCCAAAGAATTATCATCAAAAATCTGCAGAGGCCATCAAATCTCCAGTAGTCAGTCTTGTTGGGCAAAAGCCCCTTTTGACCCTACCTATTTTCAAAAAACACTTGGCAGGCACCAGAAACATGTAAGTGAGTCACATTACTTGGTCTTCTTTGGCTCTCAAGCAACAAACAGAACCTACCACACTGGCCACAAAAGATACAATTGCATATAATTTGAAACAGTGTGTATATTAATAAACAAGGTGTAAATAATTGAAGATTCACAAGTACCCTGTTTCCCCTAATATAAGGCCCCTTCCGCACACGCAAAATAATGCGTTTTCAAACCACTTTCACAACTGTTTGCAAGTGGATTTTGCCATTCTGCACAGCTTCAAAGAGTGCAGAAAGCAGTTTGAAAGTGCATTATTCTGCATGTGCGGAATGAGCCTAAGACATCCCCGGAAAATAAGACGCAGTAGAGGTTTTGCTGAAGTGAGAAATATAAGGCATCCTCCGAAAGTAAGACGTAGCAAAGTTTTTGTTTGGAAGCCTGCCCGACGAACAGAACACAGAAAAATAAGACATCCCCTGAAAATAAGACATAGCGCATCTTTGGGAGCAAAAATTAGTATAAGACACTGTCTTATTTTCGGGGAAACATGGTATATAACAAATAAAGAATCCACATTCCAATACAATAAACTAAATCAAAGAAGGGAAAAACATGTGCCAGTGAGCCTGTAGACATGAGCCCATGTAAATGCACAGACGGGTTCCCACATAAGTGCCCGTTTCATGGTCACATTTCCACTTCATCCGCTCCATCAGTGTCATTATTCATGCTTGCCAATAATGGGTAAACAAATTCCGAACATTTAGCCTCATGTAGAACCAAAGATTTCTGGTTTGAGGTGTCCTATCTGTCGAGGCTAAGCTCCACGACTCCCTCTGTCGCTCCTCATTGCTACAACTAGTAGTTTGTACTGCACTGCTTATTTGCAGAATTCAAACACACCGTGATTAATCCAGCATGTTGATTGCCCAGAGCCTGACTGGAGTATGCGCTTGCATCACTGTTATCACTGAACATTGTGCCTCTCTCTGTGTGCCTCTTACTGACATTTACACAAAGTGGTTTTGCAGCAAGCACTCTGCCAGGAGCAAGAGGCTGACCTCTGCCCTGCTGTGGCAGGGGCGGTCTGTACAGTGTGCCTTGCCGGGAGGTTTCCCAACGCAAGTGCTGTCCTTGGTCCTGAATCCGCAGAGCTTCTCTCCTCGGCAGCGCTAGATGATGCCCGCCCGCCTGCCTGCTTTGAGGTTTTCCACCAGCTCTGCAGCTCTGAGGTTTTCAGTTCTGGTTGCAAGCAAGAGTATGATTGGCTGGCAGAGTGGAAAGTTCTTCTCTTAAGGACCTGAAATGCTGGCAGTGGCTTCCCTTGGCTTAATTCCTCCCACCCATTATTATTATTATTATTATTATTATTATTATTATTATTATTATTATTATTATTATTATTATTATTATTATTATCATCATCATCATCATCATCATCATCATCATCATCATCATCATCATCATCATCATCATCATCATCATCATCATCATTATTTATTAAATTTAGTATACCGCCCTATCCCCGAAGGGCTGGTCAGGGCCAGCTCAACCCAACCAGCAGGAGCACGGCATGGGAGGAGGCATGTCGCCTCCCTTTCTTAGGGTTGCCAAATTCCAGATGAGGCCTGGAGTTCTCCCAAATTAACATCCCATCCCCAGACCGTAGAGAGCAATTCACCTGGAGGAAATGGCAGCTTTGGAGGGTGGACTCTATGGTATCATATCCCTGATGAACTTCCCTCCCAGGCACTACTCTTAAGTGCCCAGGAATTTCCCAAGCAGCTCGTGCTGCTGCCTGGCTCCAGCTCCAAGACAGCCTGGACCCAAGAAGTGGCAGTGGGGGCAGGCAGGCATCACCCTTCCACCAGTAGACCCTTCCTTGGAGTCACATGAAGACAGTACAGGGAGAGGCGAATGTGCTTCACTTGCTTGTGCTGCCCAGATCCAATGCACTGTAGAGACCCTCTGCAGTCTACCAGAGTTTGGTAGCAGCTGTAGTAGTGATGAGGCAGCCTGCTTCCCTTCCTGCGTTGCTCCAGGTCTGGATGGCAGGCAGACCAGCCTGGGAGATTATGACAGTCCTTAGCCGTGCCCCTTGCCCCATCCAATCTGACCTCCCCTGTCAATCTGGGAGGTGAACTGGCCCTGACCCCCATCCAAGTCAGGGTCTCTTGCAGCTGCTAGTGTAATGTAGGACTAGGATCTGGAAAACCCAGGTGAGGATCCCTATCCTTGACAATGAATACAAAGGCAAGAATTAAACACGAATGGAAAAAGAACCAGGTCAGCCAAAACCCCAAATTACTTGCCGCAACACAAGGAAGCATTACAATGAATGTATTATATTAATTATTGCTCAGATACTAGTCAGCAATCAATGAACAGAAAAGCATATCAAATATCCAAGAAATATTTCTAACACACAGCCCATTTCTACTCGTTCATAGTTCATAGAGAAAAGGAGTCAAAGCGCGATTCAAGAGGTAACATCCAGTGAAGGATTCATAGCACAAACTGGTAACCAGTAGCAATTATGTATGACGGATTGGAAACTAGTATTATTACAACAGTTGTGCACTGAAGAAGACCTGCAAAAACGCACTGTAGCGCATAGGTGTCTTGCTGCTTGCTGCTTGTGGAATTGCGTGCTGCGTTCAGAGACCATCTTCGCCGCTCCGCGTCTTCAACCTGCCCAGCTGGTTTTTTCCGGCTATTACGTACTTTGGGAGCGCGGTGAGTGGACGGTGGTCCCATCGCGCTTGGACTCATTTTCTCTATGGACTATGAATGAGTAGAAATGGACTGTGTGTTAGAAATACATTCATTGTAACGAATCCTTGTGTTGTGGCAAGCAATTTGGGGTTTTGGCTGACCTGGTTCTTTTCCCATTCATAGGATCCCTATCCTGCCTTGGGAACTTGTTCGGTGACCTCGGTCCAGCCCCACACTTTCACTATTACCTACCTCACAGGATTGTTGTGAGGGTAAAATGAAGGACAGGTGAATGACAGAAGCCTTATTGGGTTCCCACTGGGGAGAAAAGTGGGGTATAAGTGAAGTAAATAATTATTTTATAAAAATGAAAATGCATTGATCTTGTTTGACCTTGCATATAATTATGGATATTATAGCATTAATATAATGAATACAGAATTAATATAATAAGTTCTGGCTTGATCCTGCCATGTCTCCCACCCAAGACACGGGAGTCCGTAACTTTGGACCCCCTGAACCAAACCTCTCCAATCCTGGGTAGTATCATCAGGAGAGTCCCCCAAACAATCCCTGAAAGTTTGGTGCTGCTAGCCTAAACAATGTGCCCCCTGCAGGCAAAAAGCCGAAAAACACTAAAAATGTTTAAAAAACCCACAAACGGATGGACGGCGCTTTGGACATGAATGGTTTGAACCCGAGAACCCACCCCTGTTACCTACGACCTTGCCTGCAGGGGGCGCATTGTTTAGGCTAGCAGCACCAAACTTTCAGGGATTGTTTGGGGGACCCTTCTGATGATACTACCCAGGTTTGGTGAGGTTTGGTCCAGGGGGTCCAAAGTTATGGACTCCCAAAGGGGGTGCCCCCATTGTTTCCAATGGGAGCTAATAGGAGATGGGGGCTACACTTTTGAGGTTCCATAACTTTGGACCACCTGAACCAACCTGCACCAAACCTGGGTGGTATCATTAGGAGAGTCTCCTAAAGATACCCTGAAAGTTTGGTGCTTCTAGCTTAACAATTGCACCCTGACAGCAGGCACCCCCCCAAATTTCCCCAGATTCTCTTTTTAAATCCACCTCCTTCTGCATGGATTTAAAGGGAGAATCTGAGGTCCTCAGTTTAGGAGAAGAGTTTGGATTTATAATCCCCCTTTCTCTCCTGTAGGAGACTCAAAGGAGCTTACAATCTCCTTGCCCTTCCCCCCTCACAACAAACACCCTGTGAGGTGGGTGGGGCTGAGAGAGCTCCGAGAAGCTGTGACTAGCCCAAGGTCACCCAGCTGGCGTGTGTGGGAGTGCACAGGCTAATCTGAGTTCCCCAGATAAGCCTCCACAGCTCAGGCGGCAGAGCAGGGAATCAAACCCGGTTCCTCCAGATTAGAATGCACCTGCTCTTAACCACTACGCCACATTGAAAGTGATGCTGTTTCATGGTGGGGGATATTCCACCCCCAAACAGCATCACTTTCAATGTTGTTTAACTAGGGATCCCAGATTGTCCCTTTAAGGTGGATTTAAAAGGAGAATTTGGGCTCTCTAGTTTAAACACCTTTGAAAGTGATGCTGTTTGGGGGTGGATTCCAGCATCACAGCGGCTGCCCGGGGGTGTGTGTGTGCAAAACTCCATTTTCCCTCTATGCCTCTGCCCAGAGGGGAGGGCAGAAGGAACTTCTGGCTGCCGGCTGGGAGCCCAGCTGGTGGAGGGCAGGGGAGTATTCCATCCCCGGCCTCAGAGAGCTGCTTTTATAAGTACTAGGATGGGGACGGGGCTTGGGGAGGTGTGGCCATGCCCTAGGGGTGGGTGGGGGTGGTCCCGCCCCCAACCCCCCATAAAAAAATCTATACCTACGTCCCTGCTGGTGAATATATTTATGGTGGACTTGAAAGAGATCTTGTTCCAAATAATGATGCTATTTACAAGAGTTTTTTACGGGAGGTTTGTGGATTATATTTTTATTATCTGTGAGAGTTCAGAAGAACTAATTCAATCTGACCTGTTTATCAACACCGTACACACCCCTGCCACGCTTCATAAGTCTTAAGATGTATCTAAGGCCAGGACATTAGAAGGTGTGTTTCTCTCTGTGGCAGTGTGGAGTGATTGTGTGGTGGGGAATCTGTTTTATCACTGATCACACAGCATGGAAGAATTGGTTAATTGTTGGCAAAGAATGAGTTGCTGAAATTGAAAACATGACCTCTCTGAGGATTGCATCATATTGCATCCCCTTCTTGATGTAGGAGCAAGAATGCATAAACATGCTGCCCTTTCAGGGGACCAATACTGTTCCCAATAGTGTTTTAGGCTGGGGAAAACTCGAGGCTGAAAGGCTGGAGTTTCTCTTTGTTAGGTCTCACAACCATAAGCCAATAAGCAGACTCTGAAGTATTGATTTATTGTTTATTGAATAGGCATCGAAGCACTACACTTGGCAAAACCAGTTCTGGCAAAGCTAGCATTCACAGTCCCCTTTATCCCCTGTAGAGAATCCCCCTCCCATTTCCCCAAGAGCGAAGGCACCCCAAGGTCAGCGGCAGATAACAAGAGAAAGCCACCTGGTTTTCTGCCCTATGAGATAACGGATGTAACACAGTTCCCATGGGACAGAGGTACCAGGGGAAGCCTAGTTGTCTACAAGTGTGTGAAGCAATAAAATAAAGATCAAAGAAAGAATGCACAGATGGCAGTGGATACATATAGCAGGCTGGTTACATATATCTTTCTAGCAGCAGTAATTTGTTATTTTAAGCAGTTTGCATGGTTCTGGGGATGTATCTCAATCACCTAGTTAGCATCCCCCTGACAGTCTTGCACATTCACCATAGTCCTGACCTTGATTAGGACAGGAGTTGAGGAGTGTAGTGGTGTAGTGGTTGAGATTAATCTGGAGAACCGGGTTTAATTCCCTGCTCCTCCACATGATGCCTACTGGGTGACCTTGGGCCGATCACAGTTCTGCCCGAACTCTCTCAACCTCACCTACTTCACAAGGTGTCTGTTGTGGGGAGAGGAAGAGGAGGAGTTTATAAGGAGCTTTGAGACGCCTGATGGTTAAGAAAGTGGGGTATAAATCCAAACTCCTCCTCCTCTTATGTTTGATACAGGAGGTGGATCCCAGACTCACCCTGTGTACTCTGTAACGTGTGAAGATTCCATTTGAATCCTGTGAAGTCAGCAACCAGTGTGAATCTCAAGATGGAAATTATGCTTTATCAACTGAGAAGGTAGGAAGAAACAAATACACACATCCCACTGACCACTTGCCAATTGGGAAGAGGCCTACCTTGGCTTGCCAAGACACTTTTGTCTCCCAGATGCAAAATAACCAACCCCAGAGCTCCAAATATATTGCCTACCATCTCATATAGTTCTATATTGCAATTAGGAAATTGCCTCTATATTTAGAATAAGATGTGTCTATAATCTTGGCCAGATCTGCATAAAGCTTGCCAGCAACCAGAGTTCTTAATTGCCTAGTAAAATTTGCTAATTGACTCCAAGGGGTTCATTAGGAACGCCTGCCTGTATTTTCTTGCTTAGAGCACTGATGCCCCATTCTTAGCTGTCTCAGTATAAAGTGGTTGCATATGAAAGATTCTTGGCACCCTCGGGCAAAGCGCGTTGGGGGATCTCCCTGGAGCCGCACCTCACCATTTGTGAGCATACAAACATTTCCCTTTGTTTCACAACGGTGTCTGTATTCAACTCCATTCTCATCTTCTCTTCCCTCTCCCTTACTCCTCCCATGAGATATTGATTAAATTACTAATATTACTTATGTATTAAATACTTCCACTGTTGGGTATATGAATTTGATAGCGGAGCCAGGAGAGAATCCCGCTCCTGGACTATGTCTGAACTAAAAACGATTGGAAAATTTATTTCTGTCTTGTATTTGTTTAGGTAGGAACTGATTTGTATTAGGTAGAAATAGGATTTGTAAGTTTCCCTGTATTTGTGCTTGTATGGAACCTCCTTGGCCCAGGGCAGAGAGCCATCTCTGCCCCACCCGGACTTATCCCATTCACGTGTAAAGTCCCCTGATGCACACGGACAAAGGGAAACCTCAGCCGAAGCGCCTTGCCCTGCCTAATCTCGTCAGCAGGCAGATAAGGGGACTCACGTCATCGCTCTTTGCTTCCTGCCCCCGGACACCTGGAGAAAACCTTTGTGTGTCCCCCCCGCCAGTGGACACGTCATCGCCTCGCCCTGCTCTGGCGCGAAACTTGAGAAGAGGATGCATATCGGACACTGATTGGTTCCTGCATGTTGCAAATGAATGATTGGTTGTTTTGAATGGTGGTGGGCTGTCTTTGGTTTCTCGGGCTCCGGCGGGAGAAAGTGTATAAGGGATTGTAAGGCTGCTAGGCAGCGCAGTGTTTGTGCGGAAGGGAGGTGCTGACACTTAGGTCAGCATCTCAATAAATCTTTATATATATCCGAGCCTTATGGGTCTTGCTTGGAGTTCCTGGGGCTGTCGAGGCGGGATACCTCTGTGGAGTAAGGAAAGTGTTATCCTGAGCAGCCTTGGTAACAGTTGGGGGCTCGTGCAGGGATTTTCTGAACCCTACGGGAGAACCGGTATTGCTCTCGAGGAACCGACCGACTGGCGGAGTGCAGTTCCGAAGAACGGCAGTGGTTGCAGTGGTTTGGAGATCGGAGGTCTCGCTTGGTCAGAGGTTGTGGAAGCCCTCTGCAGGACAGGTGAGACGGACCTGCGAAGGGAGAAGGGAACGGGAGATCCCAGAGAGAGAGAGAGAATTTTCCGTGGGAGCCATAAAGAAGGAACGGAGGGCCTCGGCGTTAAGGGGTTGGTCCGGGAAGGACAAGAAAGAACCCAGGCCAGGTTTAAACCCAGCGTGTCCTTAGGCTCAGGAATTTTGGCAAATGGGTTTGTCCAGGAAGGACTGGAACGGAAGCCCAAGTCAGAGCGCAGTGCTTTGAATAAGTAGTTATGCTCAGTTTTGCAAGGCAGAAATGGGAGTCTGTGGATCTAAGAATGGAGGTTCCCAGTCTCTGCCTGAATCCACCCCGTTGGCTTGCGTCCTGTATAACTGGGATAGGCTCGGACACAAGCCCCCTGTGTCAAGGAAGAAGTTTGAGTCTTGGTGCAGGGGAGAATGGGTCAATTATAATTTGTCAGCTGGTTCTTGGGTGGCAACAGGTTCCTTTAGTTGGCCCATCCTCCAGAATCTTTATCAGGCTTTGAGGAGTACCGGATTGAAGAAGCAGGCCAAAACATTAGATAGAACTTTTATGGAAATATATAGAAATCCTAAAAATTATTCCTGCATTCAGGGAACTAAGATTATGCTAGTGGGTGGAACCAGGAGTCCACAGAGGAGTCCTATAGTTTCAGGAGCCACCCCCTTGGATATTCTGCCTCCCCCAGACAATTTGCTGGATTTTCCTGTCCCGCAAGCATGGCCTCAGCCCTCTCGGGCCAGCCATAGTAACGGGATTCATTAGTTTCTGGTCAGCAGTCTGCCCCTCCTCCAGCGGGAGATGGACCCCCTTCCCCCGGTCCCATAGCCGATGTGCACCCTAGTACTGCCTCACCTTCCCCAGAGGGACTACACCTCCTCCCCCAGCTAGGAAGGAACCCTCGAAGCTCTCCTCCTTGACCCCAGAGCAAGCACACTTAACTCAGATGCTAGAGGATGTGGCCTCACGGGTAAAGAACATGCAGTCTGCCCTTAGGAGTTCCCCAAGCGTTGCAAACATTGTCCCCACAGTTGAGTGCTTCCCCCCTCGATGGAATCAGTAGAGACCCCGTCTCTCCCGTCCACCCTGTCTACCAGCTCGAAGAATGGCGGCCACTGCCCGTCTAGGGTGCACGCCCCTCCCAACCGCCTTCAGGTCAGAATTGAGCCCAATGCCCAGATAGTGCCGGCGGGCATGTATCCCATCCGCACTCAAATGGGGTGGCCCCAAGCAACAAACCCAGCTCCCTGTACGTTCACGTCCCTTTTACTGCCTCAGATTTGTATAATTGGAAAGAGAGATCCCTTCCGTATACAACTGATCCTTTGGCTATGACCCAGCTGGTGGAGTCTATCTTTGCTACTCACTTGCCCACTTATGCTGATATCCAGCAATTGCTGAGACTTCTTCTGACTGGGGAGGAAAGGGCCCTAGTTATGCAAGCAGCTAAGATAGAAGCCACCCAGTACGTAGATGATCACCAGGAAGGTGCAAACCCCGCCACGCTGGACCAGGTGTTTCCCGATGTAGACCCAGGGTGGAATGTTAACTTAGAGGCAGACCGAGACAAGTTAGGGGAACTACCGGCGTTTTTTTATTATCAGGACTCGAAATGGCGCCCCACGCCACCATGATCTGTCGAAGCTCCACCAGCTAGTTCAGAACAAGGATGAGTCACCCGCCGCCTTTATGGAACGCATCCGTTCGAGTGCCATAAATGGACACCCGGGTAGATCCCACAGATCTGGTCTACCGCCCCCTGCTCAATAGTGTGTTTATTGGAGGCTCCCCAGATATCAGGAAGAAGTTGAATAGGATCCTGACAATACCCTTAGGACCAGCAGATCTCCTTAAGACTGCCAATAATGTGTACTTTGAGAGGGAGGAGGTTGCGCGGGATGCGAGGGAGAAGGCAAAAGAGAACCGCCACCGCCAATTAGTGGGAGCCTTGCAGGCAGCTGTGAGCACTAATCGGGACCCTGGGGTCGAGCCACCTTATGGGAATGTACCCAAGACCGCCCCATACGTTCCGATGGCCGCCAGCCCTAGATCAGATTCAAAATCTCTGCAGGAGGTTGTAGGAGCACTGAGAGCCACTGTGGGTGGGAATGGGATTTTGGCAAGAGCCTGGGTTACCAGGGACTCTCCCGCAGTCCACCACCAGTCCCGCGTAAAGCCCCTTTCGATAGGGACCAATGCTAGCTATTGCCACCAGCCCGACCATTGGCGCAGAAATTGTGCTAGGTTGGCATCGGAGGATCGCCCGGAGCCCCGCAGCGAGGAAACAGCTGCCAGCAGGCTTCTGCCCTGGTTCTCCGGCCTCAATCTCCCTACTTTGAATCCCAGCTGCAGTGCTCCCCAAACCCCGCTGGGATGAGTCAGAGGCCCTTCTTCGGCGTGAGCCCCGTTTTGGATTGGGCACTGGACCTGGAGACCCGGGAGCGGCAGGCAGGCTCTGGGATCTTTGGGCTTGAACAAGCCGCCAGTTCTCCCCCTTGCCGGGTTGAGAGGACTCCCACCCTTTGGGAATGCTCCCCTACTAAAGCCCAGCAACGGGTGGATAGGTTGGAGTCTTGCCGCTTGGCACAGCTTTTCACCCAGCCCGCTGCTGGCGGTGCCCACCAGCCCGTTTCCAAAGCCCCTGTCCCGACTCCTAGTGCCCCCGCGGTGGCTGCTGGGGTCCTCCAGCCCACCCTGGTCCCGGAGGCTGCCCAGGCCTTTGGTCGCCTCTCATGCATCCGAGGTGCTCCCGCCCGGCTCTGGAACTTCCTCCCATGGCTGACGCCCACCCACAGGCTGCCCAGCCCTCTTCTGGCGCCTCAGAGCATATGCAAAGTTTGCCTCCCTGCGCCCGCTCTCCCCTCTGTTCCCCCAGAGGACCCGTCCGCCCTAGTAGACCTGCCCACGGACTTCGGTGCCTGTGTCCAGAGTCGGTGGCGGGAGCCTCTGCTGCCCATTTACTGGAAAGGGATTGCCTGCTGTGGTGGCCCCGGTCGCCTACCGCTTTCCCTATCTCCCTCCGACCGGTGATTTCTGTCTCGGTGGGGGGCCTCTCTATCCCATGTTGGTGGATACGGGGGCCTCCTATTCTGTTCTGAATTCTAACGTCCCGTTCCCATGCCGGGTGAGGAGGTGCCCGTGGTGAGGGCAAGTGGCAAGATGCAGCTTGTTCCCCGCCTGGCTCCGACCCGTTTCCGTCGGCCCTGTGACAATCGAGCATTCCTTCCTTAACATGGAGGATTGCCCGATCTCGCTGTTGGGCTGCGACCTGCTCTCAGTTAAATGCCTCCATTTCGTTTTCGGATTCTGGCTGCTCATTGGTTTTGGATTCCAAAATGGAGGGTTGGCTTTTGTTGGTCCCGTTTTGGCTGCCCCTGTTCTGGAGTCCCGTCCTGCAGGCTGTGGATCCGGTTGTCTCAGACACCGAAAATATTATTCATGCTCTCACTGTGCCCCCTGTCCGTGTTTGCTTGAAACCAGATGCCTACCCAGTGCGGCAAAAGCAATGTTCCGTGGCTCGAAAGGTGCGCCGTGGCTTATGGCCTACGCCCGATCACCTTTTGCGTTTGGGACTTTTAATGGAGTGTTCCTCCCCTTTTCGCACCCTGCTCTTTGGAGTGCGAGGGGCGACTGTTGCTCCTTGCATGATCGATGCATGTAGGGTTGTGGCCTCTGAGCATGTGTGGAATTTTCAGCCTGTTTTGGCTTCGGTCCCATCCCTCCCGCTGCCTCTGAATGGCCCTGTTCCCCCGGCTACTGTTGAGGGAATCTCCGTCTCCATGCTTAGGACCACAGGGGCTCCCCCCTCTATCCTGTGTTCCCGAGTCCCATTTGTGGCTACGGAGAGCACGGAGGGAGTGGTGGCTACTGGTGGACGTAGTCCATTGGTTCTACGTTTTGTCTCCACCCCTGTCTCGGTCAGCTATGTGGCCCTTGAGTTCTCCCTCTTTGCTATGGTGGATTGCTCAGTCTCCCTTTTGGGTTGTACTCCCCTTTCTGACTTGAATACCCCCGCTTCCATTCTCTGTATGAGTCATTCCCTACTGCTAGACCTGGAAATGGAGGGTGTTTTTGCGTTACTGTCTCCCCCGCCTGCAGTCCGCGATCTCTGCATCGGGCCTCCAGGTGGTGGATTCTATCATGTGGCATGTTGCCACTGGTATTCCAGGCCCTACTGTTCCCTTTATGGAGGCACACGCGAGCCCTAATATTTTGCCAGCCCGGCGGCAGCCCTTCTTTTTCTCCTTCACGGTTTGGGTCGGCTTGCAGCTCTCCCTGGATCGGTGTGTGCCTGTGAGTGGTCTTGCTGCCTGCCTCTTTTCTGTTTCCTCCGCGCCCCTTCGCTTTATTGCTCCCTTTATGTTCTTCGGATTTTTGGATGTTTTGCAGTACGTGGTTCAGCTTGCCTGGGCCTTAGGGTTGTCTCTGAGATATTGCCTCCAGAGGGGGGGTGAGAGAGTCCCGACCGCATTTAAAATGGATGCAATATCTCAGATCCAACCAGTCAGTCAACCAGTCAATTTTTTCCTGTTGTTACATGCACAACCTGGGGTCTCAAGAGGTACTTTGGTTATGCTGGGTATGTTGGTTTCCCTAGTGCGACTGTTAATAGTAGTTACGGCCGCGGAGCATGTGCAGAGTTTTAGTTTGAACCTCACTTAATCCTTTAGACAAGGGACCAGTGGCAGCAACCCCTCCGGGAGAAACAGACCCCAGGGCCAAAACATGTTTGGATTTTTCCAAGCCCGGTACCCCAGCCTCCAGCTCCAGAGTAGAGCCTCCTTTTTCAGGCGCAGTTAGGCTGAACAAATCTGAAAGGAGCTCTACAAATCCACAATGCACTAGGAATATTGGCACAGCTGCCACTGAAAGCCGCCTGTGGGGAACGAGAGGTCTGTTTCAGGGTGCCATTAGGGACCAAAGGGGGGACGGAGCCCACTTATATGTTACTTCTCTTGCTTGGGTGTATGCTTTTGTTTGCGACATTTGGAAGGCGCACGCCAGCACTAGACCCATCTTGTCACCCGGGTGCTCCGGCTTCCTCCTTTTATTCTTGGCTATTATCTTTTGGACAGGTCCTACAGACCCTGTTTTCAAACCGGACCTTCCCTGCAGTGAAAGCATTGCTTGTGGAGCGGAGGTGCGCAAGTGGAGTTGGTGTGATCTATCATTATGGCCCTACTTATTGTGGCATAGGTCTCCTGTTAGATTCCTAATGTCCCCTTCTGTTAAAATCCATCCTCTGTGTAGGTGCTCCTCTGGGTTTTGATTCTGTCCTCTGCCAGCCCAGGTTGGTAGGCAGGTCCAGACATTGTGGAGCCTGCTTATGCTACGCTACTGACGCTGCTCGCCTACGCTAGGCTTGCTCTTTTGCCCTGAAGATTTTCTGCCCCATTCTGACACCTCCCCCTCTTCTCGGCTTGCTTGCCGGCTTACCCTTATACTGTATGTATCTCATCGAATGTTTAAGTGTTTTCCCTATGCAAAGGTTGTTTAGCAAGTTACATGGGAGGTCTCCAGGCACTTTACACCCCTCACAAATTTTGGATTTTTTGGCGGCCCGGCGTACTGGGATTTGGTCAAAAATTTCGACAGCAACAGATCTGGACAAGCCGCGTTTTGCGTTCATGCCCCGCTGCGCCGGGATGTCTCCGAGAAGATCGCAACCTGGGATAGATGCCGCTCGCCTCTGGTGATGAGGAGCCTGGTGAAAGATGCCATTGACCTACTTCGTTGCCAAGATGTGAAGAGCGGTGCCATGCCAGTTGACAGCCACCCCGGCGTCAGAAGTACCAAAGGGGTGCAGCCTCCACTGACGTTTCTGTGTACGGTGACCCCGTACCCCAGCGTTACCTCGAAATGCCAAGGATTCTACAAAGCGCAAGCCAGATTTCCCTGGACTGGAGCGTGTGTGGGTGTGCGTTTGGGCCTCAATGCTGAGCTACGATCACCAGCTGCCTCCTGTGCGAGATCCGGCTGTGTCCCGAAACGGACCCTCGTTTCTACTACTGATCCTCACGTCAAGGTTTCCATCCTGGGGCCTGGCGCCTCTGCCTTCCGCTGTCGCCTCTACTCAGCTCTTTAGGTCTCTCCGATTTCCGGGAATAACTCCAAATGCCTCCGCCTGCTAATTCGGAACGTTTCGAAAAGTTGCCTGGACTACCCCTTTGTTCCTTTCCCAGTTAGGTTTATGTGTGTGGTTCCCCTGATTTACTGGCGTGTTTTTGATGCTCTGTTTTGTATGTGTATGATGTGTTTTTAAAGGTCCCAATGCTCCCCGCTGTCTGCAAAGAGCCTAACGTGCTCCTCGCACCACTGGATCACCCGGCGCATCCAGGGCTCCCTTCCCGGTACTCACAGGTTGCGAAATTGTCTGGGCATTCACGCCATGATTGCCAATGGCGTGAAAGCCCAGAAAGGGGAAATGATAAGCGAGCCAGGAGAGAATCCCGGCTCCTGGACCATGTCCGAGCTAAAACCGATTGGAAAATTTATTTCTCTCTTGTATTTGTTTAGGTAGCAACTGATTTGTATTAGGTAGAAATAGAATTTGTAAGTTTCCCTGTATTTGTGCTTGTATGGAACCTCCTTGGCCCAGGGCAGAGAGCCATCTCTGCCCCACCCGGACTTATCCCATTCACGTGTAAAGTCCCCTGATGCACACGGACAAAGGGAAACCTCAGCCGAAGTGCCTTGCCCTGCCTAATCTCGTCAGCAGGCAGATAAGGGGACTCACGTCATCGCTCTTTGCTTCCTGCCCCCGGACACCTGGAGAAAACCTTTGTGTGTCCCCCCCGCCAGTGGACACGTCATCGCCTCGCCCTGCTCTGGCGCGAAACTTGAGAAGAGGATGCATATCGGACACTGATTGGTTCCTGCATGTTGCAAATGAATGATTGGTTGTTTTGAATGGTGGTGGGCTGTCTTTGGTTCTCCCGGGCTCCCGACGGGAGAAAGTGTACTTAAGGGATTGTAAGGCTGCTAGGCAGCGCAGTGTTTGTGCGGAAGGGAGGTGCTGACACTTAGGTCAGCATCTCAATAAATCTCTTTTATATATATCCGAGCCTTGTCGGGTCTTGCTTGGGTTCCTGGGCGCTGCCGAGAGCGGGATACCTCTGAGTAAGGAAAGTGTTATCCTGAGCAGCGCGGTAACAAATTGGTTAGTGTATAGCAGTGATGGCAAACCTTTTCGAGACCAAGTGCCCAAACTGCAACCCAAAACCCACTTATGTATCACAAAGTGCCAACATGGCAATTTAACCTGAATACTGAGGTTTTAGTTTAGAAAAAACAATTGGCTCCGAGGTGTATGTTACTCAGGAGTAAGCTTGGTGGTAGTCAGTGGCTTTGCTTTGAAGCAACCATGCATCTCTTCCAACGAGTGAATCATGACTCTAGAAGGGTTCACTCAGAAGCAAGCCCCATTGCCAGCAACCGAGCTTACTCCCAGGTAAAGGATTGCGCTTTTGTTCTTTGCATGAAAATCAGTGGGGTTTAACAGTGCTTAACAGGGTTACCTACACTGCTTCCCCAAAATTTGGTCTTAGGTTTAATGCTAATAATCGAGCCCAGCGGCCCAGGCCAACCTAGATGGGGGGGGGCACTCTGTTTGCGTGTGCCTACAGAGAGGGCTCTGAGTGCCATCTCTGGCACCCGTGCCATAGGTTCGCCGCCACTGGTGTATAGCAAAGTTGCACAGTTGGGTTGGGAGCTTACTTTTATTGAAGCTTATTCAGATTAACATGCCATGTATAGTAGAAGAAGAAACAGAAGCGTAATCTACGTAATACTGTTCTCTATTAGGACCGGGATGAGCCCCGTGGTACAGAGCGGCAAGTTGCAATACGGCAGTAAAAAGCTCTGTTCATGGTCTGAGTTTGATCCCCATCGAAATCAGTTCCAGGTAGCCAGCTCAATCTTGATTGAGCTTTCCCTCTTTCTGAGGTTGGTCAAATGAGTTGCCAGATTTCTGAGTATACAATATAGACAACTGAGGATGGCAATGGCAAACTACCCCATAAATGTAGTCTGCTTAGTAGTCTGCCTAGTAAATTTATTTATTTATTATCATATTTATAGGCCGCCCCCTCCCCTGAGGGCTCTGGGCGGTGAACAACAAATTAATACCACATAAACAATAAATAATTAATATAAATAACATCATAAAAACATAAAATTACAGTGTTTTACAAAAACCACTTGGCGTCCAGTATTAAAACTATCCTTAAAACCTTCCCAGAGAGGGGGACGGTTGATTTAGAAGTCACAGCTCCCAGGATGTTAAAAGGGAGAGACAAGGAGGGCACCCATCATCAATGGCTGGCCTCCCCAAAAGCCCGGTGGAACAACTCGGTCTTACAGGTCCTGTGGAACTCTCCAAGATCCCGCAGGGCCCGGACAGTTGGAGGAAGAGTGTTCCACCAGGCAGGGGCCAGGGCCACAAAAGCCCTGGCCCGGGTGGAGGCCAGCCGTATCATTGACATGATGTCATGTCAATTCATGGCTCAGTAATTATCTGGTCTTGCGCAGAGGGACCACCTTTACCTGTTAGGATTACCTTCAGCCTCTGATTCTGATGGACTTCCTAAAACCATGGTTGGAAATGGGCTGCTGAACTTTTGACCTGCTTAGTAGAGTGACTGTCTTCATACTCTGCTTGGAATGTCTTTAGGTGCTGAATGTTGGATTGCTTTCAGAAAGCTCCTACAACTCCAACTCTTGGTAGTGGAAATCTAGGAAACATGATGATATGTTCCCCGCAAAAATAAAAATAAAATGAAAAACCCCTCTGTTCAAAGCATCTGTGATACATGCTTTGGAGCAGCTTTAAATGGAAACTTCTGTAACAGCCAGTCTGGCATCTCATTCAGCCCTTGCTGGCTGGCACCAACATTAACATTCAAAATAGCTTCACACAATTGGAAATAACCCTCTGTTCCTGTTTATTCCATTAACCATCCCCATCCTTAGTAAGAATTTCAATCTGTTGCTGTCTATATTGGAAACAAGATAATCTTCAAACCTGCTGTTAAAAAGGAATTTAGATTTCTAGGCAAAAGGGTATATCTATTACTCTAGCCTTATTCTAGTTTTTATAGAATATAACCAAGTATAGGCTTGATTATTCACCACTTAAGATGTAAGATGCGGAAGACTGTTTTCTTAAAAAATTGGCCCTTGGAAAGAAGAAGAAGAAGAAGAAGAAGAAGAAGAAGAAGAAGAAGAAGAAGAAGAAGAAGAAGAAGAAGAAGAAGAAGAAGAAGAAGAAGAAGAAGTGAAGAAGAAGAGTTTGGATTTATATCCCCCCTTTCTCTCCTGCAGGAGACTCAAAGGGGCTGACAATCTCCTTGCCCTTCCCCCCTCACAACAAACACCCTGTGAGGTAGGTGGGGCTGAGAGAGCTCCAAGAAGCTGTGACTAGCCCAAGGTCACCCAGCTGGCGTGTGTGGGAGTGTACAGGCTAATCTGAATTCCCCAGATAAGCCTCCACAGCTCAGGTGGCAGAGCTGGGAATCAAACCCGGTTCCTCCAGATTAGATGCACGAGCTCTTAACCTCCTACGCCACTGCTGCTACATCCATTATCTCATAGGGCAGAAAAGAGTATCAGTAAGCCAAAATCCCCCCCCCCACCTGATATTCACTTTGCCAAGAAAAAGAATGGGGATTGTCGTCAAGACTTAAAGGTGAACCTCCTTTTAGTTCCATCATGCATGAGTTCTTTTCTGAACCAAAAAAGGACACAGTTCACTTAATAAAAATTATTTTGTATTCATTCAAAAGGAATGCAGGTTAATGACAATTATGTCGGCATTCACAAATAGTGCAAAAAAGAATTTGAAAAGCTGCTACTACTACTAATAATAATATAGAAAAAGCCAATATAGTCAAGTTAATAAGAACATAAGAACATAAGAACAAGCCAGCTGGATCAGACCAGAGTCCATCTAGTCCAGCTCTCTGCTACTCGCAGTGGCCCACCAGGTGCCTTTGGGAGCTCACAGGCAGGAGGTGAAAGCAATGGCCTTCTGCGACTGTTGCTCCCGATCACCTGGTCTGCTAAGGCATTTGCAATCTCAGATCAAAGAGGATCAAAGAGGATCAAAGTTCATACAATTCATGATAGTGGCGCCTTTGTTACATAGAAGCAAGCAGGAAAAAAATATTACTTAGCCAGGAACAAAGAAGTCAGTCTTGAAAAAAGTCCTAAGACATCACGCAGCAAGACCAGCCAATAATCAAAGTAAAGATGGACGATCCTCAGTTAGGATAATCTGAGCGTTATGGGGAGGCCTCTCTGGCCTCTTCTGAATCCAGCTTGAACATTTCTCGTTCCATGTTGTAAGATTTTGAGTATCACTTTGCTTGCATGAGAAATGAATGCAATGGGCTGATTTTTGCAGTCTGTGATGCTTTTTTTGGAACTGGAATGAAGTTTGAGCAGTCTGTGGACGGTTGTTTTGTTTTCTATATTTGTATATTCCTTGTAAGATTTTGATGGACTCCAGTTCTGTAGCTTGGAATAGCTTAGAATAGAATACAGTGATGCCCCATCTGCTCCTGGTGATTTGTTTCTCCCGTTTACTCTCAGAACAGCCTACACTTCCTTTCTTGAAACTGCAGGTTCTTCTTCAAGAAATTCTTCACTTCTTTGGTGTAGCTCTTCAGCATATTGTTCCCATCTCTCCTTTATTTTGTCCTGCGCAGTTATTGCTTTTCCATGTTGGCCTTGCAATATCCCTAGCCGTGGCTCAACTTGGGCAGCCCAATACAAATGGGGGTGGGGAAGGCCTCCGTGGTGGAGTGGAGGAGGTGCCGCCACATCACTTCCAATGGGATTCTGGGTGGCATAGCAACAGTGGTGATAGGCACAAGGGCAAAGGCCTTGTCCACAGAGCAAAAGCTCTGACCGGTTACAAAAATAACCATCCAAAAGCTTCTTCAGTGTTCAGAGATTTATTGTTTTCTTTCAATTCTGTGCAGAAGAGGGAACTCTCCTCTGTTAGCAACAAGGAGGAGGTTCAAGGGGCTGTTGCTTGCGTAACATAATTTATACCCTCTTACAAACATCCCTCCTTGTCTTCGGACCAATGGCTAGATTTGGAATATGTACACATTGCCCTTTGAATCTCCACTTCTCTCCAAAGCCCACCTTACTTTCCACAATTGGGCGTGTATTCTTTATGTCATCTTGCCCCGTTCAGAGATCTTGGTTGCTATATCAACTGAGATTTTACTTCATCTTTATCTGTATTTGTAACTTCTTATCTCTACTGAGGGGCCCTGTTTTCCCAAATCAAAGCTCAGTGTCAGGCTGCTCTATGAGTTTCATTTCTTCCAACGAAAGTAAGTTTTTGAAATGCTTGGTGCCCCGTGAATTACACTCATATAACTTATATGATGAAATACAATGGCTTAAAACATTATAAACTATATGTTCATATCAGTGGGGAAAACCCCCCACAGCTACTGGAAAACCCCAGTGGAAAAAGTAACCTATGCCATGTGTTTTTGTGATGCAAGTTGCAGGCCTGTGCTGAGGCCATTCCCAGGCTGAGAGCTTGATGGAAGCCAACTGCTGCCATCTCTGGGAATGCCTCTAGCCTGCCCCCAGCTGCACTGGGGCCCTCCTTTGTGTCAATGCAGCTCTGGGGGCGAAAGCCTTTTCTGGGTTAGGCGCCACAGAGCTCTGCAGCACCCGCCTGCCGTTCTGTTTGCCCTCCCAGCGATTTCGGTGTGAAAGTCCTTTTCCACATCTACTCCTTTCCCCTTCCCACCTGCACTTTGACTGACGGGTGGTGGCACCAGTGAGCCAGGTAGAGTTGCCAGACTCCAGCTGGGATAACCATATACAAGTGAACGAAAGGGAAGATGCAACGAGAGACCTGGAAACCAACTGATTTGCACCCAGTGGGTAGCAGTGCAACTGTACTGTATAATTTATGAGCTAAGTAAAACTTAGTCTTGTCATCATCATCATCATCATCATCATCATCATCATCATCATCATCATCATCATCATCATCATCATCATCATCATCATCATCATCATCATCACCAACCTTTTATTGGCATGAGTTTAAAATACAACAGAGAGGTTGAGGAGAATCAAGTTAAAATAAGTAGGTTCAGACATTTCCAGCAGTTAAAACAATAAACAAACAAACAAACAAATAAACAAATAAATAAACAAACTAAAATCTGTGGCGAATCTGTTGTGCCAGCACCAGGAATTTGGCAACGTCTAGGGATCTCTGAGGAGACTGATCACAAAGCAGATAGAAAGATTTGACCTTGTCTGATGAGTAGGCATAGTTCTCAGTATATGGGTCTATATATTGTCTTCTAGATGAAGCATATAGTTCGCAATCTAGGAGGATGTGCTTGATTGTTTCAATGGCTTTTTGTGAGCAGGGGCACGTTCTTTGTTGGTATGGGATCTGGAGAAATCTGCCACTCAGGACTGCTGAGGGTAGGACATTCAGTCGGGCTAGCATTAAGGTACGCCGGAGGTACGGCGAAGATATATTGTAGAAATACCTTGGTAGCCCTTTACTGAAGGGGGGAAGGTAGGAGCCCTCTGGTAAAATGCCCTTCATGTGCTGAGTAGAAAGCAGTTGGTTTTCAGCGTCAAGTAGCCTTAGCGACAGAAGTTTGACTATTTGCGCTTCGTCCATGTTTATGAAGACTTAGTCTTGTCTTGAACCGTGCCTTACAGTCTCAGTTTTAGTTGCTCATGTAGAGGAATAATGTCTGTTGGCGGTGTAATGCGTCACTATGAATAGCAAGCCCTTGCAGGTGGCATAGGATTACATGTTTGTTATTATTTATGTGTTTATAGAAAGCCTCCTGGCCAAGAAGGCACGGAGATCAGGTCTTAAGCCGGCGACTGATTATCCTGAAACGAAGGAAAACAAAGCTTATGAACAGGGACTCTTTTCGAGCACAAGTTTAGATTCCATTTAGATTGTAAGATGTAGTTTGTGTCAAGGACAAAATTGTACTTTTAGAATAATTGTTTGCCCTTTGTTTGGATTACAATTGAGACTGCAAGGCACAGTTCGTGTCAAGAATCAGTTTTATTTAGCTCATTAAATTATACAGTATATTTGTACTGCTAGTTATTGGGTGCAAATTGGTTGGTTTGCAACTAATCTCCAGTCAGCAAAGATCAGTTTCCTGGAGAAAACGGCTGTTCTAGAGAGAAGAAGAAGAAGACTTTATTTACAATCAATGACCAGATATATTACAAATCTCCAAAATATCTACAACAAAACAAGAATGCAGATCTCTCTCCCGTATTCCAGCACTATCCATCTATATATCATTATACTTTGTAAACACACCAAACAGCATAAAAATACTAAACAGAACAAAAATTTCTAAGGGGGATACCATATTCAGATCATTTTTTTCTTTTTCATAATGAATAGACAGACTTTTGCTACCCGTTTGGTAATATTCTCCTTCTTATCTTGTAATAGTTTTTCACAACCAACTTTATCAGAACCATATGTCATTTTGTGTAGTAGATGTGACAGGCCTTTTTTCCTTGCCTCCTCATAAAGGGGACACTTTAGTAACATGTGCTCTATAGTTTCTACAGAATTCGGAGAGCAAGAACATAACCTTGCAGCATCAGGTAGTTCTGGAGAGTGGATTCTATGGGGCCGTCCTGTCATTTGAGGGATATAAATCATAAATGTTTTGTCTGCGGCTTTATCGGGCAAAACAGAAAGGCAGCCAATTGTCACATCTGTGTACAGCTGTCCCCTGCGCCCAGTCCTCCTCTTTTAAACCCTCCTTTGGTGGAGGTCGTTGCCCTGAGAGCATCATGTTCGTGGGCTAATGTTTTGGAACATTCTTTTTGTGCTATAAAAAAGATTTGCATCAAGAAAACCGCAAAGAAACAAATACCTCAAACAGAGACAGGGCTGTCTTTGCTACTGTGGAAAGTGCAACATTGTCTGATCAAAAATGATTGAGAAAAGTATCGGTTAAAAAAACTGTGACATTTAATCGCATTCTAGTGAAGATTATTTACAAAGCATTTTCCAATTGCCATTACTTATGGCTCAAAATAGATACATACCCCAGTTCCCGGTATTGGAATTCAGCCAGGCATCAGATGAAATGTAATTGCTATCTAAGATCAAATACAAAGGGAATTTTGTATAATGGAATCGACAATCTGAATCTTCAGCAGTAGTTGCCTGTTAATTTATTTTGGGACAGTAATGCACACAATGCTGTAGTGTAAGGGATTTGGGTGTCTTAGTTGATAGCTCCATGGGAATATCAACTCAATGCATGGCAGCTGTGAAAAAGGCAAACTCTATGCTGGGGATAATTAGGAAAGGAATTGATAATAAAACTGCAAAGATTGTCATGCCCTTATATAAAGCAGTGGTGCGACCGCACTTGGAGTACTGTGTCCAGTTCTGGTTGCCACATCTCAAAAAGGATATCGAAGAGATAGAAAAAGTGCAGAGAAGGGCAACGAGGATGATTGAGGGACTGGAGCACCTTCCTTATGAGGAGAGGCTGCAGCGTTTGGGACTCTTTAGTTTGGAGAGGAGACATCTGAGAGGGGATATGATTGAAGTCTATAAAATTATGCATGGGCTAGAAAATGTGGACAGAGAGAAATTTTTCGCTCTTTCTCACAATACCAGAACCAGGGGGCATTCATTGAAAATGCTGGGGGGAAGAATTAGGACTAATAAAAGGAAACACTTCTTCACGCAACGTGTGATTGGTGTTTGGAATATGCTGCCACAGGAGGTGGTGATGGCCACTCACCTGGATAGCTTTAAAAGGGGCTTGGACAGATTGATGGAGGAGAAGTCGATCTATGGCTACCAATCTTGATCCTCCTTGATCTCAGATTGCAAAGGCCTTAGCAGACCAGGTGCTCGGGAGCAGCAGCAGCAGAAGGCCATTGCTTTCACCTCCTGCATGTGAGCTCCCAAAGGCACCTGGTGGGCCATTGCGAGTAGCAGAGAGCTGGACTAGATGGACTCTGGTCTGATCCAGCAGGCTAGTTCTTATGTTCTTAGTGTAGACCCTAGAAGTGACCGCAGGCCATAGTCCAAAGAACAGTGCAACAAACCCTGCCCACCCAGAGGCTCTCTGCTGTGTTGCAGGCTGCTTTTGAAACTCAAGAGGATTTCAAAAACAGTGAGGGATGGACAGAGCTTGGAGCGCGGGGTGTGTGTGAAAACAATGAGAATTGTAGTGTTCATTTCAGGACCTGAATAGCAGAAACGGAGGTGCTGTGAGCGGAGGGGATGCAACATCTCATTGTAGAGTTCCCACCTCTGGGTTGGGAAATGCCTGGAGGAGGGCAGGGTTTGGGAGGAACCTAAGAAGGATGAAATCCATCCTCCGGGGAGCTAATATTGGTCATCTGGAGATCAATTGTAGTAGCGGAAGATCTCCAGGTGTCACCTGGAGATCGAGGGAAAAAAACCAACCCAGCCAAGGCAGTACAACGCAACGTAAAGCAAGGGAAGACAGCAGTGGATATATTCTTAACAAACACTATGCAGTTCAATAATATCTTTCTGAAACATATATTTATACTGGGGCTCCTTAGATGTGTGCCTTATGCTGCGTTGTGCATTGAGATGGGCCAAACAACTCTAGAAACCTTGGCATGGATAAGGGCCATAAAATATTGGCTACATATACATTTTCTAGGGGGATCCAATAGCTATATTCCCTCTCTGTTATCAGATCACTTTATTTCAGAATGGTATACTTTGATCTTTAGAAAAGGTTGAAGCTATTGGTTTCCCCTTGGAATCACTCCTTATGCTCACAAAGGTGGAAGCCTTCAGACTAGTTAAGAATAGGCTCTTGGCTCTTGATTTTCATAATTTGACTCATGCTGCCAAGACAACCTGTTCTCCGACTACATTATTAATCCATGCGAGCGAGGAATTATGGCAGCATATCTTCGTCTGCTGATTAATCCCACCCAGAGGGAGAGCCTTGGCTGTTACTGCACAGATGTAATGTGCTGCCATCAAAGCTCTGCTGGGGGGAAGATTTAAGAATATGGAACGTTCTAAAAGAGTTTGTTCATGTGATATGACTACGGTTGAAACACTTGACCATTCTTTGTTTCTATGCCCTAAATACAATAAGATACGCATGAAATACATGAAATCCATTTTCTTGCAATGTTCTCAGTGGCATGAGTGTTCTAAGATACCCAACCTCCTGAACAGCTCTGATGTGCTCTTTTGTGAAACTGTTGCAAATTTTATACTGGAAATTAGTAATTTTAACTGTATTTCTTAACCTTGTTTTGTTTTAAAATTTTGTCCTGTTTTATATGCCAATAAAGGCTTGTGTTGTATATTTATACTGGTGACTAATTAGTGCATAGCGGAATACAGGTGCAAGTAATGAAAACGCAGCCATGTTCAAAGCAAACTCCCAAAGTACGGCAGGTGTAAACAATAATGATAGATCCCAGTTCTTCTTCCAGAAAAGTCTTATGCATCGGAAGTAGCAGCCGGCAAGGGATGGCTGACCGTGCTCACAAAGAAGAGCCCGCAATATCAACCAACTTGCGAACCTCATAAAGATGCTGAAAGACAAGAAGACTGTGAAATCCAAAAGCACAAATTCCAAACCGCAAAACGCCTGCGCGCTGAAAAGCGTTTTCGACAAGAAAATGTTCTTCAATGCTTTATGTCTTCTTAAATATCACATTCTTCTGTAAGTACTTCTGTAATAATGCGCGGAAGGTGCAAATAATAAAACATAACTGTATTCCTATAATATATAATATAAATAATTATTTTGTACAGTATAAATTGAACAATCATGTGCCATTTTTCGAATTCACACCTTACCCAAAATTCATAAAATTGGGTCCCCTCCACCAAGATGTCCTATAGTGTCACCCAGCTCTTCTATTCTAGAACCGTTGGCTATTTTTGTGGACCATCATTTGCAACCTTTTGTCAGGAATATGAGGTCCTATGTCCAAGATTCGAGCCATCTTATCTAACCCTAACCCTAACCCTTCCCTAACCCTAACCCTTACCCTTACCCTAAAGAGCAGCAGTGGCGTATGAGGTTAAGAGCTCATATATCTTATCTGGAGGAACTGGGTTTGATTCCCCGCTCTGCCGCTTGAGCTGTGGAGGCTTCTCTGGGGAATTCAGATTAGCCTGTGCACTCCCACACATGCCAGCTGGGTGACCTTGGGCTAGTCACAGCTTCTTGGAGCTCTCTCAGCCCCACCCACCTCCCAGGGTGTTTGTTGTGAGGGGGGAAGGGCAAGGAGATTGTCAGCCCCTTTGAGTCTCCTGCAGGAGAGAAAGGGGGGATATAAATCCAAATCCAGGAGCAGGTGCCCAAGTCCCAGGCAGGAGGAAGCGAAACATGGCGGGATCAAACAGGGACTGAATATGAGAGATGCCGCCTATGGGCTGTCTCCTCCCTATACCAGAATGAGCAATTGACTTACATTATATGGTCAGGCACCAAGGCAACAAAGGGAGTCAGAGGCCAGCCAGGTATTCTTCACACCTGTAGTCTTATCTCTGCCGGCAGTTTTAGTGTATAATTCTGCAAGGCTGTCTCCCCTCTGCTCTGTTGGTCCTTTGTCAATTCCTAAGAAACAAGAGACAGCTTACACTCAAAATAGTTCATGAAACCCTCCCAGCCGCCACCCATATGGATTTAATAACATACAGTATTATAATAATTGGGGCAGGGGGAGGAAGCAAAGCACGAAGGCTTTTTGGCATCGGAGGCCTTGTGGCGCTGATGGCACCTGGCGTCTGGCATCTGGCAAGACTCCTGCTGGCTGCCAGCTCTGGCTGAGGACAAAGGAGCTCTGCCTCCTCACTCTGTGGTGTTTTTTTACAGCAATCCGACCCCTCCCAACACTTTCCAATGCAAAAAAATGACCCCTCCCCCCAAAATGCGGCATCGGTCATTCTAGCACAAAATGCCGTAGTCCGAACACAGAAAGAAACTTGCGCAAAAGTTTAATATTTCGTTCAAACGTTGGCACGTTTTTTTTTGTCCACACTATGGGGACAAGAAAGACAAAACAGTTATTTTTAGAATGTCTTGCAAGATGTTTTATTTGTGCTGTGCAGAAAGGGCCTTTGATAGAGCAAAAGGCAAGTGATTTACAAATCGGCTTCCGTACCATTCTGTCCATGCCCCCATTTAAAATACATTTTTTCGTATACATGGGCTAATCCTTTCTGTATCTCCTCCAGTTTTGTGTGTGACATTTGTCAGTTAGAAATGTGAGTTAGCTTGGCTTAATGTAGGAGTGGCCAACCTTTGGTGCTCCAGATGTTCATGGGCTACAATTCCCATCAGCCCCTGCCAGCATGGCCAATTGGTACTGAATCAGATAATCAAGGTTGGCATTGTTTACTCAGAAGGGCACAAGCATCTGTGCTAATGGCCTTCACTACCTCCAGAGTCACTACCCCTCAGTTCAATGTAAGGTACTGGTGCTAACCTTTAAAGCCCTTCTTAGCCCCATCCTCGTGTCAGTACCAAGCCCGTCAGTGATTAGATGTCTTGCTGTGTGTTAATTGCAAATGTTTTCCTGTAAATGCTTTCCTGTTTCCCTCTTCCCTTCCTGGCAACCTCCTGGCGCCAGCTCATCTGCCAGAAGGTGTGAACGGTTCCCAGGTTCTTTGAAGCTCTCTAGTGCAAATGTTGTAGAAACTGTAAGGAACATTTGGTGTGGGGCGAAACGGGGGGGGGGTGTTGAAGTATATAGTTTCTGGATCTAAGCTCTCTAGCTTAGATCCAGCTTTCTATAGTTACTCTACGCGTTGTCCGAAATAAACTGCTTTAGGACTTTCCTACGGTCTCTGTTATTTCCACGTTCGAGAGTCTGACACCTCGGAGGTCTGTCTCTCCCTGTATCAAAGTGCATGGAAACTACACACTACAAAACAAAGGGTTGCTAAGCTCTGTGTTGGGGAATTCCTGAAGGTTTGGAGATGGAAAATGGGGAGGTGGTGCTTGGGAGGGACCTTCATTAATTCTATGTCATAGAATCCAACCTCCAAGGCTGCCATTTTTTTCCAGGGGAACCGGTCTCTGTAATCAAATCCAAATCCAAATCAAAAACCTTTATTAGGCATAAAACCGGTGTGTGTCATGAATTCCAAATGCAGTAAAAAGATCATTATTACACAACTTGCAGTACACAGAGTAAAAATGTAGCAACAGCTTCAGAGATTTCAGCATTGGAGTTATTTAGAAGCTTAGCCATTTTTACCTTATCAGAAAGAAGCATAAGTCCTGTTGGTAGTACAGTTCTCAGATCAGTTCTGAAGTTGTTATATTTTGAACAGTGAAGCAGAATATGAGAAAGTGAATCAGTTGTATCAGGACAGAATCGACAGCAACGCTCATTTTGTGGGATATTAGAGAAGCGACCTCTGTAATCTAGAGATAATTCCAGAAGATCTCCAGGCCCCACCTGGAGGTTGGTAACCCTAACACAGTAGCATCTATTACCAACCCCTGGGAGAATTTGGAGGTGGGGGGGGGGATGGTATTGCGCCATGATGGCATTTCCAGTTCAGCATCCGGAAGTGACCTTGCTGCACGGCACAGTGATCTAGTTTTTCCCTGAATCCCTTTGGTAAAAAAAAGTAGAGATAAGAGAAATCCCTGGAGCCGTGTACCACACAGCGACAATATTGACAATATGGGTGCTCAACCAGAAGGGATACCACAATGTGGTGTGACACCAGTTCCCCGGCAATTTTTGCTTGTTAGGGGCCCTAGTGAGGGAAGGAGAAATTGCCTGCAGCAGTGAGCAATCTGCCAATCCTTTTGCCACTTCATGTAGATCAGTGAGAAAATGTCCTGGATCCATGTGACAACAGAGAGATAAGATTTTGAAGGTGGAAAGTGGGTTTTGTATTTTTAGAGGAGTATGCAAGGAAATTTTGGTGCTGTGTGGTTTCCGGGCTGTACGGCCGTGTTCTAGCAGCATTCTCTCCTGACGTTCCGCCTGCATCTGTGGCTGAATGCATCTTCAGGGGATCTGAATCAGAGGATCTTCTGAAGATCCTCTGAAGAGGCGAGCCACAGATGCAGTTGAAACGTCAGGAGAGAATGCTGCTAGAACACGGCCGTACAGCCTGGAAACCACACAGCACCCCAGTGATTCCGGCCGAGAAAGCCTTCAACAATACATATGCAAGGAAAGTTTGAAAGAGAAAGGAACACAAAAGATTCAAGAACAGCTTTTTCTGAAGAAGGGATTGAAAAGGTTTGCAGAACAGCATAGAGCAGGGGTGGCCAACCTATGACTTCTTGTCAGATCCCCAAAAATTGAAACAAACTCCATGTAAAGAGTAGAGGTTTATTCATGACCTGGAGAAGAAGAAGAAGAAGAAGAAGAAGAAGAAGAAGAAGAAGAAGAAGAAGAAGAAGAAGAAGAAGAAGAAGAAGAAGAAGAAGAAGAAGAAGATATAAATCCCCCCTTTCTCTCCTGTAGGAGACTCAAAGGGGCTTACAATCTCCTTGTCCTTCCCCCTCACAACAAACACCCTGTGAGGTGGGTGGGGCTGAGAGAGCTCCGAGAAGCTGTGACTAGCCCAAGGTCACCCAGCTGGCGTGTGTGGGAGTGCACAGGCTAATCTGAATTCCCCAGATAAGCCTCCACAACTCAGGCAGCAGAGCTGGGAATCAAACCCGGTTCCTCCAGATCAGAGTGGCTTTTCCCGCTCCAGAATGGCTTTTCCCACGCAGCAGACAATAATATGTTTCCACATTCCCCTCCACATGAGAACAGCACTGAGAAAATATGCAGACAGTGAGACAGCACAAGCTGAAACCACTGTGCCTGGCCTTGGCCAGCACCTGGCAATACGGAGCAGAGAAAGACATCCCATCCCCCACCCCCAGAAGGCAAGAAGCAGCCCCACAAGCAATCCAACTACTAGGCATCCTGACACTTCTCCAATGCTGCCCCCGTTCTAGTTCTGTCCCTGACACAACCTTGTTACTAGACCAGTGGTGGCGAACCTTTGGCACTCCAGATGTTATGGACTACAATGCCCATCAGCCCCTACCAGCATGGCCAATTGGCCATGCTGGCAGGGGCTGATGGGAATTGTAGTCCATGAACATCTGGAGTGCCATAGGTTGGCCATCCATGGCAAAGAGAGACTCCAGTTGGAAGGTAAATGCTACTGGCAGAACAGAGAGGGGAGGGGCTAGATCCCCTGAAAATGGATGAAATAATATGTACCACTTCAAAAGTTAGGAATGATAGGATAGAATTATAGCACCAACAGTGTCAGAAGTAAGGCAGAATCAATGTATTTCTTCTTAATGTTACGAAAATGTTAGCTTCAATTGTTGGACATTTTTGTGCCTAAATAGAAAAAGGTCTGTCCTCGTTTGCTGTTCACAATGATAGATGAAACAGCAAACTCATTTGAATGTTGCGGGCTGTGCAGAGAGCCTTTTTGTCCGGCTCCCACAGTGAAGGCCGTGCTTCAAAACCAAAGATTCTCTTCAGAAAGACTGTTGGAGATTTCAGAAAGGAAGGGAACGAGTCCTTTTCCTGAACAAGAGACCAAAAACACGAGGGTGGAAGCAATAAGGTTGTTACTCAGACAAAATGGCAGCAGGAGCAGAGCAAATGTGTTAGGCGAAGAAGCAAACCTGCAGGCTGGGAAATTATAAGACCTGATTGAACATACGGGAGGGAATGTGGGATGCTATAGAGCAATCTCATCAAGTCTTGGAAGCTGAGCAGTCGGTACTTTGCCAGACCTCGGGTCCAAAAATAAAAGAAACTGTAGATTTGATCAGTAGACTTTATTTGGAACCTCAAGGGTTCAGCAAAGATGTTTCTGAAAAGCCTGCACCCCCCCCCCCCCCCCCCCGCATATATCCTCTACACAGTGGTGGGATCCAAAAATTTTAGTAACAAGTTCCCATGGTGGTGGGATTCAAACAGTGGGGTAGCGCCAATGGGGCTGGGCGGGGCACGACGGGGGCGTGGCCGGGCATTCCAGGGGCGGGGCATTAATAATTTCTCTGTTACTGTAAAAAACTCTTACTGTAAAAAAAAAGTTCCTAATTTCCAGCTGGTATCTTTCTGCCCATAATTTAAACTCATTACATCAAGTCCTATCGTCTACTGCCAACAGAAACAACGACTTCTCCTCCAATTGACTGCCTGTCAAATACTTAATACTTTCAAATACTTAATTTTGTTTCTAGAAATCCAAAGAAGGATACTTTCCTTGAACAAGGAACTTCACCATATTTCTAAAACATGTTTTTAAAACAGCCCAACAGGGAGAATTGTCCCGTTTTCTACCTTCGCTAACCATCCACGTAGGAAACAGCAGGACTTCATGATTTTTGGACCTAATGGAATTTTTAACGGAAAAGCGGACCCAATTAGTAACCCCCTCTTGGCACACACAAATAATTAGTAACCCACTCTCGGGAACTGGTGAGAACCTGCTGGATCCCACCTCTGCCCCTACAGCACCCCACCCCCCACCCCAAAAGGCAGGACTACACTACAAAGCAAAGCCAAGTAACAGTTTCACACTTGATAAAGGAATGTGTTTCCTGTCTCCAAGGCCGGTGCTGCTCAGTCAGTGATAGCTGGACACCTGCAGAGAAGAAAAGCCCTCTGCCCCCCCCCCCCCGCAGTTTCCCGATGCCCAACTCCAGCCTGACATGCTTGCATGAGCCAAGGAAGGCTCAGCAGAAGGTGGCCGTGGCAAACTGGCTTGGCTTCCCCCTCACTTTGAACGCTACTCGCTGAGGTAGCTGTAAGTTGGTTGTGACTTGATTGCTTTTTTGCATTTAACGAATGTACCCATTTTCTCAATCATTGCTGACATTTTGGAATAGCCTCTTCAGAGGTTTTTGTCATTCATAATCTTTAGAACAGTGGTGGCGAACCTATGGCACGGGTGCCAGAGGTGGCACTCAGAGCCCTTTCTGTGGGCACATGTGCACAGAATTCATCATGTGGGGGGGCGGAAAATCACTCCGTCACACACACATCTAGGTAGCCTGGGCACGATCCTTTACCTGGGAGTAAGCTCAGTTGCTGGCAATGGGACTTGCTACTGAGTAAACCCTCCTAGGGTAGTGATTCACCCCTTCAAAGCATTGCACGGTTGCTTCACCAAGCTTACTCCTGAGTAACGTGCGCCTCAGAGCCAACTGTTTTTTCTAAACGAAAACCTCAGTATTCAGGTTAAATTGCCGTGTTGGCACTTTGCGATAAATAAGTGGGTTTGGGGTTGCAATTTGGGCACTCGGTCTCGAAAACGTTCACTATCACTGCTTTAGAAGAATGTGCAAAGTGAAGCTTGTTGGCCTGGGTAGTCAAGGGTAAGCAGGTCTACTCAGATGTAGCTCCTATGTTTTCCAGTGGGGTATATTCCCAGGAAAGTGTCCTTAGGGTTACAGCTGTGGACCCCCCCCCCCCGCCCCTGTAATGGTGTTTGTCTGCATTCATGATTTCTGTGTTTTTTTTCTTGGGGTTCTGTAAACGGTTATGATACACACATAGAGGTACTTAATTGGCAGAGTTAGGAGATGCTAAAAAGAACCAGACACTTTGAGTTGTTTTATATAAGAACATAAGAACATAAGAACTAGCCTGCTGGATCAGACCAGAGTCCATCTAGTCCAGCATTCTGCTACTCGCAGTGGCCCACCAGGTGCCTTTGGGAGCTCACATGCAGGAGGTGAAAGCAATGGCCTTCTGCTGCTGCTGCTCCTGAGCACCTGGTCTGCTAAGGCCTTTGCAATCTGAGATCAAGGAGGATCAAGATTGGTAGCCATAGATCGACTTCTCCTCCATAAATCTGTCCAAGCCCTTTTTAAAGCTATCCAGGTGAGTGGCCATCACCACCTCCTGTGGCAGCATATTCCAAACACCAATCACACGTTGCGTGAAGAAGTGTTTCTTTTTATTAGTCCTAATTCTTCCCCCCAGCATTTTCAATGAATGCCCTCTGGTTCTAGTTTACTAGCTAAAAAGTCTAGGGTTACATGGAGTAAAACTTCTTTGGCTTTTTGCACCTGAGCCTCTTATCATCTCAGAGGACTCGCCGTCCCTCCCTCTTAGGAGAGGATTTTATAAAAATGAGGTTGTCAGACGCCACTTATAATTATTCTATCATAGTTTTCATTGTTTTTATTGCTGCTTTGATAGGTTTTAGCTATTTTATGATTGTCTTATGACTATATTATGACTGTCTGTTGTTCACCGCCCGGAGCCCTCCGGGGATATGGCGGTATTAAAATCTAAAGAATGAATGAATAAATTAATTAATTAATTTAAAAAAACCCAGATGAATGCTGTACTGCTCTGTTACATATTTACAGTACTAACTATACACTTAAAACCACATCTTGTCCTCACATCCCACTTTTCTCTCGTCTGTTCTGCTAGAACAAAGAAAACAGGCTAACTTCATCACTTCTGCTGTAGGTGCTCCCTAACATGTAAGCAATGGTGATCTGACTGACCAATAGCTCATCAATAGGTCAGCTCATTACAATATGTCCTTAGCATTCTGTTTACATACAAACAGGTGTTAATGCTTTCATCACTGGCTGTGACAAATACTTGCAAATACCCACAAATTGCTTTGAGTCCCACGAGGGAGAATGCGCAGGAGATGCATTTTTTAAAATAAATGAATACACCATGAAAGAAGCTGCTAGACAGATTCAGGAGAGCATTTCTCTTCCTTCAAAAGGAATACTTGAGGAAGGCGGTGCTGTTGGCCGGAGGGCTTAGCAGAGTCAGCCCGCATCTTATCAGCTGGAAGTAGGCAGACCTGGTATGACTTCTTTCTTTTCTCTTTCCAAGAAAAGGACGCATCCAAACATTTGAAGAGGCGCAAGTCATTTTTGCAGCTGACCTGCAACCCTCCAAGTCACAAATAGCCACAAAGTAAGACCAACGTGTCTGTGACAGAAACAACATATATCAGCTTTGATTTTTACAGGTAAGGAAGAGGTCAGAGTGAAAATATGTGGAAGGTGCATTGACAGTTTTAGATTACTGTCAGAAAATAAGAAAGACCTGGAAGACAAAAGCAATGACTACTGGGAAACTGCACAACTTTGAAGCTGATAATGGCTGTTTCTGCACAGCACAATTACAGCAGGGTAGACCAGGGAATGTACATACCGGGGCTTTCCCCACTACAGAAGGGAGCTAAGGTCGACTCGGTTCCCTTCAGTGGGGGGCGATTCCAGGCTGTCCCCACAGCAACTGAGTTGGCCCCCTGGAACTGAGCTAAGTGGGCGGGATCATCTTGGTGCCTGTTTCGCTCCTCGATCGTGATTGGCGCTTGTGTTACCATGGGAAATAGGAGCATTCTTTTTTTTACAGTTTTTACAGTTTACATGCGCTTTCTGCCTGCCACGACTCTCCCATTCTGCACATGCCACAAAAGCAGCTCGTGATTGGTTGAATGGATGAGGTGTCGTTTTGATGCTTCCCCACTTCGAAGCTTCGAAGCGGTATCGACCTTGTTCCAGCAGAAAAGTGTAGTTCATAACTGCGACAAGGATGTCGCAGTTCTGGGGGGGGGGGGGCGGGGAACTGAGACAAAACAATGTTGAGCTCGGTGGCAGTGGGGATTCACTGAGGCGAACCTAGGTAGAAACCAGTTCAACTCTGTCAGTGGGGAAAGCCCCACCGAGGCTATTTTATCCCAGTTTCTGCCTCCACATGCCTCCTTGCTTCTTCCCAGGAGCCGAGGCAGGATCGGGAGGTAATACTCCAGTTTGTTCCACTTGGCCTGAATCTTTTGTATTTACCTTGTTGACAAAAGACAGAGGGAATGGCTCCCCCCCCCCAGCTTTCCCCTTCCTACACAATCCATGCCTCGCTGGCTCCAAAGGCAGAGAGAATGGCTCCCCCCCCCAGCTTTCCCCTTCCTACATGATCCACGCCTCTCTGGCTCTAAAGACAGAGGGAACGGCTCTTCCCCCCGAGCAGGAAAGTGGCGAGGAAGGAAAAATATACCGGGTCTGTTCCCATTGTGTTTGCATGGCAGTGGGGTCACCCCAGGATCTTTAAAAGAACCACCAAACTGGCAATTTTTGAATATTGTGGGGTAAGGGAAATAGCGTGAGGCAGCACCGGGGCAGGCCCTCATTAGTGCCGGGAGCCATGTGGAATTCACGGCCAAACTGGGATATTTTTCTTGCTCAACTTGGGATATTCTGATTGTGCAGAAATGGCCAATGAGGAAATTGAAATGGTTGAAGACTGTCCATCCCTTGGCTCCGTTATCAAGCAAAATGGAGACTGTAACCAAGAAATCGAATGAGACTTAGTCTGGGAAGAGCAGCCCTGAAGGAGTGAGAGAAGCCAATGCAGAAAATGGCCCTTTGGCCCTGCACTGCACGGCACCCTGCGGATTGGCAGGACTGGTAAAGACAGAGCTCCCCCAACCCACCAGGGATCAGTCTAGTACCGTGGTGGCGAACCTTTGGCACTCCAGATGCTCATGGACTACAATTCCCACCAGCCCCTGCCAGCATGACCAATTGGCCATGCTGGTAGGGGCTGATGGGAATTGTAGTGCATAACATCTGGAGTGCCAAAGGTTCACCACCACTGGTCTAGTGACAAGGTTGTGTCAGGGACAGAACTAGAACGGGGGCAGCGTTGGAGAAGTGTCAGGATGCCTAGTAGTTGGATTGCTAGTTGGGCTGCTTCTTGCCTTCTGGGGGTGGGGGGTGGGATGTCTTTCTCCGCTCTGTATTGCCAGGTGCTGGCCAAGGCCAGCCTCTGTGGCTTCAGCTTGTGCTTATCTGACTGTCTGCATATTTTCTCAGTGCTGTTCTCATGTGGAGGGGAATGTGGAAACATATTATTGTCTGCTGCGCGGGAAAAGCCATTCTTGGCTTCTCCAAGCTGTTCTCCAGGTCATGAATAAACCTCTGCTCTTTACATGGAGTTTGCTTCAGTTTTTGGGGATCTGACAAGGGTCGAATCCCCACTACCGTCTTAGCCAGGTTTCAGAACACAAACTAACCAGATTCGAGGGACGACCTCCCCATTGCTTGCGTGACAGATTCCGTTTCTGGTGCTCGTTCTCCCTGTTAATCCGTGTTCCAGCAGGACCTGGTTGCAAGTGGCACAGACCCCATTAACGCGGTTCAGAGCTGATCCGAGGGGAGGGATGAGGGTTGAAACCCTGACTCGTTTCCTGCCCTGGAGTGGGACGCAGAATTTGGGCAACCAATCAGCACTGCGATGCACACGCAGCCTTTCCTTGGTTTCATTTCCACTTTTGCGATTGGCCAGTAGAGGGGGATTCAAATGTTAAACAGTCAAACGCGTAACTTTGAATCGTTCATGGTTTACACAGGTAATGATTAACTGTTTGCACAAACAGTTAAACAATAAACTTTTAGACGCTGGTTTTTTTTATCACGCCCCTACAATGTACGTTTCCGCAGTGGGAAAAGGTCCCGCCCCATCAAGGCACACCAGCCAATCAGGGGAGACCGGCGAAGCGAGCTCGCCTGGTAGTGGGGATTGCTAAGAGTTCTGCAACCGGGTGTGAAGTCACTGAGGCCAAGGACAGAGCTGTTGTCACGGGGAGGAGGGGGAACAAGAAGATTAGGTAGAAACAGCTCAGTTAGTGCTCAAGGCAGAACCGTCAGATTTGGATATCCTGGCCACATGTGAACAAGATCTGATGTGATGAAGGTCGTTTCCCCACTTACCTGCTGCTGCGCGCTACTCTCCCCAAGTAGTGCGGGGTCTCCCAGCACTCCCCACTACAGGGGTGGCGACAACGCAGCCACCCCGACTACTGCATGTCAGCCCCCTCAACACGTCATTCCTGGGTCTCAGGCACGGCACAGATGACCCAGCGGGTGCATTAGGAGGGAAACCGGGGAGCGCGTCCAGAAATGACGCAGCTGGAAGGATAAGCGATGCAACAGCCTTTGGTCGAGGAGTGAGGTGTGGGGAAATGACCTAAGACTAAAAGAAATAACCTTTTACATCTGGGATGAAGGATACTGTTCTGGGTAGCAGCACGTGTGAATAGGATCTTGGGGTTTTGGTGGACTGCAGGGTCAGCATCGGTAGCCCATGTGATGTGGTGGCAAATAAGGCAAATTCCTAGGGTGTATCAACAGATGCGTGGTGTTTAGGGCAAGCTATGTGTCCAGTTTTGGAGACCTTTCTATAGGAAGGACACAGAAACTTTAGACTGGGTACAGAGTAGAGCACAGGTGTCAAACTCATGGCCCTCCACATGTTATGGACTACAGTAGTCCATAACATCTGGAGGGCCACGAGTTTGACACCTGTGGAGTAGAGTAATGAGGATGATTGTGGATATGGAGACTAAACCTTATGAAGAAAGGCTGCCCAAACTGGGAACGTTCAGCCTGGGGAAGTGGACGTTGAGGGGAGATATGATTACTCTTTTACAGAGAAGAGTAGTGTACTATTTCAGTTGGCAGTGGATAATAAGACTTGTGAAAATGGATTTAAATGATGGGTGGAGAAATAGCAAGATATCAGGAGAAACCTTTTTAACAATGCAGTTTACTAGTGCAAATGGTTCTCCAAGTACTCTGTCCTTGTAAGTGACTAAGCAAAGATTGGATGATTAATTGTCAGGGGTATTCTGGGTCATCCTTTATGGGGCAGGGGGCTGGACTGGGTGGTCTTTAAGCTTCTTCCAACTTTTAATTCTATAATTCTTTGTCTTTCCCCCTCCCAGGGTCTTCAAAGGGAACCAGCCAGGTCACCTGCTCATCCGTCGCTAGGCAACACCTCTCTGCAAAAAAAACTTTTATCTTCTTTTTGCAGCAGCATTTCTAGGCCTGTCCTTTCTTACAGAAGAATTACGCTAAAATAATGCAAAATTGCTTTTCCATTTGTACAGTGACTACACTGAACCTTGGGCTTATAGACCTAGTTAAATACTCTGACAGGGCACACTGAATGGATCCCTTCTGTAAGGGACTTAGTCCAGTTCACATGTGACAGTGAACGCATATATTTCCAGCCAGTACATGTGTACATAAAAGAAGAGGAAGAAGAGTTTGGATTTATATCCCCCCTTTCTCTCCTGCAGGAGACTCAAAGGGGCTGACAATCTCCTTGCCCTTCCCCCCTCCCAACAAACACCCTGTGAGGTAGGTGGGGCTGAGAGAGCTCCGAGAAGCTGTGACTAGCCCAAGGTCACCCAGCTGGCGTGTGTGGGAGTGCACAGGCTAATCTGAATCCCCCAGATCAGCCTCCACAGCTCAGGCGGCAGAGCTGGGAATCAAACCCGGTTCCTCCAGACTAGATGCACGAGCTCTTAACCTCCTACGCCACTGCTGCTCCCACATTCAGCTATACATGTGTTCCCTGTAACACAGGGATTATTCAATGCACACACAAACCACAATCAAATGAATGCAGACTGTACATGTGTTCACATTAACTTGAGAACAGGGCTAGTGTAACAAAGCATTCTGGTGACTGGGACAACTAAATGGTGGCAGCTGCTGAGATTTTTTGAAGGCTGGGACCCTTTTTCATCAAAGAAACGCATGAGGTGAAGGGCCAAAGGTCAAGAAAAATCTGAGCATGCCCCTGGGTCCACGGCCGTGCCTTTTTCTGAATGGGAGTGCATTTGTTGAGAAACTGCTCTAAAGGAAGCTACACAAGCGGCCATAGGAACACACTGGAATGGGATCGTATTCTGCAGGTGTATACATGAACCTTGAAATAAAACTCTGCCATTGCATACCCTGCTTCTGAGTGGCCAGCGGTTTTGCTTTCTGGCCTGCAAGCCCTGTGGCTCAGTGGTAGAGCTGTGAGGGAGGGGGGCATGACTCAGCGAGAGAGCCTCTGGCTGGCATACAGAAGTCCCCAGGTTCCACCCCTGACATCTCCCAGGGAAAAGGAGCAGGTAGTAGGTGATGACAAAAACCTGTTCATGAGACCCCAGGAGAGCTGCTGCCAGTCAGAAGAGAGAATACTGGCCTTCATGGATCAATGGACTGATTCAGTCTATGGAAGGGGTGGCCAACCTGTGGCACTCCAGATGTCCAGAGGAGCAGCAGTGGCGTAGTGGTTAAGAGCAGGTGCATTCTAATCTGGAGGAACCGGGCTTGATTCCCAACTCTGCCGCCTGAGCTGTGGAGGGTTATCTGGGGAATTCAGATTAGCCTGTACACTCCCACACACGCCAGCTGGGTGACCTCGGGCTAGTCACAGCTTCTCAGAGCTCTCTCAGCCCCACCCACCTCACAGGGTGTTTGTTGTGAGGGGGGAAGGGCGAGAGAAAGGGGGATATAAATCCAAACTACTACTACTACTACTACTACTACTACTACTACTTCATCTTCTTCTTCTTCTTCATGGACTACAATTCCCATCAGCCTCTGCCAGCATGGCCACTTTGTGCCATTGCGCACCCCACCTTCTCCCTTGGCGCTACGCCATTGCTGTCCAGTGAGGCCACGTAAGACAGAACTGTTCCACCAGGAATGCCATTGAGGCAGCTGCAGTTTTTCTTCTGGCTGGCCTCCCCTCCTTTTCCCCTCCTGTTTTGAACTAATTATTGCAATTATCCTGATTGCCTTTTGGGTTAAATGGGTGTTGCAAACGAGGCTTTAAATGTATTTATTGTGTTCTGGGTGCTGTTTTGTGCATTTTTAGACTGTTGGAAGCTGCCCTGAGCCACCAGGGAAGGGCAGCATATAAAACTAATAAAACTAAAAACTAAAACCTGAACTTTCCCAATGGAACCAGGGACCAAGAGCTGCATGAGTGTGGGGTCTGCTTCATATTCCCTGAATATAAGACATCCCCGGAAAATAATACGTTGTAGAGGTTTTGCTGAAGTGTGAAATATAAGGCATCCCCCAAAAGTAAGACGTAGCAAAGTTCTTGTTTGGAAGCATGCCCGACGAACAGAACACAGAAAAACAAGACATCCCCTGAAAATAAGACATAGCGCATCTTCAGGAGCAAAAATTAATATGGCACTGTCTTATTTTCGGGGAAACACGGTATTATGCTGTACATGCATTGACTCAAACACAAGAATCGCTTATTGCACACACAAAGAAAAATCAGGTGTCCACTATACATGGCTTGTACATGCATTCACTGCAATATATGAACAGAACTATAGTTTATGTATGGATCCATAAATGTTACCCTCTGTGTGCCAGTCTTCTCTTATTGATCCATATTTCTGAATATATCCAATTGCTGCCACCACATGGGCAGAAGTCACGACTGAGTGCTTTCATTTGGCCTCAGTTAACGAACAATTGCTTTGTTTTGTTCTTATCGCCTGGATCCTGTACCCCCTTCATTACGATTTGGCGTGCAAAAATTTAGCCCGTCAATTGTTTCTTGCACAATGGCAAACATTATGGGGAAACTTTACATTTTTAATTGTTATCTGTCAGGCTATTCCTAAAAGGTCCCCGGATTATTCTGCAGCCGTCCTCTTCGTGCCGCAGCTTCTGAGAAGCAGAATCCCCTCACAGGGATCGATATTTTTTTTTAAAGAGAGTCGATGCTTTGAATTCAAATGCCGTACGTGCTTTGAGGATGAATTTCCAAAGAGTCCCAGTTGGTGGTTATAAGAAGATTACAGGTTCTGATGCTGCTGTTTGACTTCCTTGATTTCTCCAGTGGCAGCGCACTCTCCGGTCCCACCTGCTGGGGCTCTTGTCTTTGCCAGCGTTTATTGAGCTTGGTGATGACTGGCTTCCGTCATCCGGGTGGGAAAGGAACAAGACGCAGAAAATATTCTTCCAACCCTCAGACAGAAAATAGATGAATGATGTTGCATGGTTGTCCGTAAAGTAAGCTGTCTGGTACAGCTGTACTATTGTGCCTCTGGACTCTTCAATACCATGTTTCCTCGAAAATAAGACACGGTCTTAAATTAATTTTTGCTCCAAAAGGTGCGTTAGGGCCACTGGTGGGATCCAAAAATTTTAGTAACAGGTTCCCCTGGTGGTGGGATTCAAACAGTGGCGTAGTGCCAATGGGGCTGGGCGGGGCATGACGGGGGCGTGGCTGGGCATTCCGGGGGCGGGGCATTCCTGGGCGGGGCTGTGGCAAGGACGCAGCCACTGCGCCGGTCCTTGGGCAGGAAACGAATGCACGCAGGCGCAGGCTGCCACGCACGCCGGTGCACCTCCTGCTAGACTGCTTCCAGTTCTGCGCGCTACTGCTGAGAGGAGGGGCGTAACTAAGGCAAGAATCACGTGGCGAAATCAACCCACATTAGTCACCCCCTCTCGGCACACACAAATAATTAGTAACCTACTCTCGGGAACCTGTGAGAACCGGCTGGATTTTTGCCTTAGTTACGCCCCTCCTCTCAGCAGTAGCGCGCAGAACTTGAAGCAGTCTAGCAGGAGGTGCACCTGATTGCGTGGCAGCCTGCGCCCGCGTGCATTCATTTCCCGCCCAAGGACTGGCGCAACGGCTGTGTCCTTGCCACAGCCCCGCCCAGGAATGCCCCACCCCCGGAATGCCTGGCCACACCCCCGTCGTGCCCCACCCAGCCCCTTTGGCGTTACGCCACAGTTTGAATCCCACCACCATGGGAACCTGTCACTAAAATGTTTGGATCCCACCACTGGTCCTGTCACCCCACTCCTGGCCACCAGTTCCCAAGGGGGGTCCTGCGGTCCAGAGAGGCTGATAAAGCCCCAGAAGCAAAAGCGGAAAAACATCAGCACAGCAGGGAGCGGGAATGGGAAGAGATGGGCGCCCTCATCCAGGGCAGGAGAAATGGCAGAATTAAATGGGGGTTGATCGTGGCATCTGACCCCTTTGAGATGACCCAGCGGATACTAAAATCTCTCTGCGGCCGTGCTGGATTCTTCTTTGCTAGTACGTACAAATGGTGTTTGCCTGTATTTTGGACTTATGGAAACACAAGTAGAGGGCCAGACAGCAAGGGCATCCGGTGTACCCACTTTGTGACTTGATCGCAGATTACAGATCCTTGGTCAAAGCTCCTAGGGTGTGTGTAACCCCCATGCTCAGAATGGGTTGACCCAGAAAGGGGTGGAGACTCAAAGCAGCAGAAGGCTGCAGAGCTCATAGTTTGGAGACAAGGCTACCAGACTTGGACCTTGGTTGTATAAGCCCTTAACACCTTGTTAAGGTAACTGCAATGTTGTTGGGAACTACTGGGAAGGTAGTTGTTTATTTTTGCTATGTTGTAAATGTTGGAGTTTATTGTTTCAGGGTTTTCTTTTTGTGTTTGTAATGGGTGAGAGTTCTCCTGGAAACCTCCATCATGTTGAATCCTGTTCATCAAGCCCTTGGAGTCTTCAGGAGCCAACCCACTTGCAAAGCAGAATTGGACTTGGCAGTATCAGTAGACTGTAAATAGAAGGACTTGAAAATGCAACCTGAACAGGACCTTGAAGTGTGATGTTAAATGTTGATGTTATATGTTAAGAAAGTAAAGCAGGGGTCTTCAAACTATGGCCATCCAGATGTTCATAGACTACAATTCCCATCAGCCTGGCCAATTGGCCATGCTGGCAGGGGCTGATGGGAATTGTAGTCCATGAACATCTGGAGGGCCATAGTTTGAAGACCCCTGAAGTAAAGCATTCTGTTTTTAAAATTTGTTGTTGCAAACTCATTCCAAGTTCTGCCCCACAGAACCCACAAGCTGAGGTTACATGTGCACGTTTCCTTAGTGAGTTGTGTGATTCCTTTTTGGTATTCCTCAATTGGGGTGAAGCTGGGGATGAAGACAGTACCCTGAAGATGGTATAGTGCCGTGCGTTGGGTATAAGACTGTTCATTTGGAACTTTCAGAAGCATATCCCTGGGGCTTTAGATACTGAGAGGAGAAATGGGCCACAACTAGTGGTGGGATTCAAATAATTTAACAGCCGGTTCCAGTGGTGGGATTCAAGTAATTTAACAACTGGTTGTTTACGAATGCCATTTTAACAACTGGTTCTGTTGCGAACCGGCTGAATCCCACCACTGGCCACAACACATAAGAAGAGGAAATCATATGAGAAGTCCGGCTGGACTTGTATCTAGTTCTCCCTGTGGGAAGGCCCACAACAGGGCATTAGGAATCAGCTCTGCCTTGTTTGCTGGGGTTCAACATCTTCGGCTGAAACTACTGAGCGACCTTTAAGGTGGATTTAAAAGAAGAATCTGAGCACCCTAGTTTAAGCACCCTTGAAAGTGATGATGTTTGGGGGTGGATTCCACTGGAGGTGTTTTGTGAGAGATGATGCTGACATTTGTTTGGTAAATGTTTTGGTGGGGGTGATTTGTGAGAGATTTACATGCTTAATACCCACTTGCACTGGCTTGGAGTTGTTTCTCAGGCTAGCAACCTACCTCATAGGGTTGTTGTGATTAGGAAATTAGGAAAAGAGTTGGTGGGGAGAGAGCCATATATGTTTTGCTGGGAGTGGGAGGTGTTTTGTGAGCTGGTACAAAAAATCATTGTTTGGTCATGGTGGGGGAGGGTGGCCGCCCATACGCCGGACGTGGGGTGGGGGCACCAAAATCAGGTTTTGTCCCTGGGCGCCAGTTTGCCTAGGTATGCCCCTGCTGAGCGTTCCTTCTTTTATTGTGCATTTTATTCTAAATATCATGTTACAGTTTCTTCCTTGTGGAACTCACAAAACTGGGGTGGGAGAAAGGGCTATGCCTCTTGCGTCTAAAGGCCCTGATCCAAATTGGGGGCCTCGTGGCTCCTACTGGGCAACAGCTTGTATCCTACCACTAAACTCAGCCACGTTTGAAATCTTCTTCCAGCCTGTTTCCTCCAATGGAAGTGGGTCTTCCACCAGCAGCTTATGTTGGGAGGTGGCACCTTGAGCCACAAAAAGCCTTCACACCTGGCCGAGAAGGCTGGAAATATATAGTCAGTGAAAATGCACTGGAGAGTCATTCAAAGATCTTCCAGCACCTTCTCTGGTCTCACTCCCAGTCAGTGTACATCCTGTGTGTATAGTTACCTTGTCTTTAAATGAAAAAAAAAGGGGGGGGAATCTATTTCCCTCCCCTCTCCCCACAAAAGGAGCCAGCAAAGAATCTATTTCATGCAGAATCTATTTCACCCAAGGTCACAGCATCCTATTAATCTGAGCTATAAGTAGATTCAAAGAGACACTCATCCATCTTTGGGGCTCAGCGCGGTTAAATGGTGTGCGAGACGAGATTCCTCCCCCAAGTGAATCAATATATCTTTGCTGGTGTCAGTGAAGGAGCCCTGATATTTGCTAACGCAGAATGTCACCAGTTAATTCCCAGAATACATGATGGGAGGGCTAGGTCAATTCCTATCTGTGGATGTTACTGTAATGTTTGCAAAACGGGGTGGGGGTGAAATATCTTCCTTACCTTTTAAAGCTGACCATGAATAATTAAACCTCTTGACAGTGCTGCAATTTAACCTCTTGGACCCGTTGTCGTGAATATTTAGCGTTGGAGACCCTCTTCCCCCTCCCCCTCGTTATGCAATGTAACATCTATTGTTTGAAAGGACCTCTCTAGCAACAGGGAGCAGCAGTCAGTAAAATGGAGCCAGCACAATTTTCAGGTTAATTAAGAAGGCTTCTGCTGGGTGGGGGTCACCTTGCAAACGAGATCCATCAGTCCAGGAGCTGCAACCACAAACCGCTCCTTTAAGAAGGAAATTAAAGCGCCACCCGTGAATTTATGAGCACCCTTCATCTCCCATCGAGTCCCTGCTCCTATTTCACAACGGCAACTGTATGCAAGACTTGCATGGAAATGGTTTTATTCGATTATAGCACTGAATAGCAGAAGCATACCAGGGGTAAATGGTGCCTAGAAACGAATTGTCTCCAGGACGCTCCCCAGGCTCTGCCCCCCCAGTACCCTGGCTCCGCCCCACCCGCCCTTGACCACTGCCCATGTCACCATGGACACGGGCAAGGTCTAGGGTGCCCACCTCCCCCCAGACTTCCCCTTCCTGCTCCCCAAGCCCCACCCCAGCCTCAATGCTTATAAAAGAAGGTCTCAGAGGCCAGGACTGCAGTCTCTTCTGGCCTGCCCGGAAGGGAGGTCAGAAGAGACTGCAGGCTGCCGGCTGGGAGCCCAGCTGGCAGAGGGAGGGAGGTAGGGAGGGGGGAGTCCAGGGTGGGGTTGAGGGCGCTTGGAGGCAGCAGGAAGTCCTGCTGTCTTGTCGTTTCTGCGTGTCTCGGATGGGGTCGAGGCACACGAAAACAACAAGACAACAGGACTTCCTGGTCACGTGGGGGGCCAATTTTGCACCCCCCATGTGACCAGAAGTGTGGCGCCCGGGGACAAGGGGTACCCCTTTTCCCTAGGCAGATACGCCACTGCTGAATAGATGGGATTAGGTTTGCAAGCCTCCAGAAAGGAGTTCCCTAGAGTTCTCCTGGCATTACAGCTGACTGCCAAACCACAATGGACCGTTTTCCTGGAGGAAATGGCAGATTCCAAGGGTGGACTTTGTGGCATCGTGCCCCCTCCCCAAATATGACCCTCCCAAGGCGATACCCCTAAAAGTCCTGGAAATTCCTAAGGCAGGGCTGGCAAATAGATAGGGCCAGTTGTTAGTTTGCTTGCTTGCTTGTTTGGAGTATTTCTGTGCTGCACCTTTAGGGTCCTGCTGCAGGTTCTTTACGGTTAAAAACCACAATGTCAAAACAAAAATCATCAAAACACAAGCAGCATGAAAATCACCCACAAAGCAGAATCAGACCATTAAAAAGGTGATAAGATGCAACACCTCTTTCAAAGCCTAGCTAATATAGGCTGACCAGACGTCCCTCTTTTGGCAGGACAGTCCCGCCTTAAAACAATTTGTCCCTCGTCCTGGTTAAACAATTAAATAATTAAATAAAACAATTTGTCCCGACTTTTGGAAGGCTGCCGCACTGCCTTCTGGGGTGCAAGGCAGTCTTGTGGCAGCCTCCTTACACTGCGCACGCGACACTTGAGACGCGCATAGGCCTTGTGGGGCGTTCCCGTCATCCGTGACTCTCTGCAGCAGTGACCCGCCCGTCTGCCTCTGAAGGTTTCTAAGCAAGAAGGTGACCATCTGGTCACCTTAAATTAATAAGATGTGTTTTTGCCTGGAAGAAAGTCAGTGTGCTGGTTGGGCAAGGTCAGCATCTGCAACAGCAGCACCAGCACTGAGGAGGCTCGGAGGCCGGGGGCAGCGACAGCTGCAGCAGGGCCTGAGGCAGGAGCCGCCTCTATGGCAGTCCAAGCTTGTAAGCAGTAAACAGAGTTCAAACACAAATGGGTCAGGCCAATGGGAGAGTCCAGGAGGCAGGGTCAAGCAAGCCAGATAGTCACACCTCAAGAAACCTGCTCACTGTATTGTTGAAGGCTTTCACGCAGAGGTGGGATCCAGCAAGTTCTCACAGGTTACCGAGAGTAGGTTACTAATTATTTGTGTGTGCCGAGAGGGGGTGACTAATGGGTGATTTTGCCATGTGATTCTTGCCTTAGTGACGCCCCTCCTCTCAGCAGTAACGCGCAGAACTGGAAGCAGTCTAGCAGGAGGTGCACCGGCGTGCGTGGCAGCCTGAGCCTGCGTGCATTAGTTTCCCACCCAAGGACCGGCGCAGCGGCTGCGTCCTTGCCACAGCCCCACCCAGGGAAAATGCCCAACCTCTCGCAGAATGTGTCTGCCTGCTACAGTTCTCAGTTGGGTAGCCCCGCTTCAGGCCCCATTGGCTTTCTGCCAGCAGTTTGAATCCACCCACCATGGGTATCTGTTACTAAAATTTTTGGATCCCACCACTGCTTTCACTTTGCCGGATCATCAGTTGTGTGGCTCTGAAAGTTGCTTAACATGTTCTAGGAGCATTTTCTGCTGACATTTCATCTGCATTTGTGGCTGGCATCTTCAGAGGATCAAAAGATCCTCTGAAGATGCCAGCCACAGATGCAGGTGAAACGTCAGGAGAGAATGCTGCTAGAACATGGCCAAACAGCCCAGAAACCACACAGCACCCCAACACACATTGAAGGGGAGGCACTGAAGTCAAGGTTGTGACAAGTCGGTCCGAGGCCAATCAATGCAGAGTCTGGGAGCAGAGTAGTGGAGCACAGGCAGCAACAGGAAACAGCACGTTGCATCCATGGCTTTGGCCAGTGGTGGGATCCAAACATTTTAGTAACAGGTTCCCATGGTGGTGGGATTCAAACAGTGGCATAGCACCAATGGGGCTGGGCGGGGCACGACGGGGGCGTGGCCGGGCATTCTGGGGGTGGGGCATTCCTGGGTGGGGCTGTGGCAAGGATGCAGCCGCTGCACCGGTCCTTGGGTGGGAAACGAATGCACGCAGGCGCAGGCTGCCACGCACGCCGGTGCGCCTCCTGCTAGACTGCTTCCAGTTCTGCGCGCTACTGCTGAGAGGAGGGGCGTAACTAAGGCGAAAATCACGGGGCAAAATCACCCATTAGTCACCCCCTCTCGGCACACGCAAATAATTAGTAACCTACTCTCGGGAACCTGTGAGAACCTGCTGGATCCCACCTCTGGCTTTGGCCTTTCGGGTCCTCATTATATCCATTGGAGCTGCTTGCATCAGAGGGCTCCTGTGAAGACTCGGCATGCTCTGCCGCACAGTGCCGGCCTTGCAGATGCTCTGACCACCTTCTTTCCTTCAGAGCAGGCCTGCATTTCTGCCTACCAAGCTGTGCTGCCTCTGGAGAATGAGAGGAGCGGCCGGCATTCAGCCCAGGCCTCCTGATAAGCTCTGAGCCAGCAAATCTTCCAGTTCTGTTGTCTCTGTGAGGCTCAAGTAGGTCTTCATCTGATGAGCCTTCCGATGCAGTGGGGGCAGGGGGAGTCACTAAATAGGTCCAGGTGAGCCTCAAGGGGAGCGTGTTCCAAAGGTGAGGTGCCACCACCGATAATGTCCTGTTTGTCTGCAAGGAATGCAAAGCCTACCTTTGGAGTTGGTGGGTGATTCACAATAACACAGTTACCCTGGGATAATTTTTAAAATGAGAAATAAGCAGCCCGGGTTAAGGTGTTTTGTTGCCTCCATTCCATCATGGATCTGGTTCCAAAATGCATGGAGCGCTTCTCGCGATGCTCCTCACCCCACAGTACCTTCTCAGTTCCCTTATTTAAACACGAGGAGGTGCCCCACTTCCTGCTGGGGGCGGGGCTTGCCCGTCCTGACTTCTGGGTGTCCCCCCCATCACAAGATTGCTAGCCTTTTGTGAAGCCCTTTAAATGACATTAAATAGTATATTGATATTCCTTCCCAAGACAAAATGCTTCCAGCCACTGCCCGCTTCCCTCCCCTCCCCTCCCCTCCTCTCGCCCGCCCACAGGCTCGGCGCTGCAGTGGGAGGAGCCCCCCCCTCCACCAGCACCCCCCAGCATGGAGATCAGGAAAGCGCCTACTTGTGGGGCTCCACTCTCTGCAAACAACTTGTTCCCTCCCTGATCTTCACGCCAGCAACTAGCATGGAAATCAGGAAGGCGCCGACTCACAAGTTGCTTGCAGAGAGCAGGGCTGGAGGCTCTCTGCAAGCAACTCGCCCCCTCCCCATCGCAATGCTGGCATGTTTTACTTTCAGATTTCTCCAGAAAGACATTTTTTTTAACCACTGTCATATCGATATTCCTCAAATCGCTGTTGTGTCGGCTGGAGGAATATCAATATGACATTTTTGTCTCTGAAAAAAATGCCAGCTGTCAGATCCTTGGAAATACCTGGGAGGGGTGGGGAGTGGGGAAACCGGAAGGAGCGAACCCCTGAAGTGAGAGGGAAATACCAGACTTCCTCGCTCTCACTAGCTGCGGGGCTTCTGGCGACCCTACATCCTGAGGGATTCCATCTTTTTTCCCTATGCTGCTACAGAATCAGGGCAAAGACACAGTGTTGCCCATGGTCAAAAATAGAAGCTCAGTTACTATATGGCAGTGATGGCCAACCTTTTCGAGACCGAGTGCCCAAATTGCAACCCACTTATTTAAACACAGCAATTTAACCTGAACACTGAGGTTTTAGTTAAGAAAAAACGGTTGGGTCCGAGGTGTGCATTACTCAGGAGTAAGCTTGGTGAAGCAACCATGCAACGCTTCGAATGGGTGAATCACGACCCTAGGAGGGTTTACTCAGAAGCCCCATTGCCAGCAACCGAGCTTACTCCCAGGTAAAGGATTGTGCCCAGGATAGCCTAGATGTGTGTGTGGGGGGGTGTGGGGGTGTGATTTTCCGCCCCACCCACATGATGAACTCTGGGCATGCATGCCCACAGAGAGGGCTCTGAGTGCCACCTCTGGCGCCCGTGCCATAGGTTCGCCACCACTGCTATATGGTGTTCCCATTTGGTTGAACGCAGTGGATGACTCTTTGAATATGGTTCAATCAAATTTTTTTCGTAAAATCATGGGTCTTCCAAATTGTGTATGTTATGTGGCTCTCTGCTTAGAACTGGGCCAAAATTCATTGGTCTACATGGCTTGGTCGAGGGCCTTTAAATTTTGGCTGCACTTGCATTATACACACAATAAGCACTCTCTGGTTCACCTAACACTATTAGATACCCAGAGTAATTCATGGTTCTCACTGATGGAGAGGAAGATCGAATCAATTGGTATACCCCTTGACTCCCTTCTACCTTTAACTTGTTCAGAATCGTACAAATTATTAAAACAAAAATTGTTGGTGAGAGAATAGAACTATTTAACTCTGGCAGCGAGGAAAACTTGTTCACCTTTACATCTGTCAACCCCCTTACAACATAACAGAATGGCCTCCTATCTGTATCATCTGACCAATCCAGATCAGAGAAGAGTTTTTTCACTCGCTCGCTTCGATGTTTTCCCTGCTGCCATACTACGAGGTAGATAGAACAATCTAGAAATGTGCAAAAGGGTGTGTTCATGTGATGCAAATCAATGAGAAACATTAACTCACCAATTATTCCGTTGTCCTAAATCGGCAAGTATTAGAATCAAAAACTCTAGGTTGCTTTCTATGATACCTAGCGAGCTGGAAGAACTAAGCAGACTATTGTTTTCATTAAATAATTCTGATGCCACATTTTGTAAAATGGCTGCAAACTTTCTGCTGGAAATATCCCATAAGCAACAGTATGTATGAATCAACTTGTTATATGTTGCAAGCTTGTATTTTGATGCGGTTTTGATGTGATTTTATACTGTTTATGCCAAATAAAGGCTAAATGAATGAAAAAAGTATTGCACGTGGACTCACACCAAGACAGGCAGCAGCCTTCAAAATGTGTTCAAAACTTTCACAAAAGCTCCTGACCCGCTTCCTTACTCTTCAAGGAGCCTCTCAGCAAATGCATTCAAGAGAAACGTTCTGTCCTAGATAACTTCAGCAGCTACAAAAGAAATCCAGGAGAGCCTGGGGACCTCTCCACTGAAAAGGGTCTCAAATATATTCTTTCAGTAGAACCGGGTGTGAAGCCTTTCTTTTATTCCACCTGGAGAGGGACAAAGGTTCGGAGGGAGTCACTCTTCTATATCCTGTTGACATTTCCTATTTTATATTAAAATGTGCTGAAGTGTAGCGATTGTGATAGATGAGTTTTACAAAAAGCGGCAATAGTCCCAGGCATTTTCATCCCGCTTCCGTCGTTCCACTGCAGGCATCTGCAACCTGCAGCTCTCTAGATGTTCATGGACTACAATTCCCATCAGCCCCTGCCAGCACGGCCAATTGGCCTTGCTGGCAGGGGCTGGTGGGAATTGTAGTCCATGAGCATCTGGAGAGCCGCAGGTTGCGGACCCCTGTTCTACTGCAATACATCTGCTTATTGTGCAAACAGCCAATGCATGTAATTAGCTGATGTGCAAATTTAGGGTTGCCAATCTCCAAATGGAGATTTCCTGGAATTACAACTGATCTTCAGACTGGAGAGATCAGCTCCTTGGACTGACAGCTCCAGGTTGGGAAATAGCTGGGGATATTGGAGGCAGCGCCTGTGGAGGGGCGGGAGATCAATAGGGTATAATACCACAGGGTCCGCCTTCCAAAGAAGCCATTTTCTCCAAGGGAACTGATATCTGTCATCCGAAGGTCAGTTGCAACCCCAGGTGATCTTCAGCCACCAACTGGAGATTGGCAACCCTTTCAGCTCCCTTGGAGAAAATGGCTCTGTTGGAGGATAGACAACCTTCCTGACTGTGTGGGCACCTTTGGAATCCTGACACAGGGTGGCGGGAACAACCTCAAAATGGACGCCACTGGAGGTGGAGCTAATCACAAAATGGTTGCTGCAGGAGGTGGAGATAATTGTAAAATGCCAGGGACTGAGTCTATGGTCGATTCCCCACTCACGGGTTGATGCGGGCTACTCGCGGCAAGTAACCCGGGGTCCAGCAGCACTCCCCTCTGCACCAGCAGCGACAACGCAGCCACCCCGATTCTGCCGCTCTCCCACCCCCTCAGTGCGCGTCATTCCTGCTCCTGGAAGGAAGAGCGCCTTTTGGAAAACCCTGCGCAGAGCGTGGGGCAGTGGGGAAGCCCATGGGGTGACTCCGAGTTTCAGTTCCCCGTTGCTGATAGTGACGTGGACCCTTCCGTCCAATCAGGCCATGGTGGGGCATGTGTGATGCGTGCGCAGCTTTTTTTTAATATCGTGGAGCTGAGATCTACGTCTATTTGTGGCAACATGGGGTCAGCTAACAATGCAAGGGAACACTCACGTAAAGCCTAGTATTTCTCCCTGTCTGTCACTAGAGCTTCAATGGCTTAGTGGGCTAAAGTAGCCTTCTGTTTGTGCTATAGTGTGAAAGCTTGCCAGTTCTAGTCCCACCAGGGATGAGTAATTTTTTTTAAAAAAAAATTGTGTATGAAGGAATTGGGGCTGATTTTTGAACAGGACAAGTTTTTTCTGTTTGGGCTGAAAGCAGCGGGGTTCTGATACACCGGTCCCTCTGTCATTCGGGTTTACTCAAAACACACCAACATGGATCCCACAATTTCTGTCCCCAGCACAGTTTAAACACCTTCCATTCACTTAAAGCCTAGAATTTTTCCTTGGTTGCTACTACCGTTTCTGTGGCTTACTGGGTTTAAACTGTCCTTTGCTTGTGCTGCAGTGTGAAAGCTTGCTGGTTCTAATCCAGGGGTGAGTAATTTTTCAGTTTGTTTTTAGAAGCCATTTCTTCGGCTCCTCATTTCTGTGTCGGTCTGCGCATGCTTGCACAGACGTGGAGACGACAGGGAAAAAGTAAAAAAAAATCCTGCCCAGCAGCAGCAGCAGCAGCCAATCAGGATGGCCCCTGAGCTGAACGTGCGTTCGACAGCTTCAGAGCGGGGAATCCTGGTGGCTGCTGCCTGATGATCATTTGTGGGGCAGAAGCTGCAGTGGGCCACGCTGAAACCGGGCTCAAAAGGTCCTGATTTTTCCCAAAACGGTTTGACTCTACTTCCATGTTTGAAGTGGGGAATTGACCTATGCATCCTTTGTGCTCTGGTGGCAGGTGGTTTCTAAAACCTGCACAGGCTACCAAATCTCCAATGGCCAGCCATAAGCTCTGCTGGGCGAAATCCCCATCTGGCCCAACCCATTTTCCAAAAACACTTAATGAGTGTCAGGACCAAGCCTGTCAGTGCCCAGATGTCTTGCTGTGTAAGAATTGCAAATGTTTCCTGTAAATGCTTTCCTGTTTCCCTCTCCCCTCCCTGGCAATTCCCTGGCGCCAGCCCTCCTGCGGGAAGGTGCGAACGTTCCCAGGTTTCTTGAAGCTCTGTAGTGCAGATGTTATACACTTTGTGAAACACATTTGGCGGGAATCAAATGAAGGGGGATTGAAGGATATATTCACTGGATCTAAGCGGGAGAGCTTAGATTCAGCTTTCTCTGTTACTCTACGCGTTGTAGAAATAAACTGCTTTAGGACTTGCCTACGGTCTCTGTTATTTCCACGTTCGAGAGCCTGACAATGAGCACCAGAAAAGGTGGTGGTTGGCACAGTGGTACTCACGAGCCCATGCTGGGGAGTCCTGCTGTATGACATTGTACTACCCTACAGTGATATCTTACTCCACCCAGGCGTCACCCTCAAATCTCCCAGATTTTCTTAACCTGGAGTTTGGAGCCCTACAATTTTTTTCTAGCTCATAGTAGGGTTGCCAGCACCGGGTTAGGAAATACCTGGAGATTCTAGCGTGGAGCATGGGGAGGGGAGGATTTGCGGAGGGGAGGGGCTTCCGCAGGCCACAGGGCCAGAGAGTCCACCCTCCAAAGCAGCCGTTTACTCCTGGGGAGCTGATGTCTTTTGTCTGCAGATCAGTTGCAGTAACGGGAGATCTCCAGGTCCTCTCTAGAGGTTGAAAACCCTAGCTTAGGGGTGGTCAACCTATGGTGCTCCAGATGTTCATGGACTACAGTTCCCATCAGCCAATTCCAATGGGCCATGCTGGCAAGGTCTGATGGGAATTGTAGTCCATGAGCAACTGGAGCACCATAGGTTGGCCACCCCTGCCCTAGCTCATCTTCAGACATTATTATTATTATTATTATTATTATTATTATTATTATTATTATTATTATTATTATTATTATTATTATTATTATTATTATTATTATTATTATTATTATTATAATACACATAACAACACAGCACAAGTCCCTCGGGGATGGGGCGGTCTAGAAGCCCAAAGTATAAATAAATAAAATAAGTGTCTGGAATTCATCTCTGAATATCGAGTCCTTCCCAAGGACCTAGGATATTAGAGGTATTTGCGTAGAATGTGTGCAGTTCCTAGAAGTGCTGCTTTCTGCAGCATATGGACTGATGTTCTGTCCAAGTTTAGGCTTTCCAGATGTTTTTCAAGATTTCTTGGGATTCCTCCTAGAGCACCGACTACTAGTGGGATTACTGTTGTTCTTTTCTGCCACAATCGTTCAACTTCAATTTGTAGGTCCTTGTATTTTGTGATCTTTTCCAGCTCTTTGTCCTCTACCCTGCTGTCAACTGGCACAGCAACATCTATGATCCAAACATGTTTTTTCTCTACCACTGTTATGTCTGGAGTGTTGTGTGCCAGGTGTCTGTCTGTTTGTATTCTAAAGTCCCAGAGTATTTTTGCTTCTTCATTTTCTGTGGTCTTCTCTGGCTTGTGCTCGTACCAGGTCTTGCTACAGGGCAGGCCGTACTTTTTGCAAAGGTTCCAGTGCACCATTGCTGCTAGCCTATTGTGACGTTCGAGATAGTCAGTTTGGGCTATTTTCTTACAACAGCAGATGATGTGCTCCACGGTTTCATCACCCTCTTTGCAGAGACGGCACTTTGGGTCATTGTAAGACTTTTCGATTCGTGTCTTTATTGCATTTGTCCGTAATGCTTGCTCCTGGGCAGCAAAAAATCAGGCCTTCAGTTTCCTTCTTTAGAGTTCCCCTTCTGAGCCACTCCCATGTTTTCTTTCTGTCGACCTTCCCTTCAATGTTCTTAAAGTACTGCCCATGGAGTGGCTTGTTTAGCCACTGCTCCTTTCGTGTTTTAAACTGTTGGACTCTATACTCTTTTGATTCTTTGGCTTTCAGCATCTCAGCCCTGTGGACTTCTTTCAATGCTGGCTCTTGACTTTCTTGGATGTATTCTTTCAGGCCTCTTTTCTCTTCCTCTACTGATTGCTTGATGTGGAGCAGTCCTCTTCCTCCTTCTGACCTTGCTAGGTAGAGTCTGTCTACATCACTTCTTGGATGCAGTGCTCGATTGATGGTCATAATTTTCCTTGTTTTCTGTCCAGGATGTCCAATTCGGCTTGTGTCCAGTTAATTATGCCAGCAGTGTAGCGTACTACAGGCACCGCCCAAGTATTAATTGCCTTTATTGTATTTCCTCCATTTAACTTTGATTTCAAAATTTTTCTTACCCTTCTAAGATATTCCTTCCTAATTGCGCCTTTGACTTCTGCATGCTTGATGTTCTCTGCTTGCAGTATCCCCAAGTATTTGTAGCTTTCATTCACTGGTAAGCTCTTTATTTCTATGTCATTTGGCATATTCACACCTTCGCATGTTGCAAGTTTACCTTTACTGAGTTCCAAAGTTGCACACTTGTCAAGTCCAAAATCCATTGCAATGTCAGTGCTAAAGACTCTCACTGTGTTCAGTAGTGACTCAATCTCTGCTTTTGATTTTCCATAGAGCTTTAGGTCATCCATGTATTTGGTGAGTTTCTTGCTGTCTGATATCCTTGACCTGTTTTCTTCAGAATTATAGAGAGCGGAATCATAGCAATGATGAAGAGTAGTGGGGACAGGGAGTCTCCTTGGAATATTCCCCTTCGGATGTTGATTTCCCCTATTCCTGCTCCATTGACTATTAATTCTGTTTTCCAAGTGTGCATTGCATTCTTGACCAATTTCTTGATGTTTTCACTGACTCCAATTATCTCCAGGCAATGAAGTATCCAACTGTGTGGCAGTGAATCGATGCTTTCCTGTAATCAATCCAAGCTACATGCAAGTTGGTTTTCCTTCTTTGCAATTCTCAAGGATCCTTTTATCTGTGAGCTGTTGATCTTTGTTCCCCTACTGTTTTCGTTTGTTTCCTTTTTTTGTTCTGGGGGCAGCAAGTTCTTTCCTTCCAGGTGGTCTTGTATTGCATCAGCTAATATGCCCGTAAAAGCTTAAAGGTTGTTGGTAGGCAAGTGATTGGCCTGTAATTGCTAGGGATTGCTCCCTTTTCTTGGTCTTTCATTATCAGAAATGTTTTCCCTGTTGTCATCCATTCTTCAATTTGGCCTGTTTGCAGCACCTGATTCAACTGTTGGGCAATTCTTTCATGCAAGTTGGTCAGTTTCTTCAGCCAGAATCCATGTAGTTCATCACTGCCTGGGGCAGTCCAGTTCTTCACCTTTTTTGCTCGTTTTCCAACCATTTTAGTTGTTATTACCAGGTTGTCCATGTTGTTGCTGCTCAGTTCAGCCTCCACATCTTTGGCCCAACTTGCATTTTGGTTGTAGTTCTTTGGGCAGTCCCAAATGTTTCTCCAGAACTCAATCGTTTGTTCTCTGTCTGGCTCTCCTGTGTTTCGTTTCACATCTCCACTTACATTCTGGTAGAATCGTTTCTGGTTGGAGTAGAAAAGTTGATTCTGCTTGAATTGAGCAACCCTTGCTTCGAATCTTGCAATCTTCTTTGAAACTGCCACCATCTGTTGTTTGACCACCACTATTGCCTCATTGAGTTTCCTCTTGTCCAGGTGGTACCTCTTAACTAGGTCTGCCTTGATTTTGTCATTTTTCAGCTTCTTCTCCTTCATGCTTTTCAGTTTGCTGGCATCCGATCGTAGTTTGCTGATTTTTCTTCCCAGTCTGATTTTCCACTTTGGAGTACCTTTTTTCGGCCTTCTTTCTGGGTGATGAATCTTTCCCCCTAGCTCTTTAGTAATCACTACTGCAGTGCTGTACATAAGCTGGTTTGTTTCATGCAGTGACATTGTTTGGATTCCAGCAATGACCTTGTTTGCATCCTTCAGTGAATTGAGCAGATCCTTCCTTGGAACAATCTTCAATGGTGGCAATCTTGTACGTTCGTTTGTATTGCTCATGTGTTCTCGTATCTTCTGCATCAGTTCTTCTTTTTTTTTTGTCAATTGGGAACTTTGGGTTGTTTGGGTTGGCTCCTTTGGAGGTGTGATGATTGTTGTTTCTTCCTCCTCTTCCTCCCTCTGTCTCTTGCAGTCCCTTGAATTGTTGCCAATTTTGTTGAATTTCTTTGAGTGTTCCTTGGTATGTTTTCAATACCATTGTCTTGTGCTTTCTGCTGGATTTCTGCTAGCTCTAGTGCACTAAAAACTTTGTTCCTTTCAATATATCTTCTTTGATCAGCAAGTCTTTGCTCAGTAATTTCTGTGTCTGGATGAAGTTCTTTCCAGACTTGGTACATTCGTTTGAGGTATCCTCTTTTTGACGGGTTTGATTTGTAGTAGCAAGACATAATTTCTCTATTCTCTGCACACGAATATTTTCGACGTTTGTTCGGTACTTCCAGTAGTCCTGCAGTCTTCAGCCCTGGTTGCTCAGCTGAAGATCCTGAGTCCTGTAGCCCATTTTCCGCCAAGTGCCCAGGTACTCCAGCACTAAATGTGGTCCTTGTTGACCCAGGCGACAACCGATCCGGTATAAAGTTTCTTTTTCTTGTCTTCACCATGGTTTTGGGTTTTGGGCACATTTAGTCTGGCTCCTCATCAGAGGCCTCTCTGGTTTGGGTGGCCCTCCAGCACAGCCCTCTGACTCATTGGAGCACACAAGCCCCACCACCACACCAAGGTAGTGCCCTTTGGGGGGATGATGATGATGATGATGATTTATTTATTTATTTATTTATTTATTTATTTATTTATTTTTTTGATAAACCGCCCTACCCCCGAAGGGCTCAGGGCGGTGTACAGCAAACAACAACAAACATAATAAAACAAATCAAATAACCCCAGTTAAAATACAAAACCTTAAAACTATAGCAGCAGCATCTGTCAATAAATAGTTAATAATTAATGATAATAAGGGGCGTCTGGCATCACACCCCAGTGATCAAATCCTGGGAGTGGTCAAATTCTGGGAGGGGGCTGGCAGATGGTCAGATACACAGCCAGTGGACAGGGCAATAAGAGGGGCGGAATCAGCGGCCGGTCCCCCCAATAGAGATCAGTCCCCCTTGACAAAGTGGATGCTTTGGGCTGTATGGCATTATTGTTACCCCACTGACGACTCTGTCCTCCCTGGACTCCAAATCTTCCAGAGTTTCCCAACCTGGATCTAACAATCCTACCCTCCTCCCCTGCCGGTGGCCAGTGGCCCCCTGGAAACCCTCCGTTGGAGCTTGTGTCCCTCCCAGAATTGGAATTGAACTTTGGGCTGTTGTGTTTTGCTCTGCAGGAAATAGCAGCCTTGGACGGTGAACTTTATGGCTTCCCTTCTTGGCAGAGCTCTCTCCCCTGGCTTCATCTCTCCACTGCTTGGAGCAGTGACCAGCAACCCTAAAATCCAGACTATTTGGACTGCTTTTGTATCAGTGCACGTAGAACTGAGTGAGTTAGGAAAGCAGATAAGGGAACAGCTATAGCCAGTGATTCAGCAGAGAAAAGGGCGGAGGAGAAGAGGGAGAGAGACGGAAGAAGGATTGTTTAATAAAGATGTTCCCTTCTGCCTAACTCTTCATTAGTAGCTTCCCCATGTGAAACACAGTAGCAGCGATTTACCAGCAAACTGAGCTAAAGCGCAGCAAAAACTAAAGCAGCAGGGTTTTGCCCCATTGAACAAAGCCTTAAGCTCCCTGCACCGTTGGACTTTGCTTCTAGCCCATGTGTGGAAGCGGCTCAGAGAAAAATGTGAACTGTATTTGGATCTTGCCTTGAAGGGAGAGGAGGGAAAATGGAAGGTAGAGCTGTTATTCTCTCTCATGGAAGAGAAGGGAAGAGACTATGCAATTCTTTTGGCCTTAGTACTTTTTGTACCTCAGAGCACCAATCCAGATTGGGGTTTTGATAACTCTTCACTGAAAAGGATAAAAGGTTATCTACCAGTTTCATATATGCCGAGGCACTGGTATTCCATACTGGTGGTAGCAGTGTGGGTCACGCTGCTTGAATGGTATGCAGTACAGCTTAGGAGGGCACTGTGGGGTACCATTTGGATGGGGAAGGGTTAACCTTCAGACCAGGCCTGGGGTCTTGATGCCTTCAAGGACCTGGGACAAGAAGCCTTTGAGTGATGTCGCTATCCTTGATCCGTAGACCATGTAGCTAGAGTAAGGTGACCAGATGGTCACCTTTGTGAACCGGGACGGGGGGGGTAAGTGGCCCCGCGTGCGCACGCATGTGTGCATGGCTGCAGGAGCACACTGCCTTCTGGGGCTTGCCGTTTCCCGCCCTGTGACAGGGTGGGAAATGGCAAGCCCAAGAAGGCCGTGCTCATGCAGCCATGTGCGCATGTGCGAATGGCAAAGCCCCACCCCCCAATGGATAGAGGCGCCTTCAGCTCCCGGGCCGCTCCCTCCGTGGACAATTTGTCCCGCGTCCCGCAGGTTATTTCAATTGTCCTGATTTTTGGGAGGCTGCCGCACTGCCTTGCGCCCCAGAAGGCAGTGCGGCAGCCTCCCAAAAATCGGGACAATTGAAATAACCCACGAGACGCGGGACAAATTGTTTGAAGGCGGGACTGTCCCGCCAAGAGTGGGACATCTGGTCAGCCTGAGCTAGAGGGACAGGAAATGGCATATCTTCCTCCTGCATCCCAAAAGCTTGGCAAGGAGGATTTTGAGCAATATGTATGTGATGGTTTGGAGCTTGGAGCCACGGTGGCCTTGCCCATAAATTCAGGAATGAGCAAAGAAGAGTCTTCTGCATCCCTCCAATGGCCCTCTTTGCAAGTGGGTTTGGCCTGTGTGTGGCACAGATGCCCTTTGATCAATGTAAACACAATATTGAATAAACTTGACTCATTTTATAGGTGTTGTCTCTCCTTATTCTGCGGCTGCAGGCAAGCTCTAATTTCTTTATGAGGCAGCAGGTGCTGAAGAGGGACCCAATGCTTATATTAAGAACTCCTCCATGCTAAGCAAAAGGGGAAGGTACACACCAAAGTGAAAAAGGACATTTCAAGAGGCATAAGAATAAACCAATTGCAGAGCGTTGTCCTCCCTGATTGTAACCATTATTGTACTTTGAAAAACCCTGACCTGTCTTTAACAGCCGTGAAGTTTAACAAGGCCAGTTGGTTAATTATCTAGAATCTGGACTTCCGGTTGACGGAAGACATTGTAAAGTACTGTAACATGTAAAAAGGATAAGTCATAAGGATAGTTAATGAGAATATAAGAATTGTGAATTAATAATAATATAAAAATATCTACTGTAGAAACAGATTAGTTGGATACATATAATAGTAATTTTTTAAAAAGCAAGTGTATAAGATATAAGATAGATATATTTGTATTTGATTATAGATTTACATTTGAGTATATATGAAGGGATATGAGTTTCAATATATATATAAAAACATTTGCTTGTATTATGGATATTTTTTACTAACTAGAGATATAATTAAGGCTGCTAGGAAGTAGTAAGTACGAATTATATTATTTTTGGGAATAAGATAAGAATTTGTGGAGAAAGGAATTTTTTTTCACCCAGTTAAAGAATTAGGAAGAAAAGATATATGCGTTATATGGATGTGTTATGTGAAGTTTTATTGTAAATTTGTTTTGTATTGTGTAATTTTGTTTTATATGATTGAGATAATACCAGTAATAAAATTAAATTACTTTTTTAAAAAAGAATCTGGCTAGCTGTGGAGGCTTATCTGGGGAATTCAGATTAGCCTGTGTACTCCCACACATGCCAGCTGGGTGACCTTGGGCTAGTCACAGCTTCTCGGAGCTCTCTCAGCCCCACCCACCTCACAGGGTGTTTGTTGTGAGGGGGGGAAGGGCAAGGAGATTGTAAGCCCCTTTGAGTCTCCTACAGGAGAGAAAGGGGGGATATAAATCCAAACTCCTCCTCCTCCTCCTCCTCCTCCTCCTCCTCCTCCTCCTCCTCCTCTTCTTCTTCTTCTTCTTCTTCTTCTTCTTCCCCTTTTTACTCTTTTTTGCACATTTCCGCCATTTCAATTTTATTTGTGACAGCCTCTAGACCCTCCCCTTTTTGCATGGTTGTTATGACCCCCATAAGTCCTCAATGAATTGTGTCAAACAGCAAGGCTGGGCAGTCCCTGGAGAAAGGAGACTAATCTTTGCGAGGGCCTGCGGTGCTCCCTATTCTTGTATGGAGATTGGCTTTTGGATCCATCAGCACCACCAGGTGCCAGCCTCATCCGCCCAGCTTTCGTGGAGTGCCTTTTCGATGCCAAGGTCCTCATTAGACAAGCCAAACAAATCAGAGGGAAAAGGTAACCTGCCGCAGACAGAGATGCCTTTAAGTGCTCACAGGCTCTTTCTGGCCAATCAGAACGGTGGGTTTTTTTAAAAGAAAAAGACAACAACCACCTTTAGAACAGAAGAACATACGAAAGAGCCTGCTGGATCAGACCAGAGTCCATCTAGTCCAGCACTCTGCTACTCGCAGTGGCCCACCAGGTACCATGTAGGATGTGAAAGCAATGGCCTTCTGCTGCTGCTGCTCCTGAGCACCTGGTCTGCTAAGACATTTGCAACCTCAGATCAAGGAGGATCAAGATTGGGAGCCATAGATCGACTTCACCTCCATAAATCTGTCCAAGCCCCTTTTAAAGCTATCCATTGGTCATTGGTCATTAAATAGCAATTGCACTATGCGTTTTCCATGATCTGCATTAATCACCTTGCACAATGGAGCAAAGCAAAGAGATTGAATCCATGGCCCCTTCCGCACATGCAAAATAATGCGTTTTCAAACCACTTTCACAACTGTTTGTAAGTTTTTGGATTTTGCCATTCTGCACAGCTTCAAAGAGCACATGGATTTTGCCATTCCGCACAGCTTCAAAGAGCACTGAAAGCAGTTTGAAAGTGCATTATTCTGCATGTGTGGAATGAGCCCATAAAGGGAAATGAACTCCCTGGTTGCATCCTGGTGCACTGCTGAGTTGTCTGCACACATCTATCTATATATAGCTAAACAACCAAACAATGTTTGGTGGAGTACCTCTGCTGGAAGACAGCAGACCTTGGATTGAAAATGTTATAACAATTCTAAGAATCTTGAGGGAGACTTCTAATATCACAGTGTTGTGCTCCAAGTGGAGGTGTCAATTTTGGGAGGGGAAATTCTTGGAGATATGAGGATTGGAACTTAGAAAGTGGAATCTGGGGAGGGGACGAACCTTAGCAGGGATGTAATGCCATAGAGTCCACTCTCCAAAGTAGCCATTTTCTCCAGGGGAAACTAATCTCTGTAGTCTGGAGATCAGTTGTACCTCACCTGGAGGATGGCAACCCCAGCTCCAAATGACAGATGCCGGCAGAGCTCCAAGGCTCAGTTTCCTGGGGATGAAAGAGCTCTGGAGATCTAGGGTGTCTGTCTCCCCTTTTATAGTTTTTCCCCCTTTATAGTTCTGAAGGTTTTTATTCTCCTTTAGTATTTATGCTTTGATCCTGTTTCCTTCATCTTCCCATTCCCTTTGCAGCCCCAACTTCCTTTTACCAGAATGTTTTGCTTTATTTCCTTGAAGATAAATATCTACTGTTTCAATATGTTTTATCCTTTAATAAGTTTTATCCTTTACTCTATGCTGGTCTGTGACCACAATAAAGGTTGACTTGACATGATGATGCCTCCAGTCTTTATAAGATTTGCTGAATTGAAACAGACCGTATAGGGAGCAGGAGCCCGTCGCCTTCGAATAACCATAAGTTTTAGTATGCTGCGTTTTAATGGGATGGGGTTATTTTATATAGAGCCAAAAATTAACTAATATTTAATGGATTTTAGCCTTTGATCTATATGCTCTATTTCTGTTTTTGTTCACCGCCCTGAGCACTTCGGGGGAGGGCGGTATAGAAATATAACCAATAAACAAACAAACAAACAAACAAACTGAGCTCAGTAGCTAAAGTTCCATCTTCTACAATACTGTTAAAAATAAAAGCAAACTGGCCAACAGACAAAGACTTAAACAAATAAATTGTGAAATGAAAATGAAAAATAAAACTGAACTACAAACATTTAATATAATCAACAAAAGGACTACTTACACACAATTGAAAGAGGGGTTCAAAAAAGATTTGAAAAAAAAACCCAAGCCTTTCACTGGGATACCAATGAATGTGAGGAAATTTTATGTAAAGATGAGACAAAATTAATAAATAAATTATATAAACTAATGTTAAGATATAAGACAGAACAAGAAGTAGTAAAAGATGTGATGATCAAATGGGCTACAGATATAAAGAGGCCAATATTACTAGAAGAATGGGAACACTGTTGGACAAGACGTAATACATTCACTCTAGCAATACATTTAAAAGAAAACTTTATCAAAAAGTTCCACAGATGGTATTATACTCCTGCAAAGTTAGATAAGTTCAATAATCTAAACGAAAATAACTGTTGGAAATGTAAAACATGTAGGCACCTTTGTACATATGTGGTGGCAATGTCAAAGAATAAAAGCAATTTGGAATGATATTCTTAATGTGTTGGATAGAATATATAAAGCAAAAATAGAAAGGAGACCAGAAACCATTCTACTAGCAATGACTCAAAACAAAGTGGTGATTAGAAATATCAGTTTATTCATTTACCTAACAACAATAGCCAAAATTGAAATAGCAAAACTTTGTAAAACAAAAGAATTACCAACGTTAGAAAACTGGAAAAGAAACGTAACTAATATCATGACAATAAATAGATAAATTAACACGGAAACCCAGAAAAATTTGATAAGACATGGAGTTTATTTGTAAAGTTTATGAACAAGTAGGATAGGCTTTTTTATGACATAATACACATAGAATTTATTCCAAGAGATACAACATTAACATTACAAAGATGAAAATACATATTTATTTGTTAATTAGTAGTTCTGTTATTTTGTTATTGAATATTTGTATAATTGTAATAACTAGATATATTACTGTTATGGTTAATTGACAGGTCAAAAAACTCAGATTAAAGGGTTTTTCATTACCTCTGAAGGGGATATATTTATTCAATATAGATAGGAGAGAAAACATAGAAGGTGGGAAGGGTGGGGGGGGAAGGACACGAAGGGAACTGTATTTTCGAAATATGTAATATTACTGGGGATTAGAGAAGAAAAGAGCTCTCTCTCTCTCTCTCTCTCTCTCTCTCTCTCTCTCTCTCTCTATCTATCTATCTATCTATCTATCTATCTATCTATCTATCTATCTATCTATCTATCTATCTATGGGCCCCTCCGCACTGTAGGATTCGACCTTAGTTCGACGTAGGTCCAACCCGGGTACTCCGCACAGCCGTAGCGTTCGACTCATGTCTGTCTTGGCTCCTCCCCTCTCACCGTTAAATTTTCGAGCTCAACTGGGAGGTACAACTTCCTGGCGAACTTGGGTTGCACTCAAGCCAAAGCCAGCGGAGTGCAGAATCTCCCTCGCCTCGACTCTGCCAGCCAGCCAGCCAGCCACAGTGCAGTATTTCGGCCATGCGCAGAACGGGAGACTCGTGGTGGCAGCGAAAGTGCACCTTTAAAAAATCCTCCGACGTAGCTCCTACGTTGGTAAACGAAAAAAGGGATGCGCACTCACGTTTCCCGCCATAGAACGGCAGCCAATTGGGAATGAGGAGCAGAAGACGTGAGGAGGTAATCCCGCCCTCTGAACTCGGCTCCAGAGACACGAGTCAGCTGCTGTGCAGAGTAACAGAGGAGTCGAGCTCAGGTAATGATTTCTGAAGACACGAGTCGAACCTTAGTTGCCTCTGCTGTGCGGAGGGGCCCTATCTATCATCTAATCGGAAACTGCATTATGACAAAGAATATAAGATTTTGGTCTTTACGTTAATTGTTAAGTTTCTTGTTATCTTAATTGTAAAGTTTGAAAATCAATAAAAAAGTTAAAAAATCCACAGACGATCACAGTTTCCGTTCGTCTCTTTTTTCTTTCTTCCTTTTGTTAAAAAAAAAGATCAGTGAATAAAGAAAATAGTGGAGGTGCTGTTAAAGTAACGTATGCAGGATCAGGGTGTGATTTATTCCAATCCATCTGTTCCAATCCATCAGTTGAAAACTAACTACATAGAGGGCTTCCTTTAGTTTTTGGAGGGTTATGTATTTCCTTCTTTTGCAATGATTTCTCTTTTTAAAACAAACAAACAAAAGACTTGTGTCTATTCTATTTTCACAAATAAAAACAATGCAATTATTTTTAGGACAAAAAAAATATGTGAACCCAGGCGCCCCATTCAGTTTTTGCGGTGTTTCATGAGGCATCATCTGCACAGATCACACAACAAAGCAAAAAGTTGTCCTTGGGGCATACTTTTCTGGTAAGTCTTTATAATAAAGTGGAAGGGTCATGGCAAACTTGGTGACTTTTGCATTTGGGACAGCCTAATGATTGCACTATCCATGCACAGATTGAATGAATTCCTCCGAGACCGCAACACCCCATATGTCCCTGCATGGCCTCTCCGCTCGGCTGAGGCCAATCTACTGGTGGTCCCTGGTCCCTCAATGATGCGGCAGGCCTCCACGCCGTCCAGAGCCTTTACGGCTCTGGCCCCGGCCTGGTGGAACACCCTTCCTCCAGCTGTCCGGGCCCTGTGGGATCTCAGTGAGTTCTGCAGGGCCTGTAAGACGGAGTTGTTCTGCCGGGCCTTTGGAGGGACCAGCTGCTGAAGGTTCCCCCCTTCCTTGGCTCTTAACATCTGGGCCCTTCCATCTAAGGGGACTCGCCGTTCCCTCCCTTTGGGGGAGGATTTAAAATTAGGGTCTCTCGGACACCTCTTATTAATTTACTGCTGTTTTTAAAGGTTTTAACTATACTTATACTTGTACCGAGATTTTATGCTGTCCACCGCCCGGAGCCCCTCGGGGATGGGGCAGTATAAAAGTCTAAATAATAAATAAATAAATGATAATATTTGCGGCCTTAAGCCAAAAAGATCTTCATTAAATACACTGCAGAACAGTGGCCGTGGTACCTCCCACTGACTGGGCTGTGAATTCGGAGCTAGAATTTTTCCTGCTTTTCAGAGGAACCCGTGGTTACTGCACGGACACAGGATAGGAACATCCTATATCTTGCTTCTCTTTGCGTGTGTGTCGAGAAGAACAGTGGCATGGACAGACTAGGTTACTCAGTAATCGAGAGGATTCCTCTGTGGTACTGAACTGTGGCTTATTGTGCCCTATTGTATACGTCTGCGTACATGACTTTCCTGTCCCTTGTTCTCATGGCCGATAGTCCCAGCCACAACTCTGGAAGGTGCAGCAGTGGCGTAGTGGTTAAGAGCAGGTGCACTCTAATCTGGAGGAACCGGGTTTGATTCCCCGCTCTGCCGCCTGAGCTGTGGAGGCTTATCTATCTGGGGAATTCAGATTAATCTGTGCACTCCCACACACGCCAGCTGGGTGACCTTGGGCTAGTCACAGCTCTTCGGAGCTCTCTCAGCCCCACCTACCTCACAGGATGTTTATTTTGAGGGGGAAAGGGAAAGGAGTTTGTAAGCCCCTCTGAGTCTCCTACAGTAGAGAAAGGGGATATAAATCCAAGTCGTCGCTGCCTTCTTCTTCAGTTTCTTCTTCTTCCTTCTAGTCCAGCTCTCTCGCCACTGCTAGTGGCCCACCAGGTGCCTTTTGGGAGTCTCACATGGTGGATGTGGAAAGCAATGGCCTCCTTCTATGCCAAGCTGCTCCCGGGAAAGCACTCTGGACTGTTAAGGCATTTGCAATCTCAGATCAAAGAGGATCAAGATTGCAGCCATAGATTGATTCTCCTCCATAAATCTGTCCAAGCCCTTTTAAAGCTATCCAGGTTATGGGCCATCACTCACCTCCTGTGGTAGCATATTCCAAACAATTCAATCACACGCTATGGAAGAAGTGTTTCTTTATTAGTCCCACTTTTCCCCCCCCAGCATTTTCAATGAATGCCCCTCTAGACAGGGAGAAAGAGAGAAAAATTTCTCTGTCAACATTTTCTACCCCATGCATAATTTTATAGACTTTAATCATATCCCCCTCAGACGCTTCCTCTTCCAAACTAAAGAGAGTCCCCAAACGCTGCAGCCTTTCCTCATAAGGAAGGTGCTCCAGTCCCTCAATCATCCCTCAAGGTTCTTCTCTGCACTTCTTCTTTTCTATCTCTTCAATATCCTTTTGTTGAGATGTGGTGACCAGAACTGAACACAGTACTCCAAGTGTGGTCGCATCCACGGTTTTATATATAAAATGACAATCTTTGCAGTTTTATTATCAATTCCTTTCCCTGATTATCCCCAGCATAGAGTTTGCCTTTTTCACAGCTGCCATACATTGAGTTGACATTCCCATGGAACTATCAATTAAGACGCCCAAATCCCTTTCCTGGTCTGTGACTGATAGCACTGACCCTGTATGTGTATGTGAAGTTTGGATTTTTGCCCCTATGTGCATCACTTTGCATTTTAAGCATTGAACTGCATTTGCCATTTCTTAGCTCCACTCACCTAATTTATCAAGGTCTTTGACCTCCTCAGAATCCTTTGTGGTTCCTACCACCCTACATAATTTGTATCATCTGCAAACTTGGCCACCACGCCCCACCCCTACTTCCCAGGTCATTTATGAATAGGTTAAAGAGCACTGTCCCAATACGGGATCCTTGGGGACACTCCACTCCCCACATCTCTCCACATTGTGAGAATTTCCCATTTACACCACCTTTTTGCTTCCTGTTTCTCAACCAGTTTTTAACTATAGGAGGACTCTCTATTCTTTCTAATATTGCTGAGTTTTCTCAATAGTCTCTGTGAGGAACTTTGTCAAAGCCTTTAAAATCCAAGTAGACAATGTCCACTGGTTCCCTCCTTATCCACATGCCTATTTACATCCCTCAAAGAACTCTAGTAAGTTTGTAAGACAGGATTTGCCTCTGCAAAGCCATGCTGGACTCTTTCTCAGCAGGTTTTGCTTTTTGTACATGTTTTTATAATTTTATCTTTAATGACAGATTCTACTAATTTTACTCAGGAACAGATGTCAAACTGACTGGCCTGTACTTCCCTCGGGTCTCCTAGATCCTTTCTTAAAGATTGTGACATTGGCCATCTCCAGTCTCTTTGTGGGATGGAGCCTGGATTTCAAGGATAAGCTGTATATTAAAAGTGAGAACATCAGCAATTTCCATGCTTGAGCTCTTTTAAGAACTCTGGGTGAATGCACCTGGGCCAGGGGATTTGGTAGTAATGGCTTTATCAATGGCTGCCAGGAACTTCTTCCTTGTCTACCACTCTCATCTTCAAGTAGTTCCTCGGATTCGCTTCCTAAGAAGCTGGTTCAGGTGCAGGAATTTTCTCACCTCCTCTGGTGAAGACAGATGCAAAGAATTCATTCAGCTTTTCTGCACTTCCTGTCATCTTTAGCACACTTTGTTCCTTTGTCATCTAACGGGCCTACCGGGCTTCCCTTTGCTGGCTTCCTGCTTTGGATGTAATTTGAAGAACTGTTTGTTGCTGGTGTTGATGTTCACAGCCATGCCTCATAATCCTTTTTGCCTCCCCTTACAGCTAACTTGCTTCTCTTTTGCCACCATTTGTGTTCTCTGGTATTCTTTTTATCAGTTAAGTTGGACTTCCATTTTCTAAAAGACATCTTTTTTTCCCTAATAATTTCCCTCAACGTCCCTTTGTTAACCATGGTGGCTTTTTTTGATCTGCTGCCTTTTCCAACCTGTGGAACACATTCCAGTTGAGCTTTTAAGACTGTGTTTTTAAATAACCTCCAAGCATCTTGGACATTTTTGACTCTCTTGATTTTCCCTTTCAGCTTCCTGCGCACTATCCCCCTCATCTTTGAGAAATTTCCCTTTCTGAAGGCGAATGTAACTACATTAGTAGTTGTCACTTGTTCGCATGCAGAGATACTGAATCTGACAGCATTGTGGTCGCTGTTCTTCTTCTTCTTCTTCTTCTTCTTCTTCTTCTTCTTCTTCTTCTTCTTCTTCTTCTTCTTCCTCTTCCTCTTCCTCTTCCTCTTCCTCTTCCTCTTCCTCTTACTCTTACTCTTAATTAATTAATTAATGCTCCACCTTTCTTGTCAATGCAGCTTACATTATTCTCTCCTTTAGTGTATCCTCACAACAACCCTTTGAGGTAGGTTAGGCTGAGAGCATGACCAGTCCAACATCACCCAGCAAGCTTCCGTGGCAGAGTGGGGATTTGAACCCAGTCCAACACTATCGTTCCTATTGCATGCTTTCAGATCAGTAGGTTCCTGGTTTGGAGCTGTTGAAGACCACTGCTGAAATTAAACCTAAACTTTGGGTTGCAGAGCTGTACTTTTCAAAAACTGTCATTGGAAGAACACTTAATCCTTACATCTGGGAAAGTTTGCCTCTAGTATGTGTCAGAGTAAAAAAACCAACAATCTGCAAAGGATGGGGAGGGTATGATGCCTCTGCTGGTGGTGTAGGAGCAGCCGTGGCGTAGGAGGTTAAGAGCTCGTGTATCTAATCTGGAGGAACCGGGTTTGATTCCCAGCTCTGCCACCTGAGCTGTGGAGGCTTATCTGGGGAATTCAGATTAGCCTGTGCATTCCCACACATGCCAGCTGGGTGACCTTGGGCTAGTCACAGCTTCTCGGAGCTCTCTCAGCCCCACCCACCTCACAGGGTGTTTGTTGTGAGGGGGGAAGGGCAAGGAGATTGTCAGCCCCTTTGAGTCTCCTGCAGGAGAGAAAGGGGGGATATAGGTCCAAACTACCTCCCTCCCCCTCCTCCTCCTCCTCCTCCTCCTCCTCCTCCTCCTCCTCCTCCTCCTCCTCCTCCTCCTCCTCCTTCTTCTTCTTCTTCTTCTTCTTCTTCTTCTTCTTCTTCTTCTTCTATAATGCCCTCTGAATCTGCCATTTGCTACAAGATCTTGGACCTGGATGGATGGGAACACTTCTGATTCTGAGTTGCAGCAGATTCCCAGGAGGACTGATACCACGGGTGATGTTGCCATAGCGATACATCATTCAAAGTCAGTCATAGTGGGCCGCCTCATAGATGCTTTGACCTAATTGCTTAGTTTCTTGCATGCAGCAGTTCTAGGACACAAGTTGGTAATTAATGCCCTGGACTCTGTTAACTAGCTTGCTTTTGACCCCCTCTTCTGATTCCAATTCATGGTTCCCTCCACACATTGCCCCCCCTCCCAGTTTAATTGTCTATTATGTTTGATTCATGATACATTTGGTGACTTTAAAAAAAAGTTGAAGCCATTCCTCATTATTTTCCTCTCCATCACCATGGAAAGACTAATTCTGTTTGTCTCCAATTAACATGGCTGTGATGTGCCCCATCTGATGTCTTGCTGTTTATGTAACATAGAGCATCTTTATCCTTCTAATTGCTGATTCTCTATATTCTTCATCATGACCCATCTTTTGTAAAAAGCCCAAGAAGTACTGAATGGGTGAGGGTGGGAGTTCATGGCTGCTCTTCATTCAGCTCCAAATGTGTGATAGGTGTTAAGAAGAAGAAGAAGAAGAAGAAGAAGAAGAAGAAGAAGAAGAAGAAGAAGAAGAGGAGGAGGAGGAGGAGGAGGAGGAGGAGGAGGAGGAGTTTGGATTTATATCCCCCCTTTCTCTCCTGCAGGAGACTCAAAGTGGCTGACAATCTCCTTGCCCTTCCCCCCTCACAACAAACACCCTGGGAGGTGGGCGGGGCTGAGAGAGTTCCGAGAAGCTGTGACTAGCCCAAGGTCACCCAGCTGGCGTGTGTGGGAGTGCACAGGCTAATCTGAATTCCCCAGATAAGCCTCCACAGCTCAGGCAGCAGAGCTGGGAATCAAACCCAGTTCCTCCAGATTAGATACACAAGCTCTTAACCTCCTACGCCACTGGCCTCGGGTGTGTCTGGCTGGGGCTGGGGCTGGGGCTGGGGCAGGGGCTGGTCTGGGGCCACTCTCCTGGGTGGAAAGAGGGAGGGGGGCCCTTTCCTCCCTCCCTCCCTCCCTCCCTCCCTCCGCCCTGCCTAGAGCCCATTTTAATTTTAATTTATTTAGCAGTGGCGTAGTGGCTAAGAGCAGGTGTACTCTAATCTGGAGGAACCGGGTTTGATTCCCAGCTCTGCCGCCTGAGCTGTGGAGGCTTATCTGGGGGATTCAGATTAGCCTGTGCACTCCCACACACGCCAGCTGGGTGACCTTGGGCTAGTCACAGCTTCTTGGAGCTCTCTCAGCCCCACCCACCTCCCAGGGTGTTTGTTGTGAGGGGGGAAGGGCAAGGAGATTGTAAGTCCCTTTGAGTCTCCTATAGGAGAGAAAGGGGGGATATAAATCCAAACTCTTCTTCTTCTCTTCTTCTAATTTTAATTTAATTTAATTTAAATGGGCTTTAGTGCTAGTTGTAATATAATGTGTTACTGGGACACAGACTATTTTTTTTTCATTTGGCAGTTTAGCCTTAATGGCATTAACACTGAATCCCGAGGGCTCTTTTGATGACTCTTTCACAGATTCTTCGTCCCAAATTGATTATAACTATGAATCATCACGTCTCAAGGGATTAATCCACCCATTCTAATCTCCCGAATTTTTATTATAAAATTCTTGGTGTAGCCATACTTGTAATGTGGCAAACTCAATGTTGATAATTTGGTAGATTTGCATTAGAGATGCTTTGGATTTATCCCCTGGACTTGGGAGAGAAGGTGTTTGTCACGTGCTATTTCATTCCCAACATTATTTTTAAAAACTTTGCCAATGACAGTAAAAGGCAGACTCCTTTTATCAGGGTCTCGGCCCTAGGACAGAATTGGGCAACCTTTCTGGACCAACATGCAGAAAAAGACATTGATGTCAGCTGGTGATGATATTGACACACCAGGAAATCACAGGGAAGAGGTTTGGGCTGCCCACTGGGAACACGCCGGACCTCAGCAGTGGGGCTAACCTCTCTGTCGTTTGCCACAGAACTGGGTGGCATTTATTGCAGGTGTGGAAGGAGACAGGCGTCAGCCGTGGCTGTTGCCTTCTTGCCCTCTGCCAGGGGCTCATCTCAGTTGCTTATGGAGAGAACCAGCCCGTGCGCTGAGCAACATGGTCTGTTCTGCTGCTGTTCAGCACATGTCGAGAGAGGCAGACTGTCCCTTTAACTTAGCAGTTGGATTGCTCTGTCCGAAGCCTGGATTCATCTCTAGGTGGCCCGCATGACCCAGGGGGTGTTTTTCCATCTACACCAAGCATGGCGGCTGGCCCCCAACCTCTCCCAGATCGACCTAGCCACAGTGATCCATGCCACGGCCACCTCCAGATTAGACTACTGCAACTAGCTCTACACGGGCCTTCCCTTGTGGTTTATCTGGAAGCTGAAATTGGTCCAGCATGCAGTAGTGCGGCTTCTCACGAGTGGCTCTATGTAGGACCACTGGTCCCCTTGGTGCTACACCACTGCTGTGTGCTAAACCTGTTAAACTCGCCCTATCTAATCTTGAGGTACTATTGTAACCTCTAACTGTGGGTTCTGTGGGGCAGAACTTGGAATGAGTTTGCAACAACCAATTTTAAAACAAGATGGTTTACTTTCTTAACATATAACACCAAACATCAACATTTAACATCACACTTCAAGGTCCTGTTCAGGTTGCATTTTCAAGTCCTTCTAGTTACAGTCTACTGATACTGCCAAGTCCAATTCTTCTTTCTTTCTTTCTTTCTTTCTTTCTTTCTTTCTTTCTTTCTTTCTTTCTTTATTAGATTTTTATACCGCCCTATCCCCGAGGGGCTCCGGGTTTGCAAGTGGGTTGGCTCCTGAAGACTCCAACGGCTTGGTGAACAGGATTCAACATGATGAAGGTTTCCAGGAGAACTCTCACCCATTACAACCACAAAAAGAAACCCTGAAACAATAAACTCCCAACATTTACAACATAGCAAAAATAAACTACCACCTTCTCAGTAGTTCCCAACAATATTGCAGTTACCTTAACAAGGTGTTAAGGGCTTATACAACCAAGGTCCGAGTCTGGTAGCCTTGTCTCCTCCAAAGAGCTCTGCAGCCTCTTGCTGCTTTGAGTCTCCACCCCTTTCTGGGTCAACCCATTCTGAGCATGGGTTGACCCAGAAAGGGGTGGAGACTCAAAGCATTCTGAGCATGGGGGTTACACTATCACATCCAAGGGCTGTCCTGTTAACTCTCCCAGCTGGAAAGGATTCTCTGTATCTGACAAAGGGCATCTTCCCCCCTTCCTCCTAGTCACGGTGACTGGATGACTTTCCATCACCATATCTGTCAAGACATCCCCCCCCCCCCGCTTTTCTCAATCTCACTACAAGACAATTTTAGGTTGGGAAATGTTTCTGGGGAAAACCTCCCACGTTTCACTCTTAAAAGGAATTTCAGGGCTCTATAAAATGGAGGTGCCTCCACGGCGCAAATGTGAGGGACAGCATCTCACCTCATTTGGCCTTCAGGTTAATTTGCTTCAGGAGGTTTTTATGTGAAATGCGGATGAACCATATTCACTCTTCTGAGCTCCTGAGTGGGCTCAAAATATGTGCTCTGAAATCCAGGATTGGAACAAAGACTGAATTTGCAATGTAATTCTGGCTGTTCTTCACAGTTGCTGCTTCCTTAGGCTAAAGGATTCTCACAGAGGTATGAAGCATTATTAGTAATCAAATCTTCTTGCTTTTCTCCCCATTCCCTGTAGTCTCGGAGACTGGCTGCCATCTGCTCCTGGGCCTTTACCCCCTCTGAGATTTTGTATCTTTACAGCCTGTTCCTTCCTACCTTCTGTTTTTTACACTATGCTTCAGGCATACAAATGGTTTGGTGGGTTTGATGTACGGAGCAAACCCCATTTATTAAAACTTCAGTAGAGCTTCATTATTCGCTTTGATGTCATAGAAATGTGACAATATTTCTCATGTGCACATGTCACAACTTTCCCATTGTGGGGTGCCCTATAACCTTGTAGGCACACACAAGTACTGTATGCATTAAGTTGTCCAAACTGAAGCAGCAGTGGCGTAGGAGGTTAAGAGCTCGTGTATCTAATCTGGAGGAACTGGGTTTGATTCTCCGCCCTGCCGCCTGAGCTGTGGAGGCTTATCTGGGGAATTCAGATTAGCCTGTACACTCCCACACACACCAGCTGGGTGACCTTGGGCTAGTCACAGCTTCTCGGAGCTCTCTCAGCCCCACCCACCTCCCAGGGTGTTTGTTGTGGAGGGGGGAAGGGCAAGGAGATTGTAAGCCCCTTTGAGTCTCCTGCAGGAGAGAAAGGGGGGATATAAATCCAAACTCTTCTCTTCTTCTTCTTCTTGTCCTAACAAAACGCTCCCCACTCTCTTTGGTCTTTGATCTCTGTATATGATTAGTGGTGGATTCTGCACAGCATAAATATATCATCTTTAGGACATTATAAAAAGATCCGTTTAGGCATTTTGTGTTCCCATAGTGTAGCCCCCATGCTCAGAATGGGTTGACCCAGAAAGGGGTGGAGACTCAAAGCAGCAAAAGGCTGCAGAGCTCATGTAGTTTGGAGGAGACAAGGCTACCAGACTCGGACCTTGATTGTATAAGCCCGTAACACCTTGTTACGGTAACTGCAATGTTGTTGGGAACTACTGGGAAGGTAGTTGTTTATTTTTGCTATGTTGTAAATGTTGGAGTTTATTGTTTCAGGGTTTCTTTTTGTGGTTGTGATGGGTGAGAGTTCTCCTGGAAACCTTCATCATGTTGAATCCTGTTCACCAAGCCCTTGGAGTCTTCAGGAGCCAACCCACTTGCAAAGAAGAATTGGACTTGGCAGTATCAGTAGACTGTAAATATAAGGACTTGAAAATGCAACCTGAACAGGACCTTGAAATGTTAAATGTTGATGTTATATGTTAAGAAAGTAAACCATTTTGTTTTTAAAATTTGTTGTTGCAAACTCATTCCAAGTTCTGCCCCACAGAACCCACAGATAGAGGTTACAATAGCACAAGCACTGCCAGTCAAAACAAATCTTTTTTTCCCGCCTGCTGCACAGAGCTCTTGTCAATTTCACTGTTGCGCCTGCCAGTTTGTGTGCTGCAGAGATTCTCCGTGCCCCCGCCAATGGGTGAAGGTTTGCCTTGCAGGTTTCCTCTGCTTGCAGCTCATCCATGTATACTTTTGCTGTAAAAAGTGAATGAATAAAGTTTGTTTAGCCTGGCATGTCGTTTTTCTTTTTTTCCGTTTTCGGGACATCTGTAAAGCTACAGTAACACAAATATGAATGTATTGCAGCTTCTCTAACCGTGTCACTGTAGCTTCACAGACAAATCCCTCAAAACAGGGGAAAAAAGGACAAGCGACATGTGTGTGGGATTGCCATGCAAAACAAACTTAATTCATCTACTTTTAACAATGAAATCATGCACGGATCAGCTGCAAGCAGAGGAAACCCCTGAATGTCCAGAGCGTCTGCTGCAGCACCCAAAATGGCAGGCGTAGGTGGCGAAAATGAAAGCAAGAGGCTTGGGTGGGAGAAATAAAGCATTTCCTGCCTGCTTTGTGTTCACTCAGCAGGCAGGAAATGTTTTCAACCCAGGTTGAGAGAAATAAAACGAGCGTTATATTTATGCTGTGCAGAATTCACCAATATGCTCCTGGATCCTTAGCCACTCTCTGCCATTTCCACACAGCACAATTACACCAGGGTAGACCCAGGATTGCATAAAGTGGAGTGGCCGGAAAAGATGGGAAAAAAGCGATAAAAATATTGAAAAGACAAGGGATTCAGACTGTGGCAAATTTGATAAGAGAAGGAGGAGAAATTATGACGGTACAAAATTTTATAGAGTTAGGAGGTAATGAGAACTGGTTGGTCTTGAGGGGCATTTGGGAAAGGATAAAGGTTTCACGAATAAGAGGAGAATGTATAATGGCTAAATGTTTTGAACTATATGAAAAATGTAAAGGGAAAATTTTGGGACATATATATATAAGTATATGGTTGATGACAAAGATTTTATCATAAGAACATTGAATCAAAAATGGGAGAAGGGAGGTTCTCTAGACAGTGGGAAAACTGAAAATTTAATAGACAGTTGGAAAAAAATAAAGATTGAGAAATATATGGAATTGGAAAGAAAAGTGATATTGAAATGGTATAGAACACCAAAACAACTAGCATATATGATTAAAGGACTCAGTCCTAAATGCGGGCATTGCAGAGATCAGGAGGCATATTATAGCCATATGTGGATGGAATGTATAGAAGTGAAAATTTTTTGGACAACTGTAATGTTATATATTGAGAAACTGGTGAAGATTAATATTGAGATAAATAATGATCTAATGTTCATGGGTGCAATGGAGGATAGAAGGGTAGATAAAAATATAGCTATATGTATAAAATAATGATCAAAGCGGCACATGCAACAATAGCTTTAGGCTGGAAAGAAAAGAAAAAATGGACAATCCAAAAATGGTTGGAATACATCTGGGAACAAGTGACACTGGACATTTTTGAAATAATAACAAAGAATAAACTGTGGCAAGATAAACAGAGCGAAATCTTGAAGATATGGACTATATATGCGGACTGGATGAAAGAAGCTGGAGTCAATGAGGAGAGATGGGAGAAAAGATTACAAAGAATGAACTTACTGCTGTTTGTTTGAAAAAACTATGAAAAATATAGGGGGGAGGGGGAAAAAGGGGAAAATGTATTGTTTGAAAACGAACGAAGAAAAGCATTAACATAAAATGTAATACTCAAATGATACAATAATATATATTTTAAAAGGATTGCATATACTGGGGCTATTTTATCCCGGTTTCTCCCTCCACGTGTCTCCCGACTTCTTTTCAAGAGCCGAGGCAGGACTGGGAGGTTATACTCCAGTTTGTTCCACACAGCCTGGGTCATTTGTATTTACCACATTGACAAAAGACAGAGGGAAA